>NC_064283.1:11519839-11814709 GCF_019186545.1 Solanum stenotomum | reverse complement strand
CCCCCCACCCCCACTCACCCCCTACCAGCCCCCACCCTCAAAAAAAATTAAGTTTGTTTTTAAAAAATATTTCAATTTCAACAATTATTTTCTACTCTAGTAAAATAAAAGAAATTTTTCAAAAACATTTTTCATTCATAAATTAAACACTAAAAATTTTTTTTGGAAAATATTTTCTACTCACTAACCAAACATGAGAAAATAAGTCAAAAATCAATTTGTTTTCCAAGAAAACATTTTCCTTCATACGAAACACACCCTTAGTCACGGAGAAAGAGGAATTTCATTATGTATGCCCATAATAAGATAATTTTTGTTAAATTATTTTTGAGTGTAAATATAGTATCACTTAACATAATTGATACAAAAATCTCAATAATTTTAAAAGACTAAAATTGTTAGATAATGAAAATATATATATATAAGATGCTAATAGAAGTAAAATGAATTAAAAAATTAAATTTTAATTTATTCAAATTAAAAGGCTAAAAAGAATTTTTAAAAATGTTTTAATATCATAAAAATATTATATTTATTATTAAAATATAGTAAGATCATACAAAATGTGGGCACATTAAATATAGTATTTATAGTTGATAAGCATAGTTTTAGGAAGGAGGACAAATTTGAACTATTTCCAATAGGTTAAGTGTATTTTTTATCCAATAGGTAGAAGCAGGGGCGGAGCCAACCTTTTGTGAGGGGGGTCATCCGGCCCCCCTCGGCGGAAAACTTTACTATTTATACATAGTTAAAATTATTTTTTATGTATATATAATAGATGTCGAACCCCCTTCGATTAGTTCGTATGGTTAGTTCTTCAATTATTGAACCCCCTTATTAAAAATTCTGGCTCCTCCACTGGGTAGAAGAATAGTATTTTTGAACCATTTTTATACGTTAAGGGCATTTTTGAGTCAATAGATAGAAGGAGCGCATTTCTAAACCATTTATAATACAGTGAGGGCATTTTTTAACCTTTTCCCTTAAATATATCATAATATTTAAGACTTTGAAATTATTAAAGTTACAACTATTAAATCTTTATTTATTTGTAATAGATAGCGACTTCTAATAGTTAGTACTTTAGAATTGAACGAAGTTTTGCTTTTTAAATCTTTCCTTATTTCAACTATTTATAAGTCCTACAATTAAGACTTTCAAAATCAACATTTTACCCTACATAAACTTAAATTATAGCAAACAAAATAAATAAATAAAAGAATTAAAGATATTAAAAAAAGAGGTTCACATTTTTTTAAATAACTTTTTAACTTTCATATATGAAATTCTTATCTTTTAGTAGATATAATATTTACAAATGCCTTAAATCTTTGATTCGGACAGGAATGACTGTCTACTTTGGGCCCAGAAAGTAAACAAAATGAGCTCGGTTGCCTCTCTTCTACACTTCTTTTTCTCCATGAATGTTCTGCATGCGCTTCATGCGTCATTGGCGCTTTTCTCTCCTCTTATTCGTCATTGGATGATTTGGATCAATTTCATCGTTCTTTCCCAATTAAGATCGAAAAGGTTGTATCACATCGAGATGTGATCATTTTCCACCCTTAATAAAATAAGAAGTTTTTCATCTCCTGTTAAATTTTTGGGTCCTTCATCTGTCTGAATCGAAACCCGACTAAGCCATCGTTCTAACAATCTAAATTGCTATTTTAAAATTATTTTGTTCTTCTTGAACACACGAACACGTAAAAAAATATAAAGAAAGAAAAACAACTACGAGCTCTTTTTATATATTAAAATGTTAATATTGTGATATAAATATTTGAGCTTAATTATAATTTTGTCTGTTCTCGTAGACTAAAATAATACTTAAAAAAGCATTTGACAACTTACAAGACTATTTCTAAAAGGTAAAATAGTTTGATGGACCCTTGTACTTGTATACCTTTATACTTTGAAACCTTTTATTTAATCATTTACCAACTGAACCCTTAAACTCAATGAAACTCAACATTTTAAACCCCTTTGGCATTGTGTGAACTTCAAACGCACAATAAAAATTACATTGCATTACCCACATCAGATTTTATATGGCATGTCACTTATTATTTAATTTTATAAAATAAATTAGTATTTTCTTCTTTTTCACTCCATCTACATCTTCATATCACTTGACCAACACATGTAAAACCATTTTCTCCATGGATGCCAATGAATCACCATTAAAGTATTTCAATATATTATAATATTTATATACAACTTTATCCAACATACTTCAACTAATTTACATTCAACAATTACTTTTATCGTTTCAAAATTAACGGATCTTTGTCACTTTACCCTAGAAAATGGAAAAGAAAGACAAATCAAAAATAATAATAGATTTAAAGATGGAGCATTAAAATTGCTAACAATTTTAACAACAAAAAGAGTTCAAGATACTCATTAGACATATTTCTTCCGTTGATTTGGATATTGCACCAATTTTTTTGATTTTCCTTTGCTCATTTTGTTCTCATTTTTTGCGCGATCTCATTTCTAATTTGGGAAAGAGAAAATGAAAAAGAAAAAAGAGAAAAAGAACTGGAAAGGAGTGGAGGAAGTGAGAACGAAAGGAATGGGGGATTGGGTGGGGGAAGATTGGGGAGGGGGTGGGGAAGGTGAAAGAAATGGGAGGGGAAAGAAAGAGTGAAGTTTATAATTTTTATTTTTATTTTTATTTTGTTCTTTTTATTGTATTTTCCTTTTTTTTTAAAATTATTTTTAGTCTAAATTTTTATTTTCACGCTCCTTTTTTGCATGAGATCACGTATTTATGTCAACTCAACAATTAAGGTGCCACATAAGTTTGGTCAATGGTCAGAAGGGTTTAAGATGTTGTATGTTATTGAGTTGAAGGGTTCAATTGACAAAAAGGTAAGTAGAAAGGTTCAGAATACAAACGCATATAAGTAAAAGGGTCTATCAAACCATTTCGCCTTTCTAGAATAACGATACTTCTTTCTTTTTTGTTTTGTTGCATTAATTTGTCAAAGAAAAGCATAATATAAAATGGTTTTCAATTTTATTTTTTTTATTTTTACATAAAAAGTTTATTCGACCCAATAATTTTCAACATGAGAGACAACATTTTTAGAAACTTTAATAATGTAGAGCCGCCTCTATAAATTAGTTACTAGTTAAACACATTGCCTTACTTTTAAACTTTTTTTTAAGTTAAATTCTTATTATTATTATTATCAATAAATAAAAAGAAAACCTCAAAGGGACGAGTACAAGCAGAGGTGTTAGACTTTATTCTATGATCATCACGGATATATAATTAGTTTATAATACTCTATGATGATGTTACAAATGAAGATGCTTAAATAATGCGAGAATATAAAAAAAGATGAGTTATCCACCTCAAACTTCATTTGATATATGTATGAACTAAAAGAAGATAGTTTATCCGTCTAAAGTAATCTGAAGTATTATCTTGTCTTCTTCTGCAAATCTGTCCAAAAATAATTGATAGTTCATCACTTCTTCTTGAATTTGTTGGATTTTGATAAAGTTTGTTGACACTGTCATATGATTTTGTTTTATTAGTCGCATCGATAGATGTCTTGGAACAAATTCCTCACTCGGCTTACCATTTCAATTATATATGTTGTCTTCCATGCGTCTTCTTTTTGTATTTGGACAGTTTTTTACAACAATACAATATGCATTGTTTTACATTGTCATATTTATTCTTTTAGCAAGTGTTCCAGTTAGATACCAACTTTATACATCGTTATTTTAAATTTGTCAAAAGTTTCAAGTTGGATACCAGCATTGGCTAGATTTTTATTGGACTTTAGTATTAAAAACACCTCATAAACATAATACACCACAGTTGTATACATTGTTACAATTAACTAGTTTTGTTAAAATATGAATTACATACTGTTTTATATCAGCTCATTACAAACTGCATACAAATTGGATACAACATTAACTAATTTTAATTTGGATATCAATTTGAAACCAAATGAACACCAATTAAAATCACATGAAATAGTTTTATGTTGGCTTACATTGTATCTCACTGATTTCCAAGTTGAAAAATTAAGAGTGGCATTAAATTAGTATCCAATTTGTATATAATTGGTATTTTTAACTTGAAAATTTAAGACAAAAAACTAAAAACTAAAAGATGTATAAAGTTGGTATCCACCTTGTACAAATATTGTAAAATGATTATGAAAATATAAAATAGTGACCATTATATATTGTATCCACCTCAATTACATCTTGTTTTGGAACACCAACTGGATATCAAATAAATATCAATTGTAAATTACATTAACTAGTATCAGTGGAAATTCAGTTGCATACCAAATGGACACCAATTGCATACCGGCAATACTTAATAAACTACTCACTATATATTTGAAAAATAATGACTACATTGTCATGACAATTAAAACAAAACATAACTTTAAAACACAAAACAAAATAAAACATGATTTTGTCACAATTATAAATTATGATTTTTTTGGTGCAGGGTAATTTGAACATGTCTTCCTGTTGTGGCCCTCTCGACGACATGTATTGCATGTAACTTTGGACCTTTTGAATTTCACATCAGCAAAACCCTTCCAGCGTTCAAGTTGCGGTCTTCCTACAGTTCTTTTTGAACAAGGCAGCAACAACTTAAATTCAGACACAAAACTCGGTATACCACATACTCTCGCATGGTAGAGGTTCAATAGGGATCGCATATGCATCTTCAAAATTCTTCAAGCTATAAAAGGGAGAGCAATAATCTGTTTCATGTAGTCTTCTGTACCTAAGAACTGGCATTGCATGTTCGCAAGGTATCTCATCATTTTGTACATATTTGCATGTTCCATAAAAAATTCACTGTGTCGATATTACAGGATACAAAGTAAAAATACATATGTTATACCAATATACAAATTTCAGACAACTCTTATTCACACATTTCATACCTATTTCATGCCAAAAGTCATAAATTATTCGTACCTGGATCATGCCACTAGCATACCAACATAATTCCAACTTATAAATTTTCCTTGTCATTTCTTAAACAAACAATATACCAAATTCATTACATTTTTATTCACGAAATGCATTCTAATATAATGCCAAAAAAATCAATTCAAACCATAAATCATACCAAAAAAACATTATCAAATGCCAAAAACTGAAAAATGACTTGGACAAATAATGAACAAATTCACTATTCATACTAAAATATAACATTATACATTTAAAAAATATGTCATAATTAAAATTGTTATACACAAAAAAAAAATCTGAAATCAGTATACAAATTTAATACAATGTTATGCACAATTTTCATGCATAATTCATGTCAAAATTATATTTATTTCATGCCATAAGTCTTCACTTTTTCACAGCAGATCCATTTCAATATAATATCAAAATAATACCACTTTCAAATATTAATTTCCATTTTTAGATAATCAAAATACGAAATTCATTTCAATATAATGCCAAAATCGTACCAATATGGTATAACCAGTACACCAATTTCAAATAAATTTTATGTAATTTTCTTAACTAGAAACATAAAAAAATGAATGTTCATATCAAAATCTATACTAATTTCAAACAAATTTTATGTATTTTCAAAAAATAAAATTTTATAAAATTTTAAAAAACGCCATAATAAAAACTATTACACACAAACAAAATCTAGAGAGAAATTTTTACGTTTGGTTTGTATAATAATACAAATAAAAACTTGCAAAGAACACTAACCTGAAGGATCTCATCTACCATCATGCTTTATTAGTACTGATAGCAAACCGTCCATTACAAGAAAGTGAAGATTATTGAATAAAAACGAAGATGAAGTAGCTCAACCAGCAGCGGATATTGCTCATCATCAAATTTACAGGATGATGAAGCAGCAAAACAGAATTTCAGCAGTCTATCAACTAGTAGTATGAGCAACATATTTTTGTCCATTTGTTTAGTTTCTTGTTTCTATTTTACTCAAAAGACCAACTTCAATTTAGTGTGTTTATTCAATTTAGTTTCAATTTATGTGGCACTTTTCAAATTTTGAGAATTAAAAAAGTTAATTTTTGACGTCTTTTAATTATTTTGAATTGTCAATTAATGTAACTTATATTACTTTTCACGTAGTTTACAAATATATAAATTTCATTTCAAAAAAATTGAAAATTTCATGCGTAAATTTCTGATCAAACTTAAATTGTTTGACTCTCGAAAAATAAAAAGTGTCACGGACAGAAGAAGTATAGACTATAGGTTTTTTGGAAGTTGCTCGATGTTTCATCCAAAGAAAATTCCACTCAAATCACAATATGTAGGACATATCTTAGACACACAAATAAAATAATTAAAATTTTAAATTTAATTGATAAATAAAATATGACGGATTACAAATCACTTATTAATGAAAATTATTGAATAAAGCATATACATCGACTTATTTCATTGACCATCTTCTATGTCGATCGACTAAAGAATCTTACAAATCGATGGGATTGACTAGTAAAGCTTCAATCACAGATTTCACATTATTTTTTGGATCACTATATCCATCTTGATTGTTCTTGTAAACGACATCAATCAGACGTGTTAGGTTCACAACACGCATCAAGATTTCAGTTGGAATAGAATCAGTAGACTTAATGCACTCTTTGTTCAAATCCTTCCATGCATTTTCAGCTATTTCAGAAAGTTGTGCACTTGCTTCTTCCATAGATAAATTATTTTCTTGCATATAACATTCTATTCCTGTAACAAGTTGTCCTTTTTCTTTCTCAATCTATAAGAAAAAAAATTATATAATTCATCATGAGAATGTTATAAAAAATCACTACTAAAAATAATGAAAATTTTCATTAATGGGGTAGGTCCAAAAAATTAAGGAAAAATCGATTTTGTCGGTCAGTTTTTATTTTTATTTTTTTAGAAGTGTGTTTAATTTATAATATGTTGGCAAACACATATATGTAAAAATTGTACTCACAATACCTTATAAGTTGCTATATCATCAATAACTCTACCAATTATTGCAGAAGCCACAAGAATTTTTGGTTTATTCATTATCCAATCAAATGTTTTCTTTGATGTTGATTTCATGCCCAATAATGATGTTGGTGCAAGTAGATAATAAGTTCCAGTAACCAATGCATTGCCCAAATACTCTTTAAATGATGGAATTTTTCCTTCAAGAAACCATTCTGCTTCAATATAGTAACTCTTCACAATTTCTTTCATCTATTCAAAAAAAAATAAAAAATTATAACATTTATTAAAATATAGTTTAAAAATTCATCAAATCAAAAGAAAATAATATTTGTGTTTTTAATTAAGTGACATACTGCCTCTTTGACATAATGAACTCCATTGAATTTATCTTGTTCTAATTTGATTTTGATTTCATACTCGTTGAAGAGATCGAGAAGAGATGTATATATCGGTTTCATATAGTTTGGAAGTCGATCAACTTCACTTATATCCCACCTATAATCATACAAAAAAAAAAGGTTAATTGATTGTAGATATACACTCTCCATATATCAATTATCTGATATACTTTTTTTATTTGCCTTAATTTATGTGACATACCGGTCCACAGCTTCCGTGAATATAATTAGTTCATCAAGAGTTCCATAAGAGTCATATGTGTCATCAATTACTGAAATCATAGCTATGCATTTTGCAAGCATAACTCTAGCTTGAGAGTATTGTGGTTCAAAGTACACACCAACTGCCCAAAAAAAACATTCCACCATTCTGTCTCTCACATATGAAAGTTTTGATGCAAAATCCAAATCTTTCCACCACCTTCACAATAAACAAGAGTAATGTTTAGTTAACTTAATATATAATACGTCATCTGTTTCAATTTATTTGTCATGTTTTAGCTTGACATAGAGTTTATATACGAAAGTCAAAAAGACTTTTGAATCTTCTGATCTTAATATAATTAAAAATTATATCAAATATACCAAAATATACGTTCTTTAATCTTGTGATCTTAAACATATCACATGGATATTTGAAATTAAAGAGTTGTCAAAAACACGAAAGAGTTAAATAATTTTTTTAAAAAACAAACTAAAAAGAAAAGTAAGACAAACAAATTAAAACAACTTACTGTGTGAGTTCACTAAGCTCTTCCTTGTGTAGCACTTGTAACAAATTGTAATCTAATTTGGCAAGCCTTAGTAGCTTTTCATTTCTTGATTCACATTTTTCATATATTGAGATGTTAAAATGTGCCTCAGCTCTTGGGATTCCTCTATGAAGAGATTGCATAAGTGCATGTGTTACTTGTTTTTCAAGAGTAGAATCCATTAATGTATGTGTTATCCTCTCAAGATGGAATTTTGCAAAAATAAGTGCATCTTCTAATATGTCATCACCATGTTTTCTAACATGTGTTGCTTCATACAAACTTAACAAGCCCTTTGCATTTGTAACTAGAGTTTTCTTGAATTCTCCATTGTTGTCCTAGAATTGGTTGAAATAATCTAATTCACAAAGTATATATCGTTATGTCAGAGTTACTGTTAGATGTGTGAACAAAGTCTCATCCTTATATTGATAATTGGAAAGACAAAAAAGGCGTGATGATATTAAGAGTATCTTCAGGCTGACAAAATGTAAGACGTTCAGTATAGAAACATACCGGAAGAGATTGGATATCCATGTTGTCTAAACAATCGAAAATATAATGCAATCTTGTATAAATCATCTTCTTCATGAATGACATTTTGATCAAACATCTTGCTTAATTGATCTTCAATCTCCTTCTCAAAGTGATAATAAATACCAAGACGTTCAAGAGTGTCAATCAAATGAATTTTTTGTTCAATGTCATTGCTAGTAGTAGTAGTACTTATTATCATGTGTTTCACTTCTTCTTTCAAACCCTCAATCTCCTCTATAACTTTTTCGGATATCTATAAAGACAAATAAACAAGCATATACAGTCAAACCATAGTCTATAACAGTCGTCTATAATAACAATATTTAATCATTTATATTGTATGCAATCAAGAAATATCAAGACAACATATGTCATTATAAAGAGACTTGATTGTATACATATATTTACCTGATTATTCCGAGTAGAATTGCTAAAAATATTTCCCCATAGACTAGGAGAAAAATTTGCCTCTAGACGAAAAATTCCATTTTCATTGTTTACATTTCCAGCCAATGAAGTCATTGTTGCTATATTGTGATAATACTTTGTAAAATCTGAAAATTTATTCAATTTTTGGGTTTTTTGAGTGTGTTCTGTGCTTAGTCTTTTGCTATTGGTATCACTATTTATACAGAAAATTATAATAAATACAAATCCTTTTTAGAAATTGAAGAAATGTTAGGCAGCATGCCATTTGAAAATTCTATCTAGGAGTTCTATTTATTGTTGAATGTATTACTTTTCAAACTAAAATTTGTGAATCATCTTAGTTTTATTAATATCTGTCCAATTTATGTATACCAATATCTTTTGTATGTGTTAAAAATCTAGATTCCTTTTGGATTTTTAAATGGTAAATTCTTTAGGTGCTTTTAAATATTTGAGTTGTGGACATGTGATTATTGATCAAAACTCAAGTTTTATATTTTTTATTGTTTAAATATTTCTTTTAGGTCTAAATTAAATCTTTTAATTTTTATTTCATTTTTAGTAAGTTTTACTTTTAAAAATTGAAAAACTACATAAATAGAATCACATACATTTTAAAAATATATTTTGTTGTTACTTTTTGAATTGAAAAAAAAATTTAATTTTTTTTTTAAAAAAAAATAGATTTTAATAAATAAAATAATAATTTTAGCATTTTCAAAGTATATTTTATTTTAATTTAGCTATTAACTTTTCTTATATTTTTGTTATTGTCAAATAGTTAGCATATATATATTTAAAAGACCAAAATAAGTAAAAAGGGAGGAAAAGTCCTAATATTTATGTATTCCCCCAACCAAAACCAAACAAGGAAAAGTCACATGGTAGCAAACAAGTATCATGTGTTTATTGTACATGCTAATTACATTTTAAAAAAATTATATACTATAATCATATTTTACTCTTTCTAGCATCTTTTTTCTTTCGTTTAATCTCGCTTATCTTTCTCCCTCTCAGGACTCCCTCCTTTCGTCTCCCCCCCACCCCCACCCCTCCCTCCCTTTTTAGCCTTTGTTTATAATTTGTACTTTGCGTTGTGTATTCGTATAATTAATTATATATTTGTGTTGTCTCTCTTCCTTTCCCTCTCCCTCTCCCTTCTCCCTTTTTATTCTTATATATATTTATATTGTGTGTTTGTATCAATTGTATATTTTCTCTCAACATAGCCATTTTTTAATAATTTATTTTATATATTTACATTAATTGTATATTTTCTTTTTCTCTGTCTATCTGATGTTAGGTCAAATATATATATATATATATATATATATATATTTAGTTACTCCCTCCGTCCCATTTTATATGATGTACTTTGATTTGGCACAAACTTTAAGAAAAATGAAAAGACTCTACAATGTTCCGAAAATACCCTTGTTAATAAGTCTAATTTGTTAAATAAAAAAAAATACTATATCTGACTTTGAATAGAAAAGTTTATGACTTTTCTCTCTCTCATAAGTTAATGTCACATCAGTCATTAATATAAATCCAAAAGAGTCCAGTTCAAGAAGGGTAAAATAGGATAATGTCATTAAATATTTACCAAATAAGGAAATGTGTCATTCTTTTTGGGACTGACCAAAAAGGAAAGTGAGTCATATAAATTGGGACAGAGGGAGTATTAGTTATCTCATATTTAATTTTTTTATTTTCATTTTTAACATGGATTTTATGAATTATTCTTATGTTAGCATGTCATGTATAGGATTATACTATTTTGAATATGATTTTTTTTTTTTGAAACAGAATATGAAAAAAATTGAAACACAAATAAATTAAAAATAAAAAATTATGTAAAAAAACTAAGCAAACAGCTTAATACCTACCTCGTGGCATTTTTCCAAGACAGCTTAATACATAAATTATGATTGTGTTTTGCAAATATAACTGAATATTATAACTAGGATTCTGAAAATTATAATAAATTAATAAAGTAACTTAACATAAAAAGCGATTTTTGAATGATATTTATGCGTGTATTATTATTCTCTTCGTAATGATATAATGCAAATGTTATAATTCGCTTTAATTTTTAACTTGCTTAATACAAGGGGTGTAAAATAGGAAAAGAGATTAACAATGAAAATTTCAGATTATCAACAATATTTTACTTTTAAAATAGTCTTTAATAATTTAGTTTATTTAATCGTTCACTGTATGACATGATTTAATAATATTTGGAGTTAGCTTAATTTAATGTTGAGTGAGAGTGAATCATATTTATAAAATATTTGTGTTGTAAGTTTTAATTGTTATTGATGAAAGAACAAATTTAAGCACGAGTCCAAATATTGAGATCCTTTTGTAAATAAAATTATTCATGATCTAATAATTTTTATTGGAGTAGTTTGTATTAAAATGTATATATCCTCATGCTCATAATCATAAATTCTCATTCTATTTTCTCTTTTGCTTTATTCATAATCAACAATAATTTTGAATTCAATTTTCAAGATTTATCTCACCGTTATTTAAATAAGTTTGTAATTTATAGCTTCAAATGTATCACTACAAAAAAAGTGCTAAAAAACAACGGGCAGAAAAGCGACAGACGGCATCACTTCAAAAAGCGACGGTATTTGCCACATTGTCCGTAGTTTTTTAATAAAAAATAATTATTTTTAAAATTATCTTACAAAAAGCGACAGATGGCATCTCTTAGTCCGTCGCTTTTTTCGCAAATTTTTGCGCTAAATATATATATAATTAATAATTATTTATTTAATATATATAGAGACGCCGTCCGTTACTTTTTTTAAAAAATAATTATTTATAAATTAAACAATAACCACGCTGTCCGTCGTTTTTAATTTATTTTATTTTATTAATTAGTTTTTTTAAAAAGCGACGGACGGCATCTCTTAGTTCGTCGCTTTTTGGTCAAAACATCCAGTCAAACATTTTTAAAAAGCGACGGACAGTGTCTCTTAGTCCGTCGCTTTTTAGTCAAAATTTTGGTCAAATATTTTTTAAAAAGCGACGGACAAAGAGATGTTGTCCGTCGCTTTTTTAAAATTATGTTGAACCAAAAAGCGGGTTTTCCCCCCATTTTCCCATCTCTCTTTCTCTCTCTTCTCTCATCTCTCCCTTCTCTCTAAAATCAAATTGTTGCACCGCCGCCTTGCCTTGTCAGCACCGCCACCCGTCGTCCCCACTTCCTCTTTTTCTTAGCTTGTTAGGGTTTAATTTTAGTTTTTTTTCAATTCTAGTAATATTTGATTTGTTATAAATTAGTATATTGTTTTAGTTTGAGGAATTGTGTTATTCAATTGTTAATTTTTATATTTGATTATTGTTAGTTAGGGAGAGAATTGGGGATTTTTGATTTTAGGATTTTCTTCTAAATTAGGGTTTTTTTAAAAAAGATTGTGAATTGAGTATTAGAAGTTAGAAGTTAGAAGTTAGATTAGTTGCATTTACCAACTTTAAAATTCTTGAATTTAGTATGTTTGACGGTTGAAGTTAGAAAAATATTGAATTGTATATGAAAGTTAGATTACTTTGAAGTTAGAAAAATATTGGATAGTATATGAAAGTTGAAATTAGATTAGTTGAATTTTCCAAATTAGAAGTTCTTGAATTTAGAAAGTTTGAAAGTTGAAGTTAGAAAAATTGGGGATTTTTAAATAACATTGTAAATTAAGTATTAGAAGTTAGAAGTAACAAATAATTAGAAGCTAGAAGTTAGAGATTAGTTGAATTTTTCAATTTGCCATTGTATTTGTGCTTATATGTATTATATTGTTGTTGAAAATTGGGTTACTTGAATTATATTCTTGAACTTGGAAATTCTAGAAATTAGATATGAACTTGAATTTTTGTAGGATTTTAGAACATTAATTAGGTTGTGAACTTTAGAAATCTTGAATTATTGTAGAATTTTAGAACTTTAGGTTGTGAACTTTAGAAATCTTGAATTATTGTGGGATTTTAGAACTTTAAGTTGTGAACTTTAGAGATCTTGAATTACTGTAGGATTTTAAACTTAGGTTATGAACTTTAGAAATCTTGAATTATTGTAGGATTTTAGAACTTCAGGTTGTGAACTTTAGAAATCTTGAATTATTGTATGATTTTAGAATTTAAAGGTGTGAACTTTAGAGAACTTAAATTTTTGTAGGATTTTAGAACTTCATAAGGTTGTGAACGTTAAGAATCTTGAATTATTGTAGGATTTAAGAACTTTAAGTCGTAAACTTTAGAAATCTTGAATTATTGTAGGATTTTAAACTTTAGGTTGTGAACTTTTAGAAATCTTGAATTATTGTAGGATTTTAAAACTTTATAAGATTGTAAACGTTAAAAATCTTGAATTACTGTAGGAGTTTAGAACTTTAGGTTGTGAACTTTAGAAATCTTGAATTATTGTAGGAGTATAGAACTTAAGGTTGTGAACTTTAGAAATCTTGAATTATTGTATGATTTTAGAACTTAAAGTTGTGAACTTTAGAGAACTTGAATTTTTGTAAGATTTTAGAACTTTATAAGATTGTGAACGTTAGAAATCTTGAACTATTGTAGGATTTTAGAACTTTAAGTTGTGAACTTTAGAGAACGTGAATTTTTGTAGGATTTTAGAACTTTAGGTTGTGAAACGTTAGAAAACTTAAATTATTGTAGAATTTTAGAACTTTAAATTATGAATTTTAGAAAACTTGAATTTTTGTAGGATTTTAGAACTTTAAATTGTGAATTTTAAAGAACTTGAATTTTGTAGGATTTTAGAACTTTAGGTTGTGAACTTTAGAAATGTTGAATTATTTTAGGATTTTAGAACTTTAGGTTGTGAACTTTAGAAATCTTGAATTATTGTGGGATTTTAGAACTTTAAGTTGTGAACTTTAGAAATCTTGAATTATTGTAGGATTTTTAAACTTGAACTTTAGAAATCTTGATTTATAGAACTTATGAACTAATTATTAGGTTGAATGTTGCTCCCAATTGCACACACAAGTGTACGCGGTCGCACAAGTAATATAGTGGCTCTTAAAAGAACTAGATTATCAAACCCAAAGGACTTGTCAATTAATTATTTTTACTAAATTATACTGATCTAATTATTTATTTAAGAGAGCCAAAAGAGAAGAATGCAAGACCAAAATAATAAAATTACTTACAATAGTTGGAAAATCTCATGGCTGCAGCATGTATTGAATCTCATGTATCATATTATAGGCTTAGAACTAATTTCAGTTGACAAGTTACTGGTTTATAGGGTTAATTGTATGAGTCGGGCTACACACCTCTAGTCGCCTACTCCAATTAGCTATCTAACTACATCGTTGAACGGGGATAAATAGACTAACTGACGATCATTTATATTTCATCCTATTTCATAACCAAGCAAGTTGTTCGTCCGGGCGTTACTCCTAAACACAAATCACCTCAATCAAATGGGTTGATCGAGCTCTCTATATTCTCTGGTCTATCTAATCCGTCCTCTCTCAATTTTAAGATTAGACAATGTATTTATCTTATGGTGATCAAGCATAAAATACTAAAACAAGAATATAGAAGTAACTTATAATGACAACCAAGAATTAATTCATAAAGCCTTAAATAATCAACATTCGATTCGTAGCTACATCCCCAGAATAAGGGCTTTAGCTACTAATCTCTAAGAAAATAAGAAGAAGAAAAGAACCCTAAAAAGTATTGACAACTTTATACTTTGATACCCTGATCTTCACCTCTGCCTCCTCCCTAAAATAATTATTTATATGGATTATTTATAGATGTAGAAAACCCTAAATAAAATAATTGAGTCCCAATCAAATTAGGAATCAAAAAGAATGGAATTAGAATTCCCAGTTTTACGCGTGAACTGTGACTGCCTCTGCACGACTTCAACAATATGAAGGTGTCTTGCGCTGCTGACACGTGGAAACATCCTCTTTTCCTATTTGAACTTTGCAACTTTATATTTTATACATTATTATATTGAATTTATTCCATTAAGTTGTCTGCTTGATTTCGCTCTTCAATCTTAATTTGTTTTAGCTCCAAACTTCTTCAACTCTACACCAATTTACTTCTACAAATAAAATACACTATTTAGCACAATCCATAAAATTAATGCTCAAAACTGACAGATATAAATAATAAATGTGAGGCAAATAATGATTAAAAATATATATTGTTGGCCTCACATCATTGAACTTTAGAAATCTTGATAAAATATAGTCTTTATGAACTATTTATAATTTTGAAACAATTTTTTTGATAATTTTGAAACGAATTTTGAAAGACTTTATAAGTCTTTAAACTGTGATTTAGATATTTTTGAATGTTAATTTAAGTTTGTTGTTTTATATTTTGTGTAGCTTCTTTATAATGTTTTGTGTTTGATTGGGGCTGAATTGAATTGAATTGAATTACTTTTGCTGATGGGCAACACAAATTGACAGTTTCTGCTGTCAAAAAAATTGTAGAAAACGCGACGGACAAGGTGGTTTTATCCGTCGCTTTTCTGGATTTTATTTTTAAAAAAGCCCAGAAAAGCAACGGACAGGGTCCTTTAGTCCATTGCTTTTTGAATTTTATTTTTTTTAAAACCCAAAAAAGCGACGAACAGGGTCCTTTAGCGCTTTTTTGAATTTTTCAAAATTTTATTTCCAAAAAAGCGACAGACGGCATCGCATTGTCCGTCGCTTTTCAAGATTCTAAAAAAAATAAAAATTAATTAAAGCGACGGACTTCGTCTCTTTTTTAAAATTAAAAAAAAAAAAAGCAACGGGCGGTGTCGCATTCTTAAAAAAAAAAAATTTTAAAAAAACAAAAGCAACACAGTCCGTCGCTTTTGGAAAAGCGTCAAGCCAAAAAGCGACGAGATTGACTGTGTCGCTTTTTCGTCACTTTTTTCCGTCTCTTTTTTACAGTTTTTTAGTAGTGGTATATAATCATATATTGTACTTTTACTATAACTGACTCCAGTATTCAATGTAGGAAAAAAGTTCAAAAATATACTTAACGTATTAGAAATGTTTAAAAATGTCCTCCTTCAACCTATTGGGTCAAACTTATCCTTTTTT
The DNA here is from genome assembly GCF_019186545.1 of Solanum stenotomum. NCBI lineage: Eukaryota > Viridiplantae > Streptophyta > Magnoliopsida > Solanales > Solanaceae > Solanum > Solanum stenotomum. The sequence goes on along the minus strand of NC_064283.1, from coordinate 11,798,515 downwards.
TCCATCTATTGGGTCAAAGATTCCCTTAACGTATTAGAAATAGTTTAAAAATATTCTTCTTCCACCTATGGATCAAAATACTCTTAATCTATTAGAATGGTTCAATTTTTTCATTTTATCTACCTATAAGATAAAAATAAATCCCTTGTCATATTAGAAATAACTCCAAAATTCTAATTCTAATTATACGCGTCAATAATTTTTTTACTGTACTTTGACAATTATTTAATTTTCTTTTGATTCGTATTTTATTTTTTTGAAATTTTTTTGCTTGTTTGTCTAAATATTTGTCTTACCTAATACATGTATTTGCTCTAAATAAAATGTATGAACTAAAGTGTGAATTAACTAGAATGTATGTTGTATAAAAACATTATCTTTGTCACAGAGAAAGAGGAATCTCATTATGTATGCCCATAGTAAGATAATATTTGTTAAATTATTTTTGAGTGTAAATATATACTGTATCACTTAACATAATTGATACAAAAATCTCAGTAATTTTAAAAGATTAAAACTGTTAGATTATTTATATATATATATATAAAGATGCTAATAGAAGTAAAATTATTTTAAAAATTAAGTTTTAATTTATTTAAATTAGAAGGCTAAAAAGAATTTTAAAAAATACTTTAATATTATAAAAATATTATATTTATTATTAAAATATAGTAAGATGTACAAAATGTGGGCATATTAAATAGTATTTATTAGTTGATAAACATAGTTTTAGGTATTAGAAGGGAAAACTTGAACTATTTTCAATAGGTTATGGGTATTTTTGATCCAATAGGTGGGAGGAGAGTATTTTTGAACTATTTATATATGTTTAGGGAATTTTTGAGTCAAGGGGGGTATTTCTATACCACTTCTAATACATTAAGGACATTTTTGAACCTTTTTCCTTAAATATATCATAATATTTAAGACTTTGAAATTATTAAAGTTATAACTATTAAATCTTTATTTATTTGTAATAGATAACAATTCCTAATATTTAGTACTTTAAATGAATAAAGTTTTGCTTTTTAAATCTTTCCTTATTTCGACTATTTTAAAAGTCCTACAATTTAAGACTTTAAAATCAATATTTTTACCCTATATAAATCGTTGCTTCAATTATAGCAAACAAAATAAATAAATAAATAAATAAATAAAAGAATTAAAGATATTAAAAAAAGAGGATTACATTTTTTAAAATAACTTTTTTAACTTTCATATATGAAATTCTTATCTTTTAGATAGAAATTATATTTACAAAAGTCCTAAATTCTTGATTCAGGCAGAAATGACTGCATTACTTTGGGCCCAGGAAGTAATGAGAATGAGCTCAATTGCCTCTCTTCTACACTACTTTTTCTCCCTGTCTACTCTGCATGTTATTCATGTGTCATTGACGCTTTGCTTTCTTATTCTTCATTGAATAATTTGGATGAATTTCTCCGTTCTTTCCCAATTAAAATCGAAATGATTGTATTATATCAAGACGTCGATTTGTAATCTGCCCCTAAAAAAATGAGAAAATTTTCACCCCTGTTAAACTTTTGAGTCATTCATCTTTCTAAATCAAAACCGACTAAGTTCCCATTGTTCTAACAATCTAAATTGCTATTTAAAAATTATTTTGTTCTTCTTGAACACACGGACACGTAAAAGAAAATGTAAAAAAGAAAAACAACTACAAGCACTTTTCATATACTAAAATGTTAATATTGAGAAATAAATATTTGATCTTGATTATAATTTCGCCAAAATTGTTCTCATAGACTAAAATAATACTTAAAAAAGCATTTGACAACTTACAAGACTATTTCAAGAATAACGACTCTTCTTCTTTTTTTTTTTTGTTGCATTAATTTGTCAAAGAAAAGTATAATATAAAATGGTTTTCAATTTTATTTTTTTATTTTTACATAAAAAGTTTATTTGGCCCAATAATTTTCAACATGAGATCCAACATTTTTAGAAACTTTAATAATGCAGAGCCGCCCTCTATAAACTAGTAAAACACATCGCCTTACTTTTTAGACTTTTTTTTTTAGTTAAATTCTTTTTATTATTATTATTAATAAATAAGAGCTAGGCCTTATCTTACTAATCCTACTAATTAACAAGCACGAAAAAAATAAGAACTTGAGAAAACTAGGTATTCTATAATCTCTATGATGAAGTTACAAATTAATAAAAATGCTTAAGTAATGTAAGAATATAATAGCTAAGAATAAAGATGAGTTTTCCACCTCAAACTTTATTTGATATGTGTATGAACCGAAAGAAATAATTTGTCCGTCTAAAGTAATTTGAAATATTTGCATTTTGTTTTCTTCTTAAATCTGTCCAAAAATAATTGATAGTTCATCACTTCTTGAATTTGTTGGATCTTGATACAGTTGTTGACACTATCATATGATTTTATTTTATCAATCACATCGATAGGTGCTCTTAAATAAATTTCTCACTCACCTTACCATTCCAATTATACGCGTTATCTTTGATGTGTCTTCTTTTTGTCTAGGTGAAAGACCCCCTCTTTAGCCACCTTATCAAAGCATATATTCAACAAATCATTTTCATTATCCTCATCGGACATGTCATTGCCCAACACATTGCCTTAATAATTAATTAATCAAAAAAGTATCTATTTGGAAATTATAATTGAATTCTATTGTAACAGTTGTATGAGATAAAATTTGATTTTAACAGCGTAAATGACTTAACTATAAGATAACTAAAGCAACGATTTGAGTCTCTCACTTTTTTTGGAGTCCATTTCTTTCCTATGTATTATACTTCCTCCGTCCCATTTTATATATCATTCCTTTCTGTAAATAGCTGGACCACAATACTTGTCATTTTATAAAATTCATGTATAAATTATCATATTTTGCCTATTATATCCTTGATAGAATAGTTAATTAATCTTGTCATTTATTAATAAAGTTGACTTAAGAAAACATTAAATAAGGGTAGAAGGGTAAAATTACATTATTTCTTAATATAAGTGCAAAGAAAAAATGTGACATATAAAATGGGACGGAGGGAGTAATATTTAGTACCCATTATTATTCATATAATATATTTATCTTCTTCTTTTTTCACTGTTCTTATTCTTTTATTATTATTAAATAAATTGTATTTAGCAAATAAATTTCACTCAAAGAAGTTGGCTTATGAATCTCATTTTGTCAAATGAGCTTTATAAATTGCATTCATCAGTGAGATTTTATCACTTTCACCAAGTGCACAAAACAGTTTTGGTTTTTTAGGATAGGTTCAAAATAGTCTCTTAAATATGCGTTAAATAATTTTGATTCTTTGAGTTTGTTAAAATTAACACTTTTAGTTTTTGATAAATGATAACTAATTTATGATTGTTAGATTTGACGAAAACAATGAGGAAAAATAAGAAGGTCTAACCATAGATACTAAGAAAGTATCTAAAATATGCAGCATAAAAAACATATTAGAGTATTTTCTGCAAAGTCTTTGTTGTGTGTAAGGGTGGACATGGTATGGTATATATCGAATTATCATATCATATCAAAAAATTTAATATCATGGTTTTGATATTATGGTATTTAATTTGGTATGACATATGGTATACATTTTAATTTTTTTGGTATTCGATACGGTATTTGATATTTAGAAATAATATATCGAAATATATATATATTATTATTATTATTATTATTATTAAAATACTAACAGATATGCAACCTAGTCTTAGTATAACTAGCCCGTTTGGCCATAGATTTCCCAAATAATATTTGGGGAAAAGTTTGGCAAATAGTGTTTGTCCATACAATTTGCCATTATTTGGCAAATATTTTTGACAAATATCCCAAATTCCCAAATACTAGTTTTTTCTAGTATTTGGGCCGAATCTCATTATTTGGGATCTTTTGAAAATTGAAATTTTACCCCAAACTTTTATCCTTTACAAAACAACCTCTATAGTAGTTGTTTGTGTCGTATTACATAATTTTTCACGTGAACACCAAAGTAGTGATGAAATATTCAGTGAATATTAAATGATGATATGCTTGTTGATGAAAATGATGAACAATCGGCTCACGGTAATAAAGTCATGTGTTTTGTCTACTTCACGATGTATGGAATGATGCTTGTTGCACTCACTCCAAACTACCACATTGCTCTAGTGTCATGGACACTATTTGTTATTGTTGCAATGAAGATTCAATTGACTTGTAATACAAACTTATGGTTAGTTTTGATGGTTTTTAAAACTTATGGGTATAAATCATATTTTTCTAAAAAAGTGAAATATATTTCCCAAATACTATGGCCAAACACATGGTGAAATTTCACCCAAATAATATTTGCCAAGAATATTTAGAAATCTATGGCCAAACGCTAGCTAAATGTTTAGAAGTTGAAACTTTGACTACTCTATTTTAATTTGAAATGTAATTTATTAACAAAAGGAGTTGTTTGTACTTTATTTTGAATATATATTTCTACATGTGTAATGTGTTAGTATGATACAATTGGGACTTTTTTTTTAAATTATCGAAGTCATAATACTCTATTATATGAGTATATATTAGTCAAAATTGAACAAATTATGGCTACCGATTTATCATAATATACCGAAATCGAACTTTAAAATACCAAACTAAATTGGTATGATAATGATATAATGTTTTAAAAATCAAATACCAAAATTACGATATCAAAACTTTAAAATATCATACCATACCATGCCCACCCCTAATTGTGTGCTTATAAAAAGATTAAAATTTATCTTTTTAAGTGTCTTTTTTAAGATTTCAAACATTGCAGTAAGCAGAAGCGTAACACTAGTTTGATATTATTATATAAACTTATCAAACTATTCTTGAATCAAATTTTATATTATATTTTTTTATTGAAAATTCGCATTATTGATATTTTTACTTCATAAGCTATAAATACAACAAAATTTCCTTGAAAAGAAATTGTTAGAAAAAATTAATTATAAAATAATAATTAATGGCTTTGCATTTAAAATAAACTAAAAATATAAACTTTTAATAAAAATGTATATTACGATATTTATTTTTTAAAACGGAACATTAGATTATCTGTTTGGCTTTAGGCTCCTAATATTGGACCAAAATTGTTAATCAACATATGGACGAATCTAAGGTGGCAATTGAAAGTCAAGAGGGGGAGGGGTGAATTGAAATTCCCTTCAGTCGACTTCCTACTCTGGTCAGTCGACTCACCTGCACGTTACTAAAAAAGATAAACAGTAATAATAACTTGCAGTAAGTAAATAACACAGTGTGTTTTTATATAGGTTCAGATCACCGATGTGGTGCCTAGTCCAGTCTCCTTGGGTTACAAGGGTTTTCTTAAGAGCTTGTTGAGAACTTGGGTGTTACAGAATGTTACGATTAAGATCCCCGTCTGATATGCAAATCAGATCTTCTTCTTAGACATAACCTCTACCTGTATAACCTACACTCAGATCTTTCTTTCTCTTTTCTTTTCAATTGTTCACTCAAGGGTGTACAAAGTTTTATGAAAGATAAAAGAAGATTACAATATAAGTTCAAGTGAAGTGCGTACTTCACTCCCAAGTCTGAGAGGGTATTTATATGAACAGACTTGTGCTCTTGTAAGGACAACCCAAGGGAGTTATAATTTAATCAAGGATTTGAGGAATCCCTTGATTGAGGTGATTTGTTGATTCATGTCCATATCAGATATGTGCATGGTAAATCACATTCTTTCTTTCTTGATAGATATGACTCGATTCTGTGCTTGGCTGGAGAATTCATCTTGACTTTTGGCTTTGATCTGCTTTCCTTTCTTCTCTTGACAACTTGGTTTTATTCTTGGCTTGCTCAATGATTTCTTGAATCCTTTGATTATGCCCTTCCTTTTTTTTGTAGAGTTGGAAGGATCAGAACATATCTCATTCCTTGTTTGTATTAACTCATTCCATATTTGTATTGTTCTACTTGAATCCTTTTCTTATTGAATCTCCATGCCTTCTTGATTTGCAGGCTATTCGATTTCCTTCCTTTTTGATTTTCTACGAGTAGATTATGAGTTAGCTTGTCATTATTTAGAATATCGTAAGTTTACAACGATGAATTGAACACATATTACACTTGTTATAATTAAGATGTTTTAAATTTAAATACACATGAAATTTAAGATCTAATTATTAGTTAATTAAGATTTAAAAAAAATATATTTATATAAAATTTATCTTTATTTAAAAGTTATATAGTAATTTAAAAAATCATATTAAATACTACTAATTAATCTAACATAATACTCCCTCTTTTTAGATTTTCTTGTCAAATTTTTCTATTTTTACTTGACATTTTTGACAAACCAAGAAAGTATAATTTTTTTCCTTTCTATTATATTCTCAATTTATTAACTTTGAATTCATATCTTTAAAAAATATAGTATAAATATGTTTGGAATCTATCAATTACTAAGTGTAAAATAATAAATTTATTATATTAATTATTATTTTATTAATAGATATGACAAGTTAAAATGGAACAAGTAATCCGAACGAAGTGAAATATAAAAGAATATTTTAAAAAGGTTATATGATGGAGGATAATATCAATGATAATGGCGGTCGAAATATGTGGTATCCGATGGTGTCAAATAAAAGTACTCTTTCTGTTCCAATTTACTTAGTTATTAAAAAAAATAATTAATATAGTAAGTTTACCATTTTATACATATTAATTGATAAAATATTAAAATTAATTTACTCATTAAAGGGAGGTTCTATCTTTTTCAAAAACATTCACTCTCTAAATAAATTGAGGGTATAATATGTAAAAAAAAAATACTTGCTCTGTTACTTGACCACTTTTGAATTGACACACATAATAAGAAAATAATAATTGATATAGTGAGTTTGCTATTGTACCCATAATAATTATGAAGTTGATGAATTAAAAACTTAAGATTTTCAAGAAGTTCTACATTTTTCAAAGTAATTAATTGAGGGTATAATAGGTAAAAAAAATTGTTCTTTCTTGATTTGTCAAAATGGGCAAGAAATTAGGAACAACTAAAAAAAAAATAGACAAGTAATTAGAGACTAAGAGAATATTATCTTTTCTTGAAAAATGACAAATAAAAAGGGACAAGTAAAATGTCAAAATTGGACAAGTTAAAGAGGACAGAGGGAGTAGTAAACAGTAGTGATTGATAATGAGTATTAGTGAGGATCGCTATTAACTATGATAGATAAATCATTCAAGTCGTGGTTTAGCGGTCAATGAAGTAGTTGAGAATTATGAAGTTTTGAGTTTAATTTTTAAGTGGAGACAAAAAATATTTGGTAATTCTTCATAATTATCCTAGTCATAGTGGATAGAGTTACTTGATATTTGTTTGCTGATGGAAAGTGACATATATTGCGTGAAATTAGTCAAGATGCACGAAATCTAAAATTTGTTGGGTTCGAAAGTAATTGAGGTGTTATGCGTAAGCTTATAATTGCAAATCATATGATTGACAAATCAAACGACAAATAAAAACATACTAAAGATATATTATTAATATGATTTGGTCAAGCGACTTACATATTGAAAACTGATATTAAAAAATAATATAAATATGTTTAGGAGAAAATCTCTCATATTCTATTGTGTTTTGGTATGAGAATATGAATCTTCAATTTATTTATAGGATTCCATATTTTTTCTCTAAGGAAAGAATAAACCAAATATGGAAGAAAAATACATTTTCCATTCATAAAAAGTAAAAAACATTTATGGTAATGTTTTGTCTTTTCTTTTAAGAAAAAATAAAATTCAAATAAAATAAGAAAATCAGGGCAAAACCCTAACAAAATTACGATGGATAAAGACAAAAAATAAATTATCCAAATTGTGCTCATGGCTCAAGTGTTCCAACCAACTTAAGAAACACATGAATGCTTTGTTAAACTAAATTCTAGTTTTGAGAGATGAAGAAAATTTGTACTACACTTTGGTTACAATTTTTTGTTGTAATTATAGTTGCTAAGAGAGTACCAACAACATTGGATGGACCATTTAAGCCACTAACTCATAGATTTGATCCTTTATTGCATAAAGGAAGTGATGATTTGCCAATGGATCATCCAAGGCTTAAGAGGAATGTAACTTCATTTTTTCCAGAACAAATTGCTCTTGCTTTGTCAACTTCTTCATCTTCAATGTGGATTTCTTGGATCACTGGTATATCATCTTGTTACTCTTCTATATTTTGTGTTTTTTTGAAGAAAAATATTGGGTGTGGGGATAAGGGCTTACTTGTAAGGTAAAATGAAAAATTGAAAGTTCAATTAGTCAATCAACTGAGTTATTGAGATTTCCTTTTATGTCTAATTTTGTCTTTGAGTAGAAGAAAAATAATGTCTAGCTCTTAAATCTTGTTCACATCACTTAATTGCTAGTGGGCAGTGGCAGATCCAGTGTTTTAAGCTAGTAATTTTTGCTCATATCATGTATACTTAATATTCCTTTCAAACAAAATTTGTTTGAATGATTTGATTTTGCACAGAGTTTAAGTATTAGTGTGGAAAGTTAGAATTAAAGAGTTACAAAAAAGGTAAAGAGACCATCTTTTTTGATGTCATTAAAAGGAAAAGTCGGACAAACAAATTAAGATCAAGATAGTAAAATAACTTGAGATTACTAATTTGCTATATAAACTTCAAATCATAGGGGAATATTCCCAGATCAAGGAACAATGTATACAAATTCGAATAGTATCTTAGGGGAATATTCCAAGATCAAGGAATTGTATACAAATTCAGATATCACTATTTTCACTTAGATGGATTTAATTGGTCAAATTTCAAAGTACTCACAGGTCGTTTGATAGGGTGTATAAGAATAATACTAAATATAATGTATTAGTAATGTTTGTATTAGTTATGCTTGCACTAATTATGCAGAGATTATTTCTTATGCATTGTTTGGTTTGGTGTGTTATAAATAACATGCATTGCATAATTTTTTATGGTGGAAAAAATATATAAAAAAAAAGGTTTCAAGGAGTAATTGGGTCTTTAACCATGCTAATTCATGCATTAAAGCCCCTTGCATTACTAATAGGTGTTAGTTATATATTGATTGAAAAAGAATACTAAACAAGGTACTAGTAATACACAAAGCTAATTCATGCATTATTTTATCTAATACACTCTGCCACACACCCCTTAATGAGTTAACCTTTAATACATGTAATAGTGTTTATGCAATCTGGTTACTTAAAGTAAATTTAAGGTAAATGTTTTGCACTAAACATGTAAGAGGGCGGATAAACTGCTAGAACCTCGAGGTGAATTTTGAATCCGCTAAACCACTTAGCCAACCTCTAGTCTTGTGTTCAGGGGATTCAAAATCTATATATTATTTCGTGTAGATTTTTAGTTGTAGTATTTTGTTTTAGAACTATTTTGTTCCTGTTTGTTGTTTTTGTTACTATCTATTGTCTATTGTACTTTCATTATGCCTTTTCCAAGACTGATTTTGCCTTGAGTCGGGATGTATCGAAAACAGCCTCTCTACCTCAGCACTGAGGTAGAGATAAGGTTTGTGTACACTCTACCCTCCTCAGACCACACTAAGTGAAACTATACTAGGTATGTTGTTGTTGGGGTTCGGATGAACACCCTCGCCCCCTCCTAGATCCTCCCTGACTGGAGCATGTACACATTTTACACTGTCATTACATACAACTTAGATTTATTAATGTTTGTTGTATGGTTGCTTTTGGCTTTTTGGTTCTGGAATGGTTGTATGCTATTTTCCTTTTATGTTGGTTTCCTTTGGTCAAGTTCTATTATATTCTTTCCATGGGTTTTGAGAGATCTTAGATCAAGATGTATACTAATTGCAATATAGGAATTGTGTTGAAGTTGTTATAAAGTAGTTTGTGATTGCTTTTAGGTGAAGCTCAGATTGGTCTAAATGTGACTCCACACGATCCAAAAACAGTGGCAAGTGAGGTATGGTATGGGAAGGAAAGTGGGAAGTACACAATGATGCAAAATGGAGCTTCCATAGTTTATAGTCAATTGTATCCATTTGAAGGACTATGGAACTACACTTCTGGCATCATTCATCATGTGAAGATTGATGGTAAGGTTATCTGCATTGAGTCTCTTCATATGTTCCCTTGGCTCATTTGTCTTCTTTTTCTGTTTTCCTGATTCAAACTGAGATCCATGTCGATGAAAAGAACACATTTTTGCAAATGTTTTCACTATTCTTAGTTCTGTTAGTATATATACTGGAAACTGAATATATGTGTACATGGCTCTGGTTGCCTCTGAATTACGAGTCTTTGATACATATGTTGCAATGAAGTTACTCTTCTTTTCTTCTGTAGGTCTTGAACCTGAAACAAAGTATTACTACAAGTGTGGTGATAGTTCTTTAGCAGCAATGAGTGATGAACTTGAATTTGAGACCTTTCCATTGCCTGCACCTAACAAGTATCCACGGCGAATAGCAGTTGTTGGCGACTTAGGTCTTACAAGCAATACAACCACAACCATTGATCATCTCATAATGAATGATCCTTCCATGATATTGATGGTTGGAGATTTAACTTACGCGAATCAATACCTTACCACTGGTGGTAAAGGAGCTTCATGCTATTCTTGTCAGTTTCCAGATGCACCGATAAGAGAAACATTTCAACCTCGATGGGATGGATGGGGAAGGTCATCTATTCTTTTCCTCACATAACTAATCTCCTTCGTCTTTTAAAACCTTTTAGCTCTATGCAATCGTTTGTTTCAGGTGTGAGGCTCGTGTTGATGTTAGTTACACTATTCACCGAGTGCTCATCAAATAGATACATTGTGGTTATAAATCACAATCTACTTGTAAACATCATATTACATATGCCTATGAGACAGAAAAATGAACTGTTAGAAATCGGAAAAGAAACTTAAAAGCTTTCGGAAAAGAAGTTTGAATTGAATAAACTGGAGTTTCAGGTTTATGGAGCCGTTAATCTCAAGAGTTCCAATGATGGTTATCGAAGGAAACCATGAGATCGAACCTCAAGCAGCAGGGCTCACATTCCAATCGTATTTGACAAGATATTCTGTTCCTTCAAAGGAATCTGGCTCTAATAGTAACCTTTACTACTCTTTTAATGCCGGAGGAATCCATTTCATCATGCTAGGAGCCTACGTAGACTATAATCAGACGAGTAAGTGATTAAATTGCTTAATTCACTGCGTGTTAACTTCTAATATTTGAGGTATACTTGCATAAAGAAAGATAATGCTGCAAATATGTGAGCTTATCGCCTACTGATCTTACTAAATGATGTATTTTTTTAAAAACTGATATCAGGTGCTCAGTATTCTTGGCTTCAGCATGATCTGGAAAAAGTAGATCGTGGCGTGACTCCTTGGCTGGTGGCTGCATGGCATTCTCCTTGGTACAATAGCTATTCATCGCACTACCAAGAATTTGAGTGCATGAGGCAGGAAATGGAAGAAATGCTATATACATATCGCGTTGATATAGTTTTCTCCGGTCATGTAAGTTGAAATATACTCCTAATCCTGGCTATTAATGATTGAGAAAATTTCAATTAGGACTTATCTCAGGTACATGCATATGAGCGAATGAATCGAGTCTACAACTATACTTTGGATCCATGTGGTCCTGTTTACATAACAGTCGGAGATGGTGGTAATATTGAGAAAGTCGACGCTGATCATGCAGATGATCCTGGTAAATGTCCTTCACCAGGTGACAACATTCCAGAATTTGGAGGTGTATGTCACATGAACTTTAGCAGTGGACCTGCCAAAGGAAAATTTTGCTGGGATAGACAACCAGAATGGAGTGCATATAGAGAGAGCAGCTTCGGGCACGGGATACTGGAGGTATAAATTAGCCAGAGCTTCAACTGTATTACTTACTTTTCTTATTCTAGAGGCAGTTATTGAAAGGAAACATATGCAACAAAAACAAGTCATCGCGTTGCTTAGGTGTTTTATCATCTGATCCATAGACATGTCGACACTCTTAACTTAGTCCTTCGTCTTCATTACCATTATCATTGATCTTTATTTTTCGTTCAACACTCTCTTCTTCTCCATTCATACTGATGCAGATGGTAAATTCAACTCATGCGTTGTGGACTTGGCACCGCAATCAGGATATTTATCGTGTAAACAGTCATGGTGATCAAATATACATAGTACGACAACCTCAGACTTGCTCTGTTGACTCAAAGGTACCCTTTCATCTACCTCAAAGGTGATTGATTATATATGGACATTCTCTTTTTCAACTACTAGGATTTACTCAAAGGTGATACACTAATTAATAAAGTGAAGTAGTTATGGAGTCTATTGAGCAGTTAGAGTTTGACGGTTAAAATACTCTATTATTACTAGCTATGTTGCTTGGACTCTCCAAAACTACTTCTTTCATTCTAAGACTACTTTAGACAAAATGAAAGTTTTCTTGCAAATCTGCTTTATGGCCTATATAAGAAACTGTGATTGTTACGTTACATCTATATCTTCACATGATTCTCTTGAAAAAGATAAAAGAGAGACAATGATCTAAATGATTAACTATCAGTTCTCCACCATGTAACCAACCATCTATAGTACACGAGTCACAAATCTCTTGTTGTTGTCTCTCTTTCTTGTTCTAACAACTGTGTTATTGCATTTGATACTGAAGACAGGATAGCAGGTTGAGTCCATCAATACCAGTGGCGTTGGAACATTGAAGCTGCACGAGTATCCTATTTGTTACATAATTTTCCTCATTGGCAACCATTGAGTACTCAGTTGTGACTAAATTGCTTAAACTAGAGTTATCATGCTACTGAGATTACATATGATGGTGTTGTTAGCAGCGAATTCCTATATGCAACCTTTGTAATGTGTTTATTTTTAAATATCTAGAACACACCTACAATATGTGTAATGTTGTTTACCATGAGAATATACTAAGTAAATGTATAACAATGGGTGAATCACAAATGCCCGTCTAGCTCAGTTGGTAGAGCGCAAGGCTCTTAACCTTGTGGTCGTGGGTTCGAGCCCCACGGTGGGCGATAAACATATCAATTTTTTGTTGGTTTCAATCCCATGTAATACCATAGTGGCTAAAACAATTCACGTTTCTCATGAATCAATATTTCCTATAGATACTCGACTCAAGTGTAAAAACATATCAAAATTAGCTATAACTGAAGAGTGAAGCTATGAAATCATGAACATACTCCATGATATTCATGCTTTAATAATCCTTGAGAAAACCTTGTCATAAATTTTATAGCATGTCTAGATTACTATATTGTTCTTTATATCAAAAAAATACCCAAGTTTGTAGGGAGCTGTATTTAAATTGAGCAATTTATTTAATTGTTATTAAAAAAATATGCACATTATATTGTAACACCATCTCTAGTAATTTTATTAATACAAGAATGGATGAGCATATTTGAGAACTCCTGCTTTCTTATTTATAGAGACAAACTAAGAATTATTTTACCCTCAGAGAGCATAGCTCTGATCAAATGGTACGAGCGCGACAAGTGAAATGTAGGTTTAACTGGAGAGAGTTAAGAGGAGCGGATCAATTATCCATCGAATTTAGAACTGCCAGCTGACCTCGGGGATTTCTCTATTACCAAAAAACAAGAAATATCAACAGAAGAGATAACACAAAAATGTACTGTCCTAGAACTTCACTCCTCTTCCAAGGGAGACTAAACTTCATATTTCAACTATATTGTATGTCTACATTAGCAGTGTTTTAAATTCTATCCTACCCTCTGACCACCCCCTCCATACACCCTTAACCATCCAGTCATGACCTAGTTGAAAATGTGATAATTGGGCATGACTTCTCATGTCTTGTAAGAGAATTCATTCTTGAACTCCTTCTCAAGTTGTTCCCTAGTTTCTGTCTTTGCAGCCAACACAACATCATCAAGGAAACCTCTCTGAGGAAATTCTTTGGGTACAAGACTTCGATAAATCTCAAACTGTTCATCGGCTTCTTTCTTCTTGTCCAACAAACTGTAGACTATTCCCTGTCACCAAGTACCAAACACAGAAAGATTCAAGAACAAAGATATATGGGGTTGACTGCCCCAACATTAAGCTTTTAGAAAACATGCATCATCACATGAATAGGAATTAATTACACTCGAGAGCAAATCTTGCTGCATATGCATGACACATGGTTATTGCTTAACCATGCATCCGCCTTTCCTCACTATGCAATAAACTTGCTTTGCCATCCATTTAATTACTAAAATCTTTTGTTGCCTGAGACCATGTTTATCAGTGACTTAGAATCTAATCCAGAGTATATCAAGCATTGCATAGAGTACATATTAAACAGCATTTTATCACCATTCTTCTCAGTATTAGTGTATTACCAAATCTCATAATATGTGAACCTTGGTTCAATCTCCAACCTTGATCAAATTACAAGATCAATTATCAAAAGCTCTAAAGTATTACAGTGGGCCACTCGAGTATACAAGGATGCACGAACATTTAGCCAAAAGTTTAAGCTGATTAACAGAGCTACAATTTGCTTATTCTTAACATATCCTTTTCGAAAGCTTACAATTCAAGAACAACTGAAGCTTATAAAGTAATATGCTGTGGAAAAAACAGAACACAAATACCTGGCACAGATAAGGCCTGAAGTCTCTCGGGTTCTCTTGGACAAGAAGTTTAAACTTCTGTAAGGCCTCTTCTAACTCACCCTGCAAGACGTGAATGAATGTAAGAGAGGAGAACTAGGCTGAACTAGCTGGAACTGGGTCCTCTAACCATCAAAACATTGACCATGAGGATGAGAATTGGTGCTATCATGACCTTCACTGACAAAAACAACCTCTTTAACTTAGAAAAGGCAACATGCTCGGACAACCTATTACCCGCAAAACAAGACCATCATGCAAGTGGCCAGACTTTCACCATTTACCCAACTACACTGCCTCTCTTCCAATCTGTACATCAATGTTACATCAGACTCTAGGGATATCCAATAGTATCATTATAAAGCAAACAAGGTAGACATCTCTGTTACACTTAATGCATCGACTTAGGCACAAGATGTTACAGCAGACAAGCTACAAAACATATGCTAATAGTGGGAGGATATCATGATTTACATGGCCCCTCATGAGAGTTGAGTAACTCCTTTTGATGTAACAGATAAATGTCACACTAAAGAAATCAGATTTAGCAGGTGTACTTCAAGCCATTACCTTAACAACATGCATTTGTGCGACTAATATTTTTATGTTTCTTTCCTCATTGACTTTTTTTTCCTGGCGAGCAACTTCTAGAGCACCATTTAGCATCTCGAATACAGTGGGACCTTCAAAGTTTTTGTGCATCACCATAGCTAAACCCTGGAACAATTCAATAGACAAGCTTAATAAGCAAAGGCTTATAATGATTGAGAAGGGATATTTCTACTTCTAATGAAATGTTCATAGCAAGCATAACAAGTTACTAGTGGCAAACGAAAGAAAATGGGTCAAGCAAACATAAGCAAAATATTCGAACTCATTCCCTAAAATTGCATGCCCATTCAATTATAGATGTGAAGAGAAAATAGTGAAGAAATCAGAAACAGCATGACACCTGTTCTTTGTTGCCTGGACTCCTCCTTGATCTGGACATACCAGTGACAAACACGTAGGACATAGTGGTGATTCGAAATACACAAAAGGCTACCTAAAATTTGACCACTATTTCTGACACACATCATACTCATATCCAGGATGCATCAAATTGATTAGTGTCATCACTTAATATAGATACATTATTGATTTTGATTACTTACAAAGTTCACCGCTTAGATATATATGTTTGCACTTAAATTATTCTCCTCCTCCACGCTGAAAATTTGTAGCTATCCTTCAAAGAATTGCTTCTTCATTCCAATAGGAATGGTATTTTGAAAATGACATAACTGAACTCAAAATATTCTCATCTCAGATTGGCATCCACTGCAAGTATATAACTGAATAGCCTAAAGTTATACAAGAAACAACAATTTGAAGGCATAGTAAACCCTAAGGATCCAAAGTTAGATAACACTATAGATTAACTGACAAATGTAGAACTGCTCCCCTCAAGGAAGCTTGATCTGAATTTTAATAACAATGCGTCAAAGCTTACCTTATATGAAACATCATGATAGACTTCATACAAGTGCACAATTCTAAAATAATTCATCATGTGTTTCTTGAGCATTGATTTTTCATTACACCAGGTAGTACCCCTAGTGTTCAGAAAGAACATGGTTAGCACCGCCAGTAAAGCCAACGGGCTTCTGGAGCAATGATTCCTTATCAGTCCTCAGTTTATCAAACACAAAGTCCACTAAATACCACATCAATGGGAACCAAGTATTGCCACATCCATAGAACAAGAAGTCAACAAAGGTGACTTGAAAAATCAACAGAGAGACAGGATTTTCAGCTATTGCATGGTTACCCATTTGAAAACAGCTTTTTACACAAACTTTACCAAATTTCTTGGGCTTCAAATGTAGTTACTGGTGAATTTTACAAGTTCAGATAAGAACAAAACCTGGATTTTTTCTTGAGTCATGTAAAACAGTCTAGACCAAGGCATTTAGACCTGCATTTTTTAGTCATGTAAAACTGTATAGACCAAGGCATTCCAGCCAGCTACATGATCCTTCTTCTCAGTGTTTACAGAATATCAATTCACAATAATGCATTGCTCAATTACTATCTGGATAACTAATGATATGGTGACCGTCACTATGCCATTGACTTGATAAAGAAAATGGATATCATATCCAACATCTATCATGAGAGAGCAGAAACTTTCACATAATTTAGATTCGAGAATCCATGTTCAACCTTCAAACCATAAGACAGATATC
This sequence comes from Solanum stenotomum, assembly GCF_019186545.1. Taxonomy (NCBI): domain Eukaryota; kingdom Viridiplantae; phylum Streptophyta; class Magnoliopsida; order Solanales; family Solanaceae; genus Solanum; species Solanum stenotomum. The sequence continues at coordinate 11,781,596 of NC_064283.1, read as the reverse complement.
CAAATAAGTACTAGGTTATTGACATTTTGACAGTCACAAAATATCACAACTAAACGAATCATTGACTCGAGTCAAACCAGCATACATCACAACAAACAATAAGAAAAGGAATAAAAAACACATAGTGGTTGTTAGGTCTGCCATTCAGTGTCTTAATGCACAAGTTCTATACAACAAGATATTTACATGACCTCTAGTGTTTTTACACTCAACAATGTTTTATAAGCACATCCAATATCATTAACAACAACCATTAACAAGAATTACTCAAAAGTTAAGACAAATATTATCTAATCCTCCTCAACTCACACATGGTGTTAATGCAATATAAACGAGTGTATAAACACACACACCAAAAAAAGGAAGCATCTAAGGATATCTCAATAGAAATTCCATTAAAACACAACAGGGTTTAGGAACCATACATGCAATGCTCTAAGCAAGAGAGGCTTCTGCTTCAAAATCTCCTTAAACAACCTCTTAGCCTTACTTAACTGCCCCATCATCTCATAACAAAGAGCCTCCAAAAGCCTCCACTCCATTTCTCTAGGCTGAACCTCAATCAGCTTCTCCACATACTTCAAAGCCTCTTTAGTCTTCCCTTTCCTCATCTTCACATTAACAATAGTCTTCAAAACATCAACATCTTTCGGATTCTTCTCCAACAACTTCATACACATCACTTCTTCCTCACTATCTCCTTCTTGGGTCTCAACAACACTACTTCCTTGAACTGGTTGTGGCAATGAGAATACACGTTTAGCCCTTATACCCATAAACAAGAATGACCCAACAAGTAAAAAAACAAACTTTTCACTGAAAAACTTGGAAATTCCCTTCTGGGGTTTCCAAGAACAGGTTAAAATAGCTGAATTTTGGGATTTGGAAGCTGCTTGGATCTTGGGGTAAAGAGTAGTCAGCGTTTTGGGACTGTAAAGGGGAGGAAGAAAAAGGGTTTTGAGGGAAATGGGTTGAACAACATTTGAGTTGTGATTGAGGGTTGATGAGTGTAGGCAAAGTGGGATTTTAGTGGCAATTGAAGAAACCATTTTAGCAAGTAGCACTGTAGAGAAGCAGCTGCTTAGAAGAAGAACATCAAAAATGGAAGGTTAGTCCATCTGAAAGTTGTGCTCAAGTAAGTCTTGGTTTTCTCCTATATACCTTCAAGGGGTTTAAGGGAATTATGATTGATGCTAAGGTACCCTTCTCAAATTTGGGGCTAGGTGGGTTGATTTGATTCCATTTTTTATTGCAAAAAATTGTCGATGAGTACGTTTCAATAATAAGGAAATTAGCGATATTTTTTATTTATAACATATAACAATATAATAAATCTATAATAAGTATTAAATTAATTAAGCTTTAGAGAACATAAGAGACATGAAATGTGCTTCTAGATATATATGAATGGAACTCTAGAAGGATTTTGCGGAAGAAACAAATATATCGACGTTATGCTAGATTATCGAAAGAAAATTGATTATCTATCTCAAGTTATTTAAGTTCATATTTAAGGTATGTTAAAGTAAAATTCTTTTTTTATACCACACGAATTTTTGTAAAACTTGCAAATTATTGAATGAGGAAGACCCGCTTTGAAGGGCATTAGGATGTCAGCTGATTATTCCATACTTTATCATATCGATATCTCCCTTATAATGTTGTGAAGTATGTCTACGGTTAAAGTTATTTTTTATTCATTTTCATATTTCTTATGTCTATTAGTGACGTGATGTCCATGGTCACATCTGGACTGAGATTATTGGAGTGTTGTAGTTAATTGACGCGATGTCCATGGTCGCATTTGAACTGCGATTATGATGATTACTTCTCGCAGTGGAGAGAGGGTACTTGTTACGAGTAGCGACGATTGCCTTCTCCCTCGAGGGAGATGCAGAGTCTCTCATGGCTTTAGAGACAATAACTGAGTTAATATTAGTAGTGGGGTCCTTAGTAGTTAATGTGGAGAGGGAAGGGTATTTTTGTTGAGGGAATCCATTCCTTTTGCAGAAGACGCATTTTCTTTCAGGTGTGGACCATCCTCATAAATGCTTTTGCCTCTTTTTGAGTTCAAGGTACTTGAGCTCTTTATTATTGCTGCTTTGTTGTTGTTTTTCGATTCTATCCATTGTTTATGTTTACCTAAGGATTCATTAGTAGAATACTTAAATGAGCAAGTACAATGGTTAGAATTTATTGGAGAGGGTTGTAGAATTTACCTGACTTGACACCGAATAATTTTTCCTGTGACTATGTGTTCTCTTCCCTCTAAACCAATTCACCCACACCCAGTACATAATGTTCCTTCTCCTTCGTACAATACCTCCTGAATTGGCTGTCAATTTTAATCGTTTTTTACCAGTACGCCTATTGGGACTTGGATGCATATTCTTGCATAACGTGCTCTAGTGTGGCGGAAGTGCAAGTGCCAATTTTTAGGAGTGCACATAACTTCCTACCAATCTTTTCAAGTATGATTCTGTCATAGAACTCAATTGGTAATTGGGAAAGTTTAATCCAAATGGCATTGTGAGAAATGGTAGACTCTTATGGGACGAAGTTTGGTTCCCATTTCCTTACCGATACGATGTTTCCCAATATGAACCATGGTCACTCTTGTAGTGCTCTTTGCATGTTTTTGAGCAAACTGAATTTTGCTATGAAAATATCCCATCTCAAGTCGATTAGAGTAAGTCCTTTGGTGGGTTTCCATAGTTCAGTGAGCTTATTTTTTAGGTATTTGTGTGATACTTTTTTTTCTCTATCAGCTTGATGGTCACTGAGTGTTTCCACGAGAGGTAGATTCTTGCCTTTTCCTTCCTTGATAGGGGGATTTAGTCGCTTGGATCGACCCCCACTGAGGTGTTTTGTTCTTTGGCTTGGTCTAAATAAATTTTATTCAGACCCTTATTTTTGTCTTGTAAGATTTCCTTAAAGAATTTTTTGATGGGAGGAAGGTCTTCCTCCATGGCTATTTGATCGTCCGGAGGCTATGGTGGCTTAGGAGAAAGTGTCGGAGGCTGGATTTATGTTTGGGGTTGGGGGCATTGGTAGTTCTAAGAAGGGGTCTTTTTTCCTAATATAAAGAACATATCAATTTTAAACAACAAAATTAAGGGGCATATCAAATCCTTTTCTCAAGAAACTATTTGATATTAATATACTTAAAATAAATCGATTCAAACAGTCTCCATAACTTTTGATTTTAGTTTTACTTGACACTATACAGAGTTTTAGATAGAAAATGTCTACAATTAAAAGATAATATATTTAGTAATAAACTAATAAAATAAGTTAATTTTGTTGAAAGTAGGGAAAAGATTATTTTTTTCTTGAAATATTAATTGAGAGATTTTATACCACATATAAAATTAGGGCAAACTACATAAATCTCACTACTTTAGATCCTAATTACTAGGATTCCCGATAGTTTTTTATATTACTTTCTATATTATTTTTTCGTATTTGGATACATATATCATGACTCGTCAGACACATGTATCCATCAAATTTAATAGGCGAGATACGTTATTTATTACTTTTGCATTAAAGGGTGTAACTTATTTTCTTAATTAAAGGAGTTAATGATGAGTAATTAACAACCAAAACAGATTTAGAGGATCCTTTCGTATCAACTCTTATCATTTTTCCTAAAATATCAAAATCATAAAGCATAATAATTCTGAAATTGTAAACTTCATCTTCTTCATCAATTCCTTCCTTTGTATCTTCAAGTTTCGAGTTTTTTGTTCTTTTTCAAATGGCCAATAACACGAGCGTCGTTGGATTTGGTCACTTCGGAGATCGTATCAACGACGGAGAAACCGCCTGGATCGGCAGATACAATTAGAAAGTCGGAAGGCCCAATTGATATATTTGGTACATAATTGAGATATGATTATATGTATCTAGTTTTTATTAGTATATCTTATTAAGTATGTATGTATCTTCATGAACCAAACATGTACGTTAGACTCCATCGCGCATTGTTGCACTAAACGTGTGTATTTGAGTTTAGTTGTGTGTCTAATATGTTAATTCAAGTTTAGCATAATTCTGCCATTTTAATTGGGTTATTTCTATCCTTAGATCTATTTTCGGTTTGAATGTTGGCGGATGAAGATTTAAACCTTGCAATCATTCAAAAATAGTTAATGAAAACAAACGAATAAAAAATGCTTAAATTGAAAAATTATTGTTAATGTGAAATACTTTTAACAAGAATCATACTATTTTGTAAATTGTCAACCATTAGAATGGTTTGGAGAAAGAAAAAAATCAAACAAATTAAACCCTAAAATCGAACTTCAAAAAAATTGAAACTCTGACTCAGATACTTGAAAGTGATGAAGCATACGATACATTAAAATAGGTAAAAGTGTTCATTACCCTTCTGAACTTGAAGCTTTTTATTCAGTGTACACCTAAATTATATTTCGTTATAATTACCCCCCTGAACTTGTTTATTCCTCCATCACGTGCACATGTATGGTCCGATCACTCCAATAGTGTCTACACGCGCATGACATGTTGACAAAAGTGGTGATGTGGATTTTCAGTTGGATAAATATTAGCCACCTAGATATATAAATGTCAAACTTCTTAAAACTTCTCACTAAGCTCAAAGCTTCAAGACTAATCTTCTCTCTAAGAAGTGTAATCGACAGAGTAAATGGCAGATTTCAAACCTTTTGGCTCACTAAGAAGTGTAATCGACGGAGTAAAGGGTAGATTTCGTGAAACTCTTTCTGGATTTGGGTCAGTTGCAGTTCTTAGACGTGAAGTTCTTGCTCGATTTCGTGAAGCGTTTGGTCAATTTTCTTTCGATCTTGTCTGACATTCTTACCAAGTAGGTGATCATCCACTCTTATAATGTGTTATTATTTGTTTTCTTTACTTCTTCATTTATATTTTACCATATTTTTCATTTAAGGTTACGCCATATTCTTCGACTAGGGTTTCGTCATAGTTTTCGATTGATCTTTCAATTAGGGGTTTAATAGTTTTCAACTAGAATTTTCACTTAATGAATGTATTATTATGAACTTGTTTAGATTATGCATGCATGAGTATTAGGGTTTCTGGTAATTAGGTAAAAAAATTAGGGCTTTTTAGTAAAATTAAAATTTAAGGGTTTTGATTTCAATATTCTATCTTGGTATTGTTAAATGTTGGGGTTTTTTTGTAATTTTCTTATGTAGATTTGTATGTTGTTGAGTAAAATCAATATTTTAGGGGTTTTAGGGTTACAATTCATCTATTATGTTTTTGTATTGTTAAATATTATAATTTTATTGAAATTTCCTTGTATAATTGTATGCTTATGAGTAAAATAAATATTTTGGGTTTGTTGCCTCTGTTTTGCTGTTGTTGTCTATGTTTTGGTGTTGTTGCCTCTATTTTACTGTTATTGCCTTGTACAATATATTGATTATTATTGTGGTTATAGGTTGACACTATGGCTACTAAGTACCTCAATTTAAGGTTTAAATTTAGGGGTATCTTGGTGAGTGAGGTAGGTCCAGTATATGTTGGGGGTAAGGTTGAATATGTACAAAACGTGGATGAAGATCATTTATCAATTCCTGAACTTCATATTATGCTAAGTCTTTTGGGATTAGTAAGTTAGAAAAAACTTATGCAGTTCCATCTCTAGGGGGTGATCTGGCGGAATTGAAAAATGACATAGACATTTGTAATATTGCATTATTTATGCATGATGGGGACACAATAGATATTTGTGTGTGTCATGACTCTATTCTAGAGGATATGGGTTCCACTGAAGGCCAAATTAGTCAATCTTTAAGTCAAGTTGGTGAGTCTTTTAATGCACATGGAAAATTTGATGGTTCTTTAACTGCACAACCAAAAAATTCAGATCTAGGATTAGGTTCCTCTTTTACCTTTTCATCTAGTGAAAGAGTTGAGAATGATGGGGTTGCAGATGTCCAATAAGAAATGGTTATTCTTCAATAGATTGGACTGATACCGAAGAAGAAGTTGAGCCTTTTGTCCAACAAGAAACTGAACCTTCTATTCAAGAAGAAGTTGAATCAAGTGCCCAAGAAAATGCAGAGGAAGATATAGACAATGATTTTATTTGTTCTGACCAATTTATTGACTATGAAAGTGATGTGCATGAGGAGTTGATGATTGTGAAGGAAGATGTGAGAAAGTTTAGAGAAAGTAGGAGAGTGAAGTTGGACTTGATGAAGGATATGAAGATATAGAAAAAGGCAAAAAAAAATTCAAGGGTAAGCTAACAGAGGATGAGCCATACTATGACAGTTCTGATTGTGATAGTTTTCAAAGTGATGAAGAACAACTTGATTCTGATNGGGGGGGGGGGGGGGGGGGGGGGGGGGAGAGTAATAGAGTGATTATAATTCTACTTGTGATGTTGTAATATGGCAGTGTGGTTTGGTATTTGAAAGTTTAAAGGAATTTAGAGAGGCAATTACAAAATATGCTATAAAAAAGAGTTGAGTTAGGCAAGTATGTGAATGAGAGTACTATAGTAAGGGTCAAGTGTAAAAATGATTGTCCAATGACTGTTGTATGCAAGCAAGTAAGGGAGGAGTGAAAACTTCACTATCAAGACCTACAACCCAAGGCACTGATGTACCAGGACCAACGATAATTTTTTATGTAATTCAAAGTAAACTTTATGTAAGTATCTGAAAGATAAGATTATTTTTCAACATAGTATAAAAGGGTGGGAAATACAAGATTTGGTGAGGAAAGAGTTGAATGTTTATGTAGGCAAGACAGTTTGTTTAAAAACAAGAAAAATTGTTTAAAGAAAATTATGGGGGATCATGTGGCAGAATTTAACAGAATCCTAGACTACAAGGATGTATTACTCCAAACAAATCCTAGTAGCACTTGTGTTGTGAAGCTTACAGATTCAGAAAATGGTATGAAACAATTTCACTATTTTTATATATGTTTTGATGCTTTGAAAAAGGGTTTCCAACAAGGATGCAAAAGATGTATAGGGCTGGATGGGTGTTTTCTAAAAGGAATTTGTAAAGGTCGACTTTTGGTAGTTGTTGCTAAAGATGCAAACAACCAAATGTATCCAATAGCATGGGCAGTAATTGGTACTGAAAGCAAGGCCACATGACAATGGTTCATGACCATTCTGCAAGATGATCTTAATCAACGAGATGGTTACCAAATCACTATCATTAGTGATATGCAAAAGGTAACTGGATTTTTTTTTTTTTTTGTATTCAATTTAATTTGAGCAAAATTTTAACCATCTTTATTATTTTGTTTTGCAACTACATGGACTAATAACTACTGCAAATGAAGTATTTCCAGAATGTGTGCTAGACATAAATTAGCAAATTGGTCACAAAACATGAGAGACATAGAGAGAAGGAAGAAATTCTGGGCTTGTGCTAGAGCCACTTTTGAGGCATATTTTAAGTACAATATAAATGCTCTAGCCAAGCTGGGAAAATGTATAGTTGAAGACCTTATCAAATACAATAAGGAGAAATGGTGCAAAACTTTTTTTCAAACTTTTTCAAAATGTGATAGTATAGATAACAACATGACAGAGAGTTTCAATGCTTGAATCTTGGGACCTAGGAACAAGACTATTGTTTCTATGTTGAAAGAAATTATAATTAAGGTGATGAGTAGGGTGAGTAAGTCAAGAACATTTTGATGAGTCCACAAATTGGACTTATTTAGGGCTTTATTTTTATAAAAATAATGTCCTCAAATGCTTATTTTGTCTTTGATGAAAACTCGTAAGTTTCAGGTATTTGAAATTTTAGTGGAAACATGGACATTTAGGTGCAAAAAAGAACAAAAAGGCTGAAAAGAACAAAGAAGTTGAAGCCTGCGCATCGCCAAGCACTTGGCGATGCGCCGAAGGGACGCACTCTGCCCTTTGTTCCAGTACGCCAAGCCTTGAAGGAGCAGGATAAAAAGGCGATGAAAGAAGCAGTTGGCATTTCGCCGAATAATTTCGCGAAGCAGTACTAAGTCGCCCAATGACACAGAGCACGACGATGCTGAAGGCTAGTGCAAGACGACGACGAACTACACCAAAGGGCGAGTCCCCGAGTTAATTGACGATTTCGACTAACCTTGCTGAAGGATCCGCCATCACTATTTTCTGAAGTCTATAAATACTAAACTTGTGATTAATTTTGGGGAGTAGAACATTTATTTTAATTTCCAGAACAGAATAGTACTTTTTGGGATATTTTCTCTCAAGTTTGGAGAGGGTTTTTGGGAGACTTGAAGAAAGAAGGGCTCCATCTTCCCCAAGTTGGAAGTGGGTCTTCTCTATTCTTCTTCCTTTGCTTAAATCAAGGCTTAATCCTTATACCCATTTGATTTTAGTATCATTTTAGGTGTATTTTGTTATTTCTTGATGTGTGGCTAAAAACCCCCATTCTTGGGCAAATATGTGTTGATATTGTTCTTGGGTCTTGTTTGCTGATAGGATAGATGTATTTTAATGGTGATTTCACCTAGTGGTTGTGGTTTAATTTAATGGGTTTGTAGTTGCAAATACAAACCACCCATGTGTTTTCAGCTTGCCCGAGAGGGAGGTCGCGAAACCAAGACCGCTAGACTGATGGCCTAAGGAGTGGGTCGACATGAGGTTCAACCCTAGAGGGTGAGCCCTAGTTCCATATCCTAACACTAAGCTCGAGAGAGTGAGTGGGGTAAGGTGTAGGCTGGCCTTCATGCGGCAAATGAGTGTCTGAGAGGAACACATTTGAAACGGGGTAAGTTGCCCGAGAGGGAACTTATTTCCATCTAAAGCTTAGCCTAGTCACTATTATCTTGCAAATTTCCTATCGAAAGCATGTACCCAATGATTTATCTCAACTTGTATTGCGGTCACACCCCAAGAACTTTTCCCAATACTTGATTTTCTTGTTATTTTTACTGTTTTTACTACTTGTGACAAAATCCCCATTTGATATTTGACACTTTTGTGTCATCCCCTTTAATTTACTATGTTTTTGTTCGTCAATATCTTTAGCTACGACCAGTTAGAGCTAAATTTTATTTTTCTATCAATTCTCAAAACCACTCCCTTGGGACACGACCCCAAACCTTGGTTGGGTTACTATATTATTGACGATCGTAGACACTCGTACCGTAGGTTAGTGTCGTTGGTCACAATAAGCATCACATTTGATAATACATGGACAGATGAAATATCTTTAATGGCAATGATGGTATTCAATACAAATGTAATAAGATCAATGTAGTGCAACATTAAATGGAATGGTGATGATGGATTTGAAGTGTTAGAAGGGGCATACAAATATACTGTGAACTTGGATCAACAGAAATATAGTTATAGATTTTGAAAATTAAAAGGTATTTCATGTGCACATGGTATAACAACAATGAACCACTTGAACATGGATGCATCACAAGCAATTTCAAACTGGTATATAAAAGAGACATATCTGAAGACATATTCTCATTTCATTCAACCAGTCTCAAACATGAAAATGTGGCATAAAAGTAGAAATCCAATAGTTGAACCACCTGAGGTAAGAAAAATGTCTGGTAGGCCACCAAAGAGCAGAAGAAGAGAAATTGGTGAGGTGAGAAATGCTGGGAAGTTGCCAAAAATGGAGACAGTAATGACATGTTCAATTTGCAGAGGAGCAAATCATAACACGAGAAATTATCCAAAAAATCCTTAACCTAAGTCTACACCAACACCCACTAAAGAGGTACATTCACATTAATTTGCTTTTATAAATCAAATTAGGTTACTTATTAATTTAGTCTCTTGTTTTATTCTTTTTCTACTCACAATAGTCCTCCATTGGTAAAAAGAGGAGTAGGGGTCAATATGAAAGAGCAAGCAACAACAACACTTGTACAAAAAGAGGTGCATGGAATGGTTACAAGAAGAGGCCAAGAGTTGTGGGACAAGGTGTATTTGTTACTGATACTGGATATACATATATTAATGTAAGTGTCCTATAAAATTGTCAAAATTATATTTTTAAATGTGAATCCCAAAATAACTAAGTTGTTAATATTTCAGCAAGGATTGGCTAGCAGTAGGAGGGTTAGTACTTGTGTGCAGAGTTCTGCGCATGTGACATGTATTATTGGTTTTAAACCTACCAAGAGACTGAAGTGGAAAGGCAAACATGCCATGACTCAAAAAGAACTTCAAGTCCAAAGTGTTATGCGTCGTATTCAAACTAGATCAAAAGCTATTGGAATTCAAACAAGGGCACAAGCCCAGGGAAAAGCTCCCTCAAAAAAAACTTCTTAGTTAATGTGTGTTGGTGCTTTAGTGGTTGTGTGGTTGCAACAACCAAACTTAAATTAGTGACTGTTTTATGTTTTGGTGCTTGTATGGTTGATCAACCAAACTTAAAGTAATGACTGTTTTGTGTTTTGGTGGTTCACTTAAGTTATTGTGATGGTTGTTGGTTGAAACAATGAAACTGATGTTTGTGTTTAATGATCAAGAAAGCACTAGTTATGCTATGCCTTTATGTTATTATTACTTGTTTTGCTATCATATTACCTATTCCATGTAATTGTAATTTTATGAAAAAAGGACAACTCAATTGAACATACACCAATATATATATATATATAACACCAAATCAAACTAATGCACAAAATGAGAACGCTAGAACCAAAAGTCCTTGCGTTAATAACAATTACATTCACTAAAAAATTTTCAACAACACACTAAATAAAAGAACAATATCACATTACATATCAAACTAATGCCCAAAATTAGTTTTAACATCTATCTACACTTCAGTTGTTTTTGTTGTTTGTTGGTCTTCTTCAACAGACCCAAAATCACAGCATTCGCCTGGCTAGGAAATTCTGGATCATACCAATCGAAAAACTTACAAGGATTTCAAAATAAGGACTGCATTTCAAAAAATCAAAGTTAAAAAAATTTACATAATAAGAAATTGAAAAATTAAAAGAAAAAATATATGAAACAATACATACCCCATAGTGTCTACAACCGAGAAATCTATGTCCAGGATTGTCATTTGTTCATGAAATTTTCAGAATTGGAGAAGTTCCACATAAACAAACAAGTCTCCTATTATAATTCATGAATTTAGCAAATGTAATTAAAAAACGAAAAAGAGAGAAAAATTCTGAAATTTGAAAAGGAAGAAGGGATTAAGGAGAATAAATAGTTAGAGAAGAGAGAGAAAGTTCTGAAAAGATGCCAAAAATTAAAGAAAAATAGAGATTTTATGTTTTTTTTTTTTTACCGTTGAAGCTATGTGATGTGGCAAAAATTTACTTCCTCACGCGCATGCTAGAGTTTGTTGTCAATTTCTACGCCAGGTGGACAATACAGGTGTACGCGTTGGAGGAATAAACAAGTTCGGGGGTAATTAAAACGAAATATAGTTTAGGTGTACACTGAATAAAAAACTTCAAGTTCAGGGGGGTAATTAGCACTTTTGCCCCTAGCGAATAATTAAACAAAATCTTAATTTACCTCTTTATGTCTGATTCTCAAAAATTAGTTTTGAATTTTATACATGCAAACATGTTTTGAAATGATTAAGGAAGAAAGATAGATGATGGATGTGTGTGAATTGTGGTGAGGGTTGAGATGCGGGTAATTAGGGAGGAAAAAAGTTATGTGAGAGAAAGTAATTCAAATTGTTAATGTATCCTTAATTAAAGAGTTTAAATTTAAGATAATTATTCAATATTATATTTAAGGAATTTATGTAACTTTTTAAAATATATGATATAATTATTAAAATAAACTATAGGTAAAATATGTATATATAATAGTTAAGTATGTCTAATTATCTAGTTTTTCCAAATTTGATCCCAAAGTTTGCCTTCCTAGTAACTTTTCTCGAAAGAAACATAGTTTAATAAACCTTCATCATATATTTTATAACATAGGTATATTTATAAGCCACATCTCTTCTTTTACAAAAACCCTTCTTTAAACCCTAATACAATACAGGAACATAACAGAGCAGTTTGAACATCAGTGAAGAAGAAGAAAAAATGAGGAAGAAAGTGGATGAACGGATTAGAACCCTAATTGAGAATGGAGTTCGTAATCGTCACCGTTCTATGTTTGTTATTATTGGAGACAAATCTCGTGACCAGGCAATTTTACTTTCCTCGTTGTTCTTTCTCTCTAATAAATTTTGTGAAAGTAAACACTTGTTTCTAACTCTTTTTTGTTTTTGTGAAAAAATTGAATAAAAATAGATTGTTAATCTGCACTATATGTTGGGGAAAGCTTCTGTAAAGTCGCGGCCTAGTGTGCTTTGGTGCTATAAGGATAAACTTGAACTTAGCAGGTGAGATACTTACTCCAAGTTTTTTTTTTTTTTTTCCAATTATGGACGTGGTTTGTTTACTCTCTGTTTCAATTTCAATCTGGTATGGAGTTTAAGAAATTAAAGAATACTTTTGAATTTTGTGGATTTAAACTATGTACTAAAATGACTTTTAATTTTGTTGTGTTAAACATGTATGTGTAAGTTTAGATATCAAAGGATTGCCAAAAAAGTAAAAAAAAACATTCTTTCTGAAACTTGCTAAGAGCCTGTTTGGCTTATTTTTAGTGTCTCTTATGTCGAAATAGCTTTTAAACACTTTTTAGTGTTTAAGCTAAAATTATAAAAATTATCCAAAAACCATAAGTTTTGATTTCTAACTTATTACTATTGGCTTATAAGATAAAAGTCAGAAGCCAATCCAAACATGCTCCAAGAAGGAAAATAGGACAAATAAATTGAAATGGAGGGACTTTGTATTCTTTATTGAAATCTAAATTTGGTTTGCCCATGGGGAGATTGGATTGAATATTGTAATGTGAATTTGAGTTAGTGACGATGGATTTTGTTTGACAAAAAGGAACTGTGAGAACTCTATAAAGCTGCTTCACCAAAGTTCTTGACTTTGTTTTGGCAGTTACTTTGTCTGGTTGGAATATGATAAAACACAGGCTTAAGTTGGGTATTACTGAAGAAACTTTAAATTTTGATGAATTTGAAACTTTAGCGACAATACTTGTTGTGCTAATAGTTAATTGTAGCTATATATCTGTCAGTTAATTTACTGGATATTACTGGTGAATGAAAGGAATTCTAGGGTCATTCTTTTGTGGAGGTTGTTATATTGTGAGTGATTAGTGGGGATTTTGTTTTGTGTCTCACTGTGTTCATATCAGTTTATCAGTAGATGTTGTCAGTCATTTAGGCAATTGGTCAATGATAGAGTCAATCATCTTCTTGCAGTCACAAGAAAAAGAGACAGAAGCAAATGAAAAAAATGATACTGCAGGGAGTACTGGACACTGAAAAAGCAGACCCATTTGACCTTTTTGTTGGAACTGGAGGCGTTAGCTATTGCTTGTATAGAGATTCAGAAAGAATTCTAGGAAATACTTTTGGCATGTGTATATTGCAGGTAACTGAGAAGTTTTAAATTTCCATAAACTATTTAAAGCAAATCGACTACCTATTTCCTCTTTTTATCCCCTCTTATGTTATCGTGATATTTGGGAAAATTCTTTTCTTTTCCTCTATGATGTTCTAGGATTTCGAGGCTTTGACACCCAATCTTCTTGCGAGAACAATAGAGACAGTTGAAGGTGGTGGGCTAATTGTATTGTTGCTTCGCCATTTGTCCTCTCTAACCAGTCTCTTCACCATGACCATGGTACACTCAATACCAACTGCTCTGCTTTCTAGGCTGGAAATTTTGAGCAACTAGTAGATTAGTGACATCTCTTCCGTTGTTACTTTGTACTGTTTTTCTTTCTTGCTCTTTAATTAATTAAATAAGATTTCAACTGACCACACACACACACACACTCAAAAAGAGTATTTGAATGAAGAAGCTGCTTTTAGCTTGCAGATAGTTACTTGGTTTTCTATGCACCCTTGATGTTATAACACATGTGAATATGCAGGATGTTCACTCCAGGTTTCGTACAGAATCCCATTCACAGACTACTGGTCGCTTTAATGAGCGATTTATACTCTCTCTTGCATCATGCGAAACATGTATTGTCATGGATGATGAATTAAATATTTTACCAATCTCCTCCCACATGAGGAGAATTACTGCTGTACCTGTTCAAGAGGTAAACTTCTTCCTGGATCAGTTCATTCCTGAGTTGTTCTGATTACTGATTTATACATCTCGGAAAATATATGCTGATTCAGATCATAGTCCATATGAAATGTAACGGCCATATATAATTACATCATATCAGATGTTGAACTGCGAAAGAATTACTCTTTCTGGAGTCACATTTTGGTACACGATAAACTATCTTTGGTAATCTTTTGATATAAGTATTCTTGATTCTTTTTTTATTTACTTTGATGAAGGACTCTGAGGGCCTCTCAGAAGCAGACAGGGAATTAAGGAATTTAAAAGAACAATTGAATGAAGACTTCCCTGTCGGTCCCCTCATTCGGAAATGCTGTACCTTGGACCAGGTTAGTTACTTTGCTTGAACTGTGAGAATTGGCATTTGTTTCTCAATTGGAGCATATGTCATACATTGCCAATTGCTAGGCTATGTGGAACTAACCCCCAGGATAAAGAGTTACTTGTATGTAAAATAGATGTTTTAACTGAGTTATTGTATAGCTCATAGGATAACAGGAGATAATGATTTGATACTTGGTAAAATTGAAAATTCACTGTGAACATTTTTGTCCTTTTCTTTGTGGCAGAATGTTGGATTGGTTAAAACCACTCGTAACTAGAATTAAACTTAGTTATCAGACGATATTCAGTTAATAGAGGGACTAATACTCATGCATAAGTACACCCTTTTTCTTAATCTGTAAAGTGATATCCCCATCACCCCCACAAAATAGACAACACATGATGGTGCTCGGTGTGTCAATTGGGCAGGTTGGGCGGGTCAAAAGGGCCTGAGCTAATGGGTTGGGCTAAAATTGGCTCAAAAGTACTTGGGTTGAAATAGACTAAAAAATGGGTTGGATTTTTACCTGCCCAACTTGACCTAACTATTTATACGGGGTTTTGAATTCTAATTAGAAAGAATGCGCTAATTAAAAAGAATGTTTTTTCGCTTCTCGTGGATGTATTTTTTTTTTTGAAATAGGTAACTTTGTATTCACACAAAAGAATTCATCAAGAAATTGATGAGGAGGGATTTACAAACCCCCAGGGGGTGCCATAATTCTTAGATCCAAAAACAAATTTTCAAAAATTTACGATTGGCCTATAAACTCCACTAAACTATCTACTTCCCCCACTAAATCTTGTTTACTCTTCCTCTCCTATGTGGTTTGCGAACTATTGCATAGGAGCGGGGGTTTTACCCTGTGTGCACCCAAAGGGGTAGCGGCTGCGGGTTTCCCTTGTCATAAAAAAATCTTGTTTACACCAAAAATACAAAAGACTAAGACATCTCATCTTGATCATCTGGGAGCTGCTAACCCTCCCTTCAAAGCACCTCTCATTCCTTTCTTTCCATAGTGTCCACCAAATGCAAGCAGGGACATTTTCCCACCAATCTTCCTTTGATCCTCTCTTCCCAATTCCTTGCCAGTCAATGTTAGTACCTCAAAAGTGGTTCTGGGCATTGTCCAATTAACCCCGAGTATACAAACGAACATGTTCCACAGATCTGTAGCCATCTTGCAATGCAGAAATAAATGGCCATTTGCTTCAGCCTCTTGTTCACACATATAGCACCTTGAACAGATCTGTATACCTCTTCTTTGTAATACTTCGTGGGTTAGACAAGCTCTTCTAATTACCAACCAAGTGAAGCATGCAACTTTTTCTTGTGGATGTATTTTAAAGTAATCATCTTTCTTAATTTTGTACGATATCATTTTGAATAAGACAATATGATAAATATGAATACGTTTATACACAAGAAAATGTCCTAATTTTCCTCCTCCTATTGGAAACTATTTAAAATTACACCCCATTATTTTTTAGGGTCACTTGTTATTGGCATATCGTCTTGTATTTATCCTAATTCTGGTGAAGCTTCAGCATGAAATAGGGAGCTCTCAATTCAGACAAAATTTTAGCACATTATATTTCACATATTAAAATATTTCAGGAAGACACTAGATTTACCATATACTTTTACTTTGTTCCAAAAAATTATCCTCATTGCATTGATTTTTTTAAAAAGCTTTTAGGAAGTATTGAGAACTTATTATGTAATTTTGGTTATTAATTTAATGTAGTGAAAATTGTACACAATCAAACTTATAAGATACATGTTACAAGAGAAGTGAATATACAGAAAAAATCAAAGTAAATTTCAAGTAGTAAACCCAAATTAAAGTAAATCTTAAAAATGGGTTAGAATTGAGCTTGTATTGGGCTAAAATGGAGATCACTTTAAAAATGGGTTATGTTGGGCGGGCTAAAAATCATCCCAATACTAAATTATCTTGTGCCCAACCCATAAGATTTTGGGTGGGTTGGGGGAGCCATCAATTTTTGGGCCATATTTGACACCCTTAGATGGTGCTGTAGTAGGTACAACCATACATTAGAACTTGCCTTAAACTTGGAGCTTGTTCATTTAAAGCTTAATCATTATTGGTGCTTGGTCGTTTTTTTCTTTTCTCTGTTCAAATAATAATAAGTTTCCTATTTTTTGGATTGAAAGTCAACTGACATGTCAGAATGTGAGTTTAGTCAGCACAATTAAGTTCTAAATGTCTTTTTTCTATTAATTTTTGATGAAATCACCAAAAACAGATTTCCTCCGTCTAAAGTTTACATGAATACAGACTGAAAAAAAAACTGCTGGTCGGATTGTGCGATTCCTTCTGTTGTAGAATCATATGGTTTGGTTGGGCCAATCACTCATAAATAGAACAAAACTTCACTTCTGATAAATAGAACAGGACTTGACATACTAAGTAAAGAAATATGACTTGCTGATAATTGATAAATAAATATCGGTATGTGGGCTAAGGTCTTGAAGTTAGGAACTTTTGTTACGGCTTAACTAGTATGTTAAATCATCATTGCTGCAATTATTGTCTGTTCAAGCTCTTGCTTTTCCTTTTAAAAATATTCCCATTCTTCCATGCTTTCATTAAATAAATCTGTAGTTTTTTCTGATTGTAATTTTGAGTCTGATAGTGATTTTTTTAGATACTAATTTTACTAGCTTGAATGGATGGGTTCAATATTTTTTTTAATCAGGTAAAGGTAAAGCGTTTCATTAATAATAACAAGGCCAACATGGCCGTTGGATGGATTCAGTATTAACTTATAATACCACGGTTCACCATAAATAGCAGTTGTGGGGTTCATTGCAATTAATTTTTTTTCTTGTTCTGCTACTGTATGTTGCTATTAACCAATAATATGAAATAGGGAAAAGCAGTGATCACGTTTCTTGACGCTATTCTGGATAAGACACTTCGAAGCACTGTTGCTCTTCTTGCTGCTCGTGGCCGGGGGAAGTCAGCTGCTCTTGGGTTGGCAATTGCAGGGGCTGTTGCTGCAGGGTAAACTGGTCTGGGTTTCAATATCCTTTCCTCTCCGTGATCCTACCTTGTGTCTTGCTAACTTCTATAGTTTGCTATTGCAGGTATTCCAATATTTTTATAACAGCGCCTAGTCCTGAAAATCTGAAAACTCTGTTTGACTTTGTCTGTAAGGGTTTCAGTATGCTCGAGTACAAGGTAGGATGCAAATTTATCTGACTGATTAGGGTGTGGTTGCATATTCTCTGTGAAATCTATCTTCTCCAGGGATGTTAGTTTTCACTTTCAGTCTGCCATTCAGCCCTTCAAGTCTTTTTAAGTGACAAAACGCTTCTCCTGCTGAGATATCCGTAGAAACATAAACATAGTGCGATTTTCTTTAAGTTCTTGTGCAACAGATTGTCACACATCTAGTTGGTACCTGAAATTGATCTCACATTCTTCTGCCTCACGATATGCATTTTACTTACAGGAACACATTGATTATGATATTGTGAAAAGCAATAACCCGGAGTTTAAAAAATCTGTCGTGAGGATCAACATCTATAAGCAGCACAGACAGACAATTCAGGTCAGTATTATCGGTGAGGAGTTATGTTGTGATAATGGCTCTTCCATTTTCCAAACTCATATTCACTTTCTGCACCTTCCATTCCCCTTGTCCCTGAACTTTAAAGATCTTGAGAATTCTCTCCAATTTTGTAACTCTTGCTGGTGATTTCTGTTATTCTGTATGGCAAGATTTCTTGTATTTCTCCATCTCTTGTGCTTTTGTGTCCTCTTAAGGTTGTCAATATATTGGGATAATTAAACTAAAAATTTCTTCTTCTTAACAAACATATCTTTTACACCTTACTTTTAATTCGCTGCAGTTCTTTTTGCCAGTATATGGAAATTAAGTTGTATGTCTGACTTTCTGATGTTATCAATATCATTTATGCTATGCCAGTATATACTACCTCATGAGCATGGAAAGCTGTCACAAGTTGAATTGCTGGTGGTTGATGAAGCAGCAGCTATTCCATTACCTGTGGTCAAATCTTTGCTTGGTCCTTACCTCGTCTTCCTTGCATCAACTGTGAATGGGTATGAGGCTGTGTCCAGCTTAGTTTCTGTCTAGTAATGTTATGCTCTCCAAATAACCTATCCACTCCTTTTCCAATTTATATTGCTTCTTACTGTCTTATATGATAGAAGAATTATTTTGACACTCTTGTGTGTTTACCCTGGGATTAACAGTGCTGATGATCACTCTATCCTATTATTTTTGTTTTTAAAGCTATGAAGGCACTGGAAGATCCTTGTCATTGAAGTTGCTACAACAACTAGAGGAGCAAAGTCAGAAGTCTAAAAGTGCAGATAGTGCACTTTCAGGTATTTCATCTCCATATTTGCTAGTTGATCACTCGACTTATGGTGTGCGTAGAGTCCATGTATCCTTAAATAAGTTAATCAGGAGGAACTAGGAATGCAAAGAAAACTGAAAATTAGAGAGCACTGATATTGGGTGGAGAACTCCTTAGAGTTACTTAAAAGAAGGAGAATTGTGCATGTAATTATTAAATAACACAGGCCTTATCTTAAATCATGCCTTAATTTGTGTCTTGGGCAATGCACGTCTGGTTATGATTTTAGATCTTGGTGAAGTTTTCAATGACTGGATGTTTGCACGTAAAACCAAGTATATGGTGAATCAGGTTGGTTTTATTACAAATCAAATACTCATAATACATGCTTTTGAAATAATCAAACTTCAAAGTTCTTGCTGGCCACCTGCATTATTTAAATAATGGGAAGTTTTATGACTGGATGTTCCAAAGTAAACACAAGTATTATGATGAACCAAACTGGAGTTTTTTAAGTAAATGCTGATAATACGCCCTTGTCTTAAAAAGTATTGCTTTCCCTCAAGTTTGTGTTCATTCATGAGTATGATTTTTTTTTCTATGGTGTACTTTTGCCTTTCATGATTATTCATGATTGAGCTGGTGGTATGATAAATGGTGTCTGTGCTAAATCATGTTTCAGTTATCTTGTTTAAAATCTAGATTTTACCATTAAATGTAGGTCGGCTTTTCAAAAAGATAGAATTGAGTGAATCCATTAGATATGCTTCTGGTGATCGCATTGAACGATGGCTTAATGCTTTGCTCTGTTTGGATGTTACAAATAGTATCCCAAGTATCAGCCGGTAAATTTTCTTTGGCTTCACGTAGTTCCTGCAGAAGTCAACCATGTTTTTTCTCCAGTTACAATTCTCTTTTCTTCAATCAGGTTACCCCAACCCGGTCATTGTGATCTCTACTATGTTAACCGGGACACACTTTTCTCTTATCATAAAGACAGTGAGTTATTTTTGCAGGTAAACCACCTTTGCTTTTTAATTAATATTATTCTTCAGGCTGATGTTTGCTTGGTCAACTTTGATATATTGTGATCCTTTTGCTTTGAAAAATTTGCAGCGAATGATGGCCCTCTATGTTGCTTCTCATTACAAAAATTCTCCAAATGATTTACAGTTGATGGCTGATGCTCCAGCTCACCACTTGTTTGTGCTACTAGGTATAACTAAACCAGTTGATGCTTCTCAATAGGACATGGTAAATAAATTTTGCATTAAGTAAATGCAAGAGCACCTAACTAATTATTCTCACAGGCCCTGTTGATGAGTCAAAAAATACTCTTCCTGATATTCTCTGTGTCATCCAGGTTGGTGGTCTTGTCTGTCCCTGTTATGCAAGTGTTTTCTTTGGAATGCTATATTTGTTAGAAATCTTCTGACCAATAGTGTTTTTTATGTTGAGACAATTCTCTTCTTTGCGTTACTTTATCTGGTGTTCCAATTGGCTGGATGCCAGAATTACATGAGTTCGTTTTTTTGAGAAAGGTAACATTACTTCTATATATCCACAGGTATACTACATCAAAGTGTAGTCCCCCTCCAAAAAGTTTTACTTACATCATTCCTAGGATCTTCTAGTTACAACCAATCAATAATATTAAACACATTTTCAGTATCTCCTATCACTACTTGCTTACACCAAAAATAATAAAGCCCTAGGCAATTAGTCTTTATCTTCTGGATATTGTTCTGTTTTCCTTCAAAGCATCTTTGATTCCTTTCCTTCCAAATTGTCCACCAAATGCAAGCTGGGACAATCCTCCATCTCTTCTCATTTTTTCCTGCATTTCCATCCCTGTTCCAGCATTGTAGGACTTCTATAATACTCCCAGGCTTTGTCCACTTAATCTTCCTCTTTTGGATAAACATCTGCCACAATTGATCAGTCCATTTGCAGTGTAAAAAGAGATGGTTGACTGTCTCCACCTGTTCTTCACATAGATAGCAACTAGAGCGTAGATTGGGTTTCCTCTTGTTTAAGTTCTCATGTGTCAAGACTGCCTGCTTTGCCAAGAGCCATGTGAAGTAATTCACCTTGTAGGGAATTTCTGTTCTCCAGATCATCCTCCAGGGCCATCCTGCATGCTGCTCCTCCGTAGACCTGAGTTCTCTGTATGCTGATTTTACAGTGAACTCTCCCCCTCTCTCCCCCTTCCATACTAGTCTATCTTCCTCTCCTGTCAGATTGGTAGCCATTTGCATTGTATCATGAAATCTTGCTATGGTTGTCATCTCCCAATCATTTAGTCCCCTTCTTAGAACCAGGTTCCACCCTTGTCCTGTCCATAACTCTGCCACTGTTGCTTCTTGTCCTTGGCTCAGACTATGTAGTACAGGGAAGGCATGTTTGAGTGCTTCCTGTCCACACCAAATGTCATTCCAAAAAGCTACTTTTTCTCCATTGCCCACCTTGCAGCTTGTTCTCTCTTTGACCAGCTGCCATAGGTTCCTGATAGACCTCCATACACTACAATTGTAAGGGTTGGTGACCACCTCTGTCATCCATTTATCCTCCATGCCATATTTTTCTATTATTACTTCCTTCCATAGAGATACTTCTGGTGAGACAAATTTCCACAACCATTTCATCATCAAACTCTTGTTTTGGGTTTTCAGCTCTCTGATATTGAGTCCACCCCCTCTCTTATTTACCAGCAGTTCCTCCCATTTGACCAAATGGTACTTTCTCTTATCTTCGCTTCCCTGCCATAAGAAGTTCCTCCTAATCGCATCCAACCTCTTGGTTACCTTGGCTGGTATAGGGAATAATGACATCATGTACGAGGGAAGGGCATCCAGGACACTGTTAACTAGAGTTAGTCTGCCACCTGACGATAAATATTGACACTTCCAGTTTGCAAGCTTCCTTTCACATTTCTCAATTACTCCACTCCATATTTCTTTTGACTTGCTCTTAGACCCCAAAGGCATTCCCAAGTAGGTTGTTGGTAATTCACCCACTTTCCCTCCTAGTGTATTGGCTAGGTCTTCAATATTTATCACTGTGTTGACTGGATAGATGAAACTCTTGCTCCAGTTTATGTGCAGACCTGAAACAGCCTCAAAAATATTGAAGATGACCCTCAAAATCAGCATCTGCTCCTCTACTGCATCACAAAAAACTAGAGTGTCATCTGCATATTGTAGATGAGTAATCTCTAGATTATTTCTTGTATTATTTCCCACTTGGAAACCTCTGATCCAGCCCTTTACTTTTGCTGTCTGAAATAGGTTGTTTAGTCCTTCCATGGCCAAGATAAAGAGAAAAGGGGATAAGGGGTCCCCTTGTCTCAGACCTCTGTATGACGAGAAGAAGCCACATGGGCTTCTATTGATCAGAATAGAGAATTTCACTGAGCTTATGCACTGTCTAATCCATTTTAGCCATTTTGTTCCAAATCCCATCCTTTGTAACAGATTCATCAAAAAGTTCCAATTCAAATGATCATATGCCTTCTGGATATCCAGTTTACATAGGATCCCTGGTTTCTTGTCTCTCTCTCTGGAATCTACACTTTCATTGGCTATCAATACTGCATCCATGATCTGCCTATTCTTGATGAAAGCCATTTGTTGTCTATCCACTAGCTTATGTATCACTTTTTTCAGTCTTTCGGCCAAAAGTTTTGCAATTATCTTGTACACTCCTCCTACTAGACTTATTGGTCTGAAGTCATTTAGTTCCACAGCCCCTGTCTTCTTGGGTATCAAGGTCACAAAAGTAGCATTTATACTCTTCTCAAATAACCCTTCCTCGTGGAAGTTTTGAACTGCTGCCACCACTTCTTTTTTGATGACTTCCCAACACTGGCTAAAGAAAGCCATGGAGAAACCATCTGGGCCAGGGGCCTTGTCCCCGGCACATGTTTATATGCAGCTTTCTTTCTTGTGCTATTACCGTAGTGAAGAAAAAATAGGAAAATCTCTCAACTCCTGGTAATAACCAATATGTGATTTGCTTTCTATTTGTGGAAATTTTGGTCCTAAAATACAAAATCACAACTAAAATTGGCTCAGCTCAGTTGAAAACATCAGCCAGTAATTTGTGTGTTGTATCCATAGCATATTCTACTCCATTCTGTGTTTTGTGTTCTATTCAGCTGTAGAGCTCTCAAAAGGCAAGTTAGCTCAATTCCTCTTACTTGGTCATGTGTGTTCTTTTTGTTTGGATAGATTTTATTTGTAATCTGCCAATCATCTAATGTTTTTTGATGGAAATTTCATCTGTATAGAAAATTGGTCACAATGTTAATTATTGATCTTTTATCCTGATGAGAGCTGATCATGTTTTTCTCTGTTTCCACTTATTGATCCTCATCTTCTGCTATGGCTGATTTTGCCTCTTTTTGGAGGGAGTGCATGTATCAATGCATTCTCTCAGTGAAACACTGACTTCATAGACAACATATTCATGCATCATCAGAGGTTGCACTTTTTCTTAAATTGGATTGTCACAGGTCTAAATGGAGCTACATGTTTAATGAGAGGCTTCATAATGTCGATCTCAATGATCGATGCTCTATAGTAGTAGTTTATTTTTTGATAAGCCAATAATTTAAGGTTGATTCCATAAGTCCTTGACTCCTTTCTGATACGGACAAAACCCTTTTTCCTCAACCCTGGACAATGGTATTATCTGTGTTTATCTCTCTCACGATATCATTAACCTTATTGGTCTAGAGAAATGAACTTTCAAGATTCATTTGGTAGATATTTACTTTTTCTTTGTGCTCTTTTGTCTAGTTTCATACAGTTCCTGTGAGAATTAAATAGATGGGTACTTCATTTATTTCACCTCAATATTTACTTGGAATCAAAGACATTAAGAGTTTTTGATCCGTCTTAATTTGACTTAAACACACAGGTCTGCCTGGAGGGTCAAATTTCTCAGGAGTCTGCTAAAGCAGCTTTGCTCCAAGGTCGCCAGCCCTTTGGAGATCAGATACCTTGGAAGTTCTCTCAGCAGTTTGCTGATGATGTATTCCCAAGCCTTTCAGGTGCCCGCATCGTGCGCATTGCTACACATCTGAGTGCTATGAAGGTAATGCTTATCAATTCAAAAGAATCTAGTAAAAAGAATGTCTAAGATCTCCCTGTAGGTTTGTCTTTGTCATATTGATCTCCTTCATGGTTTAAGAGGATATAGTGCCCTCCTTGTTTTTGCCATAAAACACAAATAGTTTGGTATTGGAAAGAAATGATCCCGGATGGAGTGTTGTGTATATAAAGGACTTGCAAGGGTAATCCTCACTAGATTGGAACTCAAGGAATTGATTGATTGAATGAGACCGAGTTCAAGCGATGAAATTTCTAAAATATCTTGCAACGTCCTTTGATGCATTAACTGTTGGATACTTAATTTTGTGACCCCCCGTCCCCACCATGTGTGTTGCACAATTTGTGTGAAGTTGTGGGTGATCTTTTTAAATTACACTCCCTCCGTCCCATTTTACATGACACCCTTTCTTTTTTAGTCCGTCCCAAAAAAAATGTCTCCTCACTATAGTTTGAAATAATTTCACTTTTTTTTTTGAGAATTGGTAAACATTGTATTCTTCAGCATTAAGGATATGCTGGGGACCTTTAGAAAATCAAAAAAGAACAAAAAGCATAATACTTACAAGGATCCTAAGAATTATAAAAGTTGATCTGAATCCTCTAATCCTATCTCTTTACACCAAAAATATAGAGATACAATGCAATTCCATTTAGCCTTGTGAATGGAATTGGATATATCTTCAAAATACCTACTATTCCTCTCCTTCCACACTGTCCACCAAATGCAATGTGGAATCAAATTCCACCAGGTCTTGTGTCTCTTGCTACCTCCTCTCCTAATCCAACAACTAAGTAAATCAGCTGTATGTTCGGGCATAGTCTATTTCACTTCTGAAAAGTTGAGAAACATGGACCATATTTGTGCTGTGAAAGTACAATGTAAGAATAGGTGATTGTTGGTTTCCCCTGTCTTCCCACATAAAGAGCACCAAGGAAGTATGATCTTTCTTTTCTTCCTCAAGACTTCATGTGTCAAGCATGCCTTTCTAATGACCAACCAAGTAAAGCATTTAACTTTTGTTGGTGCTGCAGTCCTCCAGATATTTTTCCATGAACTTGTCCTTCCATATCATTGACTTTATAACAAATTAGTTCATAGAAATTCATCGGAGATTTGCAATACAAAAAGTAGCACTACTAATCAAAGCTGAAAAAAGACAGATTTGGAATATCTCAGGATGTTGTCATCTTAAAATCTCCATTGAAAAAAAACTTCAAACTGAGGGCGGTCTGCATCTTATGACAATCAAGGTTTATGTATAAAAGCAGAGTGTAAGGAGGTCTTTGCAAAATTTCCAACTGCTTATTTCCTTTGTTTATCAGCATGTCTAACCATGTGTCACTGTGATGTTGCAGCTTGGATATGGTTCTGCTGCCGTTGAACTGCTAGCCAGGTAGCTTCAAATTTCCCTGCAATTCTCACATTCTTCAGTTTTCAATATGATTAGACTGTAGATCACATTTGGTTTTCTATAATTTGTGAATGATTAAGCTACTCCGTAGGCTGTTGCTTATATCTAGGGTTAGCACCATTCCCATTTTTTGTTTGTCTAAATTTATAATTATGTCAATTTAGTCCAAGACCCTTTTTTTGTGGACAACTCCTCTTCGTCTGGAAGCTGCTAACATCAAAACCTCTCTCTCCCTCCCCCATGCTATCAACACAGCTTCTGATAAGCAAGAAGCCCTTTTCTCCCATATTTTGAGTTAAAAGAGTAATCTCTTTGTTTGGATAATCATCAAAAATAGATCGTTCATGGTTGAGCAATTTTATTTTTTATAAACACCATATAAAGAAAAATAAGCCTAGTTGAAATTTGGGGGGTATATCATGGTGTAGGTTGTTGTATGTAAATTTTGCGAGAGCTGTTAGATGATGAAATGAAGCAAGCGCTTGCTCTTTCCTCAAAAGGGATTGGAAGGTTCAACAGCCTTTTCTATCATTGCACTTTTAACTGAATGGCATTATGATGAATTTTGGGTGGATTGATGGTGGCGAGGAAGGTTTTCTTAAAGTCTCAGGACCCGCATCATATTCTGGTGGTACTGTTCATACCTTGAATATTCTGTTGGCATTTAATTTGGTTTCGATCCAGCATTCAGAAGTTCCTGCAAAAAGTGCAAAATAGAACTGGGTGCAAGTTTTTTTTGTAACTGGCATGGGGTCTTGTATTCATTGCATAAAACTGGGGAGATGCTCTTTATGTTCTTATGACCAAGTATACCTTATCTTGTAAAAAATAGTTGTTCTTATGACTAAGTGTTAGCGGAGGTTGGAAATGAATATTCTGAGCAAAATGCATGGAGAGGCGAAGTAACCAAACAGGGCTTTTGCTTGGAAAGCCCCGTGACAACATAAGATAAACTCAAGGAAAAAAAAGTGAATTGTGAATAAACATGTGTATAGTACAATTCTTTTTCCTAAATGCTCGATAGCAAGAGTCCCGAGGCATGTTTTTCTAGTCTTTCTTTTCTGTAAGAAGGCAGACAGCTAGGAACTTTACTTTATTTTTGGAAGACTACACAGCTTGTGTAGTTTACCTTTTTTTTTGTATATATCAACTTGTCACCATTCTCAAAAAAAAAATCAAGGAAAAATGAAGTATTCTGTCAATTGGTTGTTATTTTGTTTGGTCTGGTATGAATTAATTAATTCAGCTGGTTTATGAATTATGCCTAGGCTGCAAGCATTCATATCATTGTTGTCTATTTGTATGTCAAAGGTCAAGGACCCTTGTTGTTTGGTGCAACAAAGATATTATTAAATTCATACCACTGTGAATCCTGAATATGACCTTGATGGCCTCTGAACAACACACCTTTACCTGCCTAAAATGATGTGAAATGACTGCTCAGTGCTCACTATAATCATAGTGTAGTATATATGAAAAGTAGGTATAAAAGAATGTTTTTTTTGTTGTTGATTGTTGATGATGATATGGAAGGGTTCTACACTTGTTGACTTCTTCCTTTTACACTTGCAAGTCTGCATAGTGTGTCTTCCTTTTACACTTGTAAATTGTGTTTCATGGCTTTTAGGTTTTCATTTCTAGATTAATGTGTTCAGTTGAGTACATATTATGCCTTTTCTACTGAATGGGTTTCATAGGTACTTTGAGGGTCAGTTTACGCAATTATCCGAAGTAGAGACAGAAGATACATTGGAGACTCCTCAAGTCAATGTAACTGAAGCTGCACAGGAGGTAATCATATTTGATCTAACTTTGCAGTTTGTACTTTAGGTTATTGGCTTCCCTTTTATCCCTTGGGTGTCCTAAAGTTGCAAAAAAGTTGTATCATTGTACCTTTTTAAAACAGTGTAAAATCATAATATTATTTCTCATTGCATCTCTGTCTTTTCTTCATATTGATGTGGTTTGTCTCCCGACCACTTCTAGTGCGTTTATTGTGTTAGGTCTTCTGATTAATCATTAGCTGTAATATGGCAAATGGGATGGTTGCAAAATCTAGAAATACTTTTATGTGGGATTAGAACATTTGTTTGCTTTTTGTTACTGAATTCAAACCACCTTCCTTGCAGGCCTCTTTGCTTGAAGAAAATATAAGACCACGAACAGATCTTCCTCCATTGCTTGTTCCTTTACGTGAAAGACGACCTGAAAGGCTCCATTACCTTGGGGTCTCATTTGGACTAACATTGGATCTCTTCCGGTTTTGGAGAAAACATAAGTTTGCTCCATTTTTCATAGGCAATGCCCCGGTAAGTCTTAGAGTCCTCTGTTCCTTAAGTTATTTTTAGATGTTTGCTGTTGAGGATTAGTGATCAACATGTGATTGAATGAATCAGAATAGCGTAACTGGCGAGTACACATGCATGGTCTTGAAGCCATTGAAGAATGATGATGTTAAAGCTGCTGAATCAGATGAGTGGGGCTTTTATGGTCCCTTCTACCAAGGTGATAAGTTGTTTTTGTCCTCCTTGATTTTTTTTAGCTTATCATCGGAAGGATCTGCAAGGAGATTGGAAGAAGATCTTTTGTCATGATAAAGAGGAACTCAAATGTTACGATTCCTAATATATGTTTGTCAGCTTTTATACATTGTTGATAGAGTAGTGACTTCATATTACAAGCAACTTTTGGAATTATGAAAAATTTCATTGAGGAGGTGAAATTTGTCCTTGACATTCTGGTCCAAAATTTGGAGAAAACAGAGATACAAGTTTCATATTTTGCCGTCTCACTTTTATCTCCCCCCTTTGTATCCACATCCTATCAATCAAACAAGTTACAGTTATTGTAGTAACTTGTATTTATTCTATTACTTTTTTCTTTAATTTTAGAATTGTTGTCTATACTTATTTTGATATTGATGTTGTTTATACCATTCTCAGTATACAAGAGAAGGTTAGTTGAACTGTTGGCTTCTACCTACCAGAAGATGAATTACAAGCTTGCTATGAGGTAAGAATGTATATTTTGGTGGCCCCCAAGGCCTAGCTCAAGTGGCAAAAGGTGGAGGATTTGTGGCTTAGGTCACAGGTTCAAGCCCCACACCATGCAAAGCGAAGCCCGGTATTTAAGTGGAGAAGGGTAGAGGGGCGGGCCCATTATCCACCGAGTTTAGAAGTTTGTGATTGGTCCAAAGGGCGGGTCACAGACGGATTTCTCGGTTATCAAAAAAAAAAAGAACGTATATTTTGGTGGTTAGTTAATATGTATGCCTCTTTACATATGCTTATGATGGCCATAATCTTGCAGTGTCTTTGATCCAAAGATCAACTTTGTGGAGCAGGACCCTGCTTCAAGTGAATTGTCAAACTCCATGAAGTTTGTTCTGAACCCTGATGAGATGAAGATGCTTGAAGCTTACTCAAATAGCCTTATTGACTATCCCTTGGTAAGTTCTGAGTTGGTGATTAGTGAGGAAATATGTTAATACTAAGTAGTGAAGCAAGATCTCTTGTGATACAGTTTTTACTTGTTGAAATGGGTAAGTGGACAGACGTGCTGTATGAACAGTCTATTAAGAAAAAGGCTAAGAGTGCTTTGAGCCTACTCAAATTACCTTATGGACTACTGGTTAGATCTCAATTAGTGATGGGAGTGAAAATATGTTATCTGGAGTAGCGATAGAAATTTTTTGTTGGTGCTACTATCAAGTTATGCTAGATGTATGTTTCAATCATATGGATATTGTACTTAAGACAAACATTGTGGTCTACATGCCTGAAAAACTTGAATCACTGAAAAGAGCTTGAAGTTGGCATTTTCGAATTTCAAGCATCATAACCAACTGGAGTTCACTTTTACGCAAATCTAGAGAATGATTTGGTAAACTCCTGCTACCATTTGCTCTTAAAAGATGTTGGTATCTGGTCCATGTGGATTAAAAACTCATATTGGTATTTGGGGTTTGCCTTCTGGGTCGAGCTCGTGCCTGGTGCGGGTTACCTCTCCTATGTGGTTTGCGAGCTATTGCATAGGAGCGGGGGTTTTACCCTGTGCGCACCCAAAGGGTAGTGGCTGCGGGTTTCCCTTGTCATAAAAAAAAAAAAAAACTCATATTGGTACACATTACTTTTGACAAGAAGAACATTGTTCAAGTGTAAATGAATACTCATATTGGTACGTATTACTTTTGACAAACAAGAAAATTCTGAACCAAAAATGACAAGTGAAATATGTCAGTTATATTTCTTTATAAATAACAGGGGCATGATTTTCCTCTTCTTCGTCTGTTTGTGTCTTGGTGTTCAGTTATAAAGGTTGAAGTTCTATTTGATACATTGGAAGAAAATCCAATAATTAAACATTTGATATCTAT
The DNA here is from genome assembly GCF_019186545.1 of Solanum stenotomum. NCBI lineage: Eukaryota > Viridiplantae > Streptophyta > Magnoliopsida > Solanales > Solanaceae > Solanum > Solanum stenotomum. Next base: position 11,751,863 of record NC_064283.1, on the reverse strand, counting down.
TTGTTAAGTGGCTTGTTCTCTGGTTCCTAGAATTATAAAGATTGCTAATAGGAAAAGGGAAAGAACTGAAGGGATAAAAAGGATGTGTTCAACAACAAACCCTTCAAAAGTGACCGATATTTTGTGTGGACACTGTTCCGTTATTTCCTAGTGCAAGTGTTGTTCAAATATCTGAAAAGTGCCTGACATTTGCTTATTTTCATGTGAATTATTTGCATGAATTTTTCACAGGTTCGAGATGTTGCTCAAAAACTTGCGCGTGAATACTTTTTGGAGCATTTGCCAGTTTCACTTTCATATGTCCAGGCTTCCCTATTGCTTTGCTATGGCCTGCAACACAAAGACATCTCTGAAATAGAGGTTTGCTGCATTGCTAGTTTTTATTTTGAATAGGTTATTCTGTACTATTAGGTTTTGTGCAGTTACATACCCTTCTTTTTTGTTTTGTTAATGCTGCTAATTGTCCTTCATCACATCCAAACTAAATAAAATATTTCATCCAATAAACTCCAGTGCTTCGAGTTTACTCTTTTCAATTTTATTTTACAGGTAGAAATGAATTTGGAAAGGCAACAGATATTGTCCTTTTTCATGAAAACCATGAAGAGGCTTTTCAAATACCTGCAGAATCTAAAATCAAAAGAATTTTCATCAACTGCATCTCGGCTTAAAGCGGTAAGTAGATGAGTTATTTATTTCACTCTCTCAAACATCCTATGATGCTATGACAGAGAAACTAAAAGTGTGATAAATATCTGCATGCATCATCATACTATGCGTGAATTAGTCAACACAGAGATATTCTGACACTTCTCATGTTAGTTTGTCTCAAGAAGTGACCAATTCTGTTTCATCAAATAGCAGCATTTGAGGCACTGAAACTGCTTGTCTGCTGTTTATCTATCATCGCTGAAGATTAACAAAGGCACTTTTTCCTCCTCCTTTTCAGATTACGTTGGAACCACATCTAATATCTGTTGATGAAGATCTCAATGACGCTGCAAAAAAAGTTCAGGTTTGAATTTACTTGCTTTTGTCTCTGCAAGTTTTCTCCCATTTGGAAAGATACGTACTTACCTAAGATCATATCTAGGATGACATGAAAGCCAAGACAACGGAAGGTTTGTTGGACCCAGAGCTATTTCAGCAATTCGCTATAGTAGACAGAGAAGCTGATTTTGAAAGTGCTCTCCAGAATGGTGGTGGGAAGATAGGTTCCGGTGGTGTAGTTAGTATAAAATCCAACAAAAGCAAGGTGGAGAAGAAGCATTCCAAGCCAGAAAGTGAAAACAGTGACAAGAAAAGACACAAAAACAACTTCGGAACCAAATCACATAAGAAGAGGAAGGGTTAATCGTGTTCACGTAACAACTTTTACCCTCCTTTCTTTTTCTTAAGGCCCGCTAGGAGACTTCTCCTCCTATTGCTTCATCGCAAGGGGGGAGGAGGAGTAGATCAAGATAATGCGCATCTTACATCATATTATTTTCTTAATCGCAACCATCACCACTATTTATGCAATCATTTATGGGTCCAATTTTGTCAAAGTTCCTTTGCAAACGTACAATTTTCTTAGAATGATTTTCATCAACTATGTTATAGATTAGAAGCACTACTTGTTTTTGTCCTTCATATAGAAGCATTTTTCTACACCAATCTTATATCAAGTTTTGCAATTGTTCTATAAGGACTAATATTGATTTGTTTCATGAAAAAGTTTTAGATTTCTTACTTGTGAGTAAATACTATATATACTTTGTTATTGAGGAATTTTAGTCGATCCATTGGTTGACTACTTGAATTTTCACTTTATGGTAAGAGTGATTCTGCACCTTGTGATCTCTTCTCACAATTGCATCTATTTATTCTTTTTAATTTCCCCAAGGACTGCCATAATCATCTGTCTATTTGCCTTTTCCCTACAGTATCCATATTTCTTTGTGGATAAATAAAATTATTGGATAAACATAACTGTTAATGCAATTTCAACATGAAAATTTAAAACCTAAAAACTACTGAAATTGTAGTTCATTTTAACAAAGTAGCTTTCTTTATTCATCAAAGAAAGGGAATTTCTAAGTAAGATATAAACAATAGTGAAAATTATGAAAGAACCAAATATCTAAAAACAATAAATAAAGAATTAGAAGAAGAAACAAGTTAATTAACATGAACATCCTCCTCTCTGCTGCTCAATTCCTGATACAGATTCTGGTATTCTTTGGAGTTGACTGGAAAGAAGAAGAGAACAGTACTGGAGTGAGTTGCTCGTATGGTAAGTAGCCCTCACTTTCGATCCGAAGATTGTGAGTTTGGGGGAACCAAAAAAAAAGAGTTCAATTTAAATTGTCATGTACACATTAATTACTCACCAATGTGAAGGCATTTCTTCATCTAATGATGCCTGCCAGCTGGAGTAAATGAACATGAGAAATGTCAAAATCACGAGAAAAAAACAAAAACATCATAATTATTAGTGCTCTCATTTTGAGTCAAATTTCTTTTGGTAGGAGAGCTATTCTTGAATGGACTCTATTTGGTGTGAATTCAAATTAATCGAATTTTAATGTGGATATTGAATATCAGATGTAGTAGAAAAAAAAATGACAATCTATGATTGATAGGTTTGTCACAGAATTATGATGGATTTGTGATGGTTTTATGGCGGAATTCATAAATTTATGATATATTTGTGATTATTCTATTTTTTTTCGTACGTAATTTTTGTGATGCTCGAATTTGTGACAAAATTATGATGGATAGTTCAGGGTGTGCTCGGTACAGAGGAAGAAACATTTTCCGGATAAAACTTTTGGGTAACATATAATTTTTTTTTTAAAGGAAAACATGTTCCTTAAAAAAAATGAGGAAATTATCTTTTCTGATGAAAGTCAAAAAAAGAAATTTCAGTGACATTTCGCGTTGTGTCTTCCCCACCCTCCAACACACTCCCAACTCCACCTTTCATAATATTTGTCTAGATTATACAAATACTTTTAAAATAATATTTTTTTTACTTCCATACGTATCAAACACAAAAAAATAAGTAAAACATTCTCCTCCTTAGGAACACACCCTCAATCTTAAATACTTCTTTTTCTTGTAGTGAATTATATAATATATATATATATATATATATATATATATATATATATATAATAATTGTACTTACATGTTGTGATCATCTTCATTGGCTAGGGCGAGTTGTGCAGCACACAAAAATGAAGCATCAACATTATAATCCTCCTTAGCTGAGGTCATAAAGTTTTGTATATTTCCCCTACAACTACACCATTCTTTTGCTTGCTTCTCTGAAACCTATAAATAGGTATTTCTTCAATATAATGACTTTTATATACGCTAACAGTTTAAAGAATTTTTACATTATCAATGTACGTAGTATGAAGGAGAGCCTTCGAGCAACAATAAAGTTGTTTATATATGTGTAATCTATATAGGTTACAGATTCAAATTGTGAAATTAACAATTGATACTTGCATCAGAATAGATTGTCTAGATCACATTTCATTGGGGTGTGAGCATGCGAGTCTTATTTTCCTAATTCCTAATTCCTAATCATACTTTATATGCACATTTATTTATGCTATTTTTTTTAACGTAAATTGATATTGTAGAAAAATATTTATATTGTCAGTGTATAGAAGTTAAAACTCGTGTGTTTATCAAAAATGAATGAAAATAAAAAAAACTTACTATCTCAGTGCTGCCATATTCCAAGTCTACTTTGTTACCAATCAAGACAAATGGGAATTTTTCAGGCTCTGTTAGGTCTGCCTGGAATCAATCACATACTGACAAAATTACTATTTTGAATTAATCATGTAAAAGAAAATGCCAAATATCAGCTTGAAAAAAAGTTCATAATATATAAATTAATAAATTGACTCACAACATAACAACAATAACAATAACATATTCCGTGCAATTTCACAAAGTGAAGTTTGGAGAGTCTGTTTCAAACTATATATAAATATATATAAAATAAAAATTTTGACCTATATATGTTGTATATAGTATAATTTTTCGATGAATGGTATCCAATTCACTACCCTGGGCGATATGTGGCTACACCACTGGATAGACCCTCAACTCAAGGAAAATACAGGCTAAAGTAGTATAGAAAAAGAAGTACGGAAATGGAGAAAGTACTGAGAAAATACCAAAGATAACCTATCAAATTAATTGATTGATCACCTGTTTGATAAATTCTTCATGCCAATGTTGAAGAGTCTCAAATGACTTGGGCACATTCACATCATATACAAGAATGCAACAATCTGCTCCTCTATAAAATGCAACACCAAGGCTATGAAACCTTTCTTGCCCTGCTGTGTCCCATATCTACCAAACCAATTAACAAAAAATAAATAAGTTAACTTTGGGAAAATATTCAATATTTGACTTCTTGTAATTCGGGGCGGAGTCAGAGGGTCACAATGGTTCATCTGAATTCCCTTTGCTAGAAGGTCGTCATACTGTATATACAACATCAATTTTTTTTTTGTGTATATCTAATAGATGATGAACCTGATCGACCGTCACTAGTTGTAGTAATCAATTTCATAGAACAAAATCACTTACTTGCAATGTGACTAGTCTTTCACCAATCTCTAGTTCTTTAGTAGCAAAATCAGCTCCAATTGTTGCCTTATATTGTTCCCTAAACTTCTTGAAAACATATCTATAATTGTAGTTAATGAAACCACAAATTGCAAAAAAAACTTGACTAAATAATACTTTACTCCATCACATTTTGCCATCTCTATCTAGAATATATACTTTAGAGAAAATGTCCTTTTCCCATTTGCACAAAAAAAAATAAAAAAAATCATCTTAAACATTATAAAATATATTATTGCCCAATTAATAAATCCTGACTCCATCGCTGAATAAAATGAAATGAAAAAGGCTATGCAATGTGATGGATACTGATTCACCAAAGATGTCTTTCCCACCCTGAGAATACAAACATGTTAAAGTGTTAGAAGAGGAATAAGAACAATTAATGACTTAAAAATCTCGAACTCATAAACTTCATAATCTGATTCTGCTTATGCTTGAAAATAGCAAAAAGGATAAAAAGGATAGTGAAAGTTCTTACCCACAATCACCAAGAACTATGACTTTGAGCAAACTTCTTAGTGGTTGGGACATGTTCAAGAAACAACTTGTTACTTTGTACTATAGTTTGAAATGATGTCTTTATTGTTGTTTTTGAAGAAAACTTTGTTATAAAGTTTATTTTCTTCTGGAGGGTACCAAAGATATAGGGAGAATTAAGTGGTGGACATGTTCAAAAAAGGCAGATGTAAAATTTTAGATAAGTGTGGCCATTTGTGTTTCTACAATTCTTTTTCTTTGTTTTGTCTACTCTTTTATATCTAAGTTCTTTATGGTTTTTGTCTATGAAGAAGGGAGTTTAATTGGCAATGAAAATCAACGTTGGTTGTGATGAAATGAATAAGACCCCTTTATCTTTAATAAAAAATTTCGAGTTCAAGTTTTGGATATGAAAAGATTCTATTGGGGAGCGCAACCCCTTAAATAAGGCTTACATAGTGTTAATCTGAATTAATCGAAATTTCAATATAAGAATCAAATCGGGCTGAAAAATAATTAAAAAAAAATTGGCAATGGAAGCTTATTCATTGACCAAAAAAAAAAAGATTTTTGCCAGCAAACTTTTTGGTTTTATGATTTGGTTGTTAATGGAATGAGTCTCTCTTTTGATGATTATTTAATTTTTTTTCAAGGGGTAGTGCATCCCATGTAAAGTGTTGACCTTGGATTTTAGGTGATTGTGAATTTTGCATAATTTTTGCATTATTAATTCTTAATCAAGAGAAGTTGATGACTTCAATATGATTCTCCTTTTGGTGTGGTCGATAGGAAGCAAAATATTTTTATGAAATATTTTTTAATATAATAAATGAGTTATTTATTCATTTATTTATTTGTATTTGATATATAAATAAAAATTATTATTTTAATAGTATTTATATATAATCCAGGGATAAGGGTCTGAAAAATACCCCTTTGGTCGGATTTCTTGTTGCGATACTAAACTTTCATGAGGACCTATTACCTCCCTAGACTATTTAATACCGTATTTTTTACCCCCTGAACTATTTAATAGTGTATTTTAAAGGTATATATGTGCCCACGTGGACACATTACTATTTATAATTTTGCATTATTTTTTATGTCCACGTGGGCAATCATATGTTTAAAATACGGTATTAAATAGTCTAGGGAGGTAATAGGTCCTCATGAAAGTTTAGTATTGCAACAACAAATTCAATCAAAGTTGAGATATTTTTCAGACTCTTATCCCTATAATCTAACATGAAAAATTAGAAAATATTTCCACACCAAACACACCCTAATATTTAGTCTTTCATTCTAGGGAGTTGTTTCATATAATCTATTTTTTTTATAGGATTTCCAAATTGAATCTCTTGAGCTTGAATACCAAGGTTCCCACTGCTTTTGTTTCATATTTTTTTGGCTCCTATATTAAAAATAATTAATTTAATTTGCTTGTTTAATTAATAAAATCAAGAGAATTTTATTATATTTTTTCTTTCCATCTTTAATATTAAATAACTACATAAAGTAGTAATCAAATTAGAGTTTCAAAACATCATTCATAAGGTTAATTTAGTAAATTTACACTTCAAATTAATTTTTTTAATGAGTGTGTTAGGTCAACATAAACCAAGTTAATATGAAATAGAGAGTAATATTATACTCCCTCTATCCTATATTACTTGTTAACTTTCTCCTTTACACATTCTTTAAAAAATTAAGAAAAATATTTTTATTAAATTACCCTTTAATTTTTTTTACTACCTCCATCTACTTTTAATTGTCATGCTATTGCTTATTCAGGCAACTCTTTTGACTAAATATGTACATGAAAAAGATCATAAATGAAGAACTTCTTTGAAATTTTACAATATGTATGCATGTGATCATTACTGTTTACACTTTCAAAAAAGTTAATTTTAAAAGGATAAAATGACTTTTTTGAAAAATAATTTTGTCTTGATTTAAATGTTTTGCCTCTCTAAGAACCACAAATGGGACCTTTGTGCATGCCACGTAAATGTTTTGCATTTAAGAATATAAGTTATGTACTATGTATATTAATTGTCTTTTTTTTTTCGTGCTTCTTAACAAATCATAAATAAGAAGGATATTTTTTTTAATTTGTCTTTTAAATTTTTTTTTGAAACTTTACAAATTTGTTACATTTAAAAATAATAATAATTATATGGATAAAATGAAAATAAAAGACATTTAATTTTATCTTAATTTTACAAATTAAAAATTGATTTGAAATAACTATTTATAATGATATGAACAACTAATATAAACAGGAGTAATAAACACCCATGTTAGTTTTGGATACACTCTCTGTATTTTAAAATCAAAGCACTTACTTCCGTTAAATATAAAAATGCTATACTTATACCCCTATGAAGTATATTCGAAACTAAAGTATATAATTATTTAAAATGAAGTAAATTAAACTAATTTTTTTGTGTAATTATAAAATAATTTTGAAGCGAAAGAATAAATAAATAAACAAAATAAAAACGCAAATAACGTACCTATTCAAAGTGATTACTAATAGTTGGTATAACTTCTTAGTTAATTTGTGTTAATTTCTTATTTATAATTTTCGAAACATACATGTTTCTGGAATGTTGTTCTCTATTTTAATCAAACTTGCGAATATTTGACAAAAAATGATTGGTGCAACTAACTTTTTAAGAATATGTATACATATTTTGTAAACTAGTTCGTTAATAATAATATTTGAGTATTGTGCAACTGTGCTGGCATATTTACAACACAAGTGCAACTTCTACAACTGTTTTTTTTCTCTCCTTCTTTCTTGTGAATTCACTTTATGAAATTAATTACCAATTTTTTTTTATGTGATCTAAAAAGGCCAGAAGTAACAAGTCATGCAACATTTCTTGTGACTATCACATGACTTTGTCCAAAATTAAAACAGTTATGAAAAGTGGTTAGGTGGTAGGAAGAAGTGGTTTCTCTATAGTTGATGTGTTTATTAAATGCCCAAACTCATAGATATTTTCTTATATATTTATCATAATATATATAAACTTTTTAAATATATATAATTGAGTTTTTTTGTTTCTTATTTTATGTTTTAGTTGAGTATAACAGGCAACATATGGTAGTTAATATTTCGAATACTAATTTCTTGATGATTAATGATTTACTAGTAAGAATAATAACACTTAGGATCTGTTTGGAAAGCCACCAGGTAATTGGAATTGGTGTAATTACATTGTCTTGTCCTGTTTGGAAGGACAGGTAATTACTTGGTTAGCAGGTAATTGGTGTAATTGGCAGGGGGTAATTACACTCTACAATTCACAGGCAGAGACTGTGAATTGCTGGTAATTATATGGTGAAATTACCACTTGATTGCTCTTTCATTTTTTTTTAATTTCTATTTTTATTTTTTTTACTTCTATTATTTTTATTTCTTTTTATTTTTATTTTTATTATTCTAAATATTTGTAAAAGTCTATTTTTTATTTATATTATTATATTTCATTTTATTTTTGTTCTCAACCTTACTTTATGTGATTCTATGTAATTTTCTCGTATTATCTATTTCTTTATGCCATGTTTATTTTCTCATTAGCATAATTTTATTAGTATTCTAATTTTAAAACTAAAATAGAGTTTATTGTTACGTAAGGTTATAGACTTACGTTTTCTTTATTATGAAGAAATAAAAATAAATCATATTTATTGCTATGTTGAAATTTGTTATAAGAGTATTATGTTAAATTTTTTGTTTTGAATTTATTACTTATGTCATATTTCCAGTTTCATTTGTTTTAGTAATATTGAATTACATTGCACGTCATTTTTTAATTAGACTTGATAGATTATATTTTTGTCAAACATTTAATAATTTATGATAGTTTATTTATATATTACTATTCTTTTTATCAAACATGCATTTCACAATGTTCATAGAAACTTCATACTTTTAGTTGTTACGATCAATTCAATTGAAATATATTAATTTGAAAAAATATAAATCAATTATTTTTTCATAATATTAGTTACAGTAAATATGTTTATTAATTAATATATTTTCAAAAAATAATATATATCTTAAATATTTAATTTAATGTCATTTATCAATTTTTTTATTTGTCTAGTATAAATTTTAAAATGATTAATTTTTATTTTTAAAATTTATTATAATTTTATGATTGCAATAGTGCATCCAAACAGAACATGTGTAATTATATTGTGGCATCCAAACATGACACGTATAATTACAGTGTAATTACACTGTGGCAACCAAACAGGTCAGTGTAATTACTAGACTGTGTAATTACTAGGCTGGTAATTACTACCCTAGTAATTATTAATGTTTCAAATACTAATTTCTTGATGCCTCATGATTTAGTAGTAAGAATAATTGAAATAGTAATACTTAATGTTTCAAATACTAATGTCTTGATGCTTAATGATTTACTAGTAAGAATAATTGAAATAACAAACTAGAATATTAAGTTATTATGAATTAACAATAAACAAGAGACTAAGTAGATTTTATTGAGCAACAGGGACATTTCACATAATGTCATGGGAAATGTAAGAGCTTGGGTGATCGTATTACAACTATATATATGAGCGTAATACTATATTTAAGTGATGAAAATCAGACGAGCTCCAAGTGAGGGGAAGAGATATATATAGTATAATCCCCAAGTAACGTGTTTTGTGTGTTTCAAGCTCTCATAATGTTCATTATCTATGAGACCGTTATTAACATGGTTAAGCAACTGCATAGACAAATTTTGAATTTTTTCATAGACTTCAGAGAAGAAAAAAGAGGTATCCATCAGCGTAGGAAGGCCAACCGAGCGAAGTTCTTTCTTTTTTTTGGTCGTGCCGTGAAGTGAAATTGTATCATATGTTAGTTAGAGAGGTTGGCGAACTAGAATTCTCCGAGAGTAGTTACTAAGGAAGTTCATCTATATCGGTCACTAGTGAACACAGGCAGAACCAGGATTTGGTGTTTGTGGGTTTTATATTTCAAAATAAAACAGCATTTTCAAGCTAAAGTAACAACCGTCAACATTATCTTACGTGAGATGTTGTTGTTAAAACTTAATTTCTTAATATAAATATTTAAATAATTTAATTTAAAGTTCTAAAATATTTTTGATAAAAAAATAGATAAAGTTATATATATAATGGTGAATTTAATAATTTTAATTTTACTTAAAAACAATATTGTAAATTANCATTTTTTTTAATATAATTTACAGTATTGTTTTTAAGTAAAATTAAAATTATTAAATTCACCATTAATATTTTTTTGGTTTAATAGCTTCACTGTTAAGCCATATGCCTTGAAAAGTTGAATTTTTGAGAAGCAAACAACAATTTAATGTAATCAGTTATCAATATATGGGACAATTCTAGATTAAAAATTATTTTTTAAATAAATTGTTACACAATATAAAGAAAAATAAATCTTAAAAAAATAGAAAGAAAGAAAGGGAGAGCCGAGGAGGAATTAGAAAGAGTACACACTCACATACCGGGGGCAAAGATTCGGATTTCGATAACAAGCGGCAAAAATGAAATCAACAATAAAAGTTAGAATCCGAATACTACTGAGCCATCTACACTATAATTGTTTGTAGATTCGCACATAATGTTTATATAGTATTGTATGTGATTTTTTAACACAAAATATATGGTCTATGTAAAATTTATTGGGTTCACTTGAACTATCGTATAACACTCTGTCTCTACTGTGAACACCAATCTCTTTACTTTGAAGTTGGGCTAGCTAGAATAATTATATCGAGTTGAGGTGAGTTTGATATCGTAGATCAGATATGATTGTATATACTAACCAGTGTCTCCTCCATTGAGTTGGACCTAACTAGACTCAAATTTTCACGTGTCATTTTCGATTCATTTTGTATTTTGACCTACATACTCAACTTTTTTTAAAAAAAATACATCATTAAATTATACATGATATATGATAGTAAAATATATAGTTTTTTTTTAAAAAAAAAAATCTAGATTATTGAATTTGCTGTCACAAAAGAAGACCCTACTTTGGAGTGCAATAAACAAATAATCAAGATATTTCTTTATTACATCACAAGAAGGTCATTCAATAATTTAAAAAGAATTAGTACTACTTTTTATATTCCTGCCTAGCTAGCAAAAGAAAGTCCCAACCATAATTTTTCAATTTGTTAATTAAGGTGATGCTGGCAAATCATTAACAATAAAGTTTTCATGAACTCATGAGTTAGCAACACCCAATGATATCATTTAATTGGTTGGAAGCAAAAACAATTCTACACTATCTCATGAGGCACTAATCATAAGTTAAACCTCTCACCAACATATTTATCTTTAATATTCGATCTTAGTGAATATAAAATTGTCTTTATTAAAAAATATTTTATTTCTTAATGTGAGATTACTTTTTACTGAAAATCAAAACAGAAGAATGTTAATATTCAAGTTGATATAAAATCTTGTACTAGACTATCTTATGATTTATAACTTTCTACGATTAACAAGGATTGATGCCACCTTGTTGTCTATATTGTGTATTTCCATATTGGAAGTAATACTAAAATTGGTAGGGTAAGGGTGCTAAACTATTGAACCTTAAGATATTAAACTTATTAGTATTGAACACATATGATATAAGTAGGGCCGAATATAAGGTATAAAAATTTCGAGTTTTTAGGTACCCAAAAATTCATAGTACTAAATTCATTATTCACAAATTTTAAAATAAATTTTTTATCCAAATCAAATATCTAAAAAAAAATTGAATTTTGGGTTGGCACAAACTATGTCCACTTTAATGAAAACACTATTTATCTTTTTGTTTGAAAAAAGGAGAGGAGAAATTTGAACATGTCAATGTTTCTTAAAAGAAAAACAATGTAGGCTAAGAAAATGTAGGAAGCTATATTTGGATATTAATGAGAACTTAGGCTAAGAGATTATTTACCAATCACCGTCTCTACTTTTCATCATCATTTTCAGCTATCTAATCAACTTGCTTGTATCTATGATTAATCATTGATGTTTTGTACTTTCCATTAGTATAAATGTAGAGTAATTCTACCTATTACTGATTAGGCAAACACAAAAATTCATTTAGTCTAACTTTCGCTAGGATTCAAATATTAGTTTTGAACGTTATCGTTGTATCTCTTCAATCACTATATCACCTTTTCGATCTTTCTCTCTTTTCTTAAAACAGATCAATCAAGATGTTAATTATTTTGAAACTTGACCAAACAAGGATTAGAAGAAATGGATCAAATTGGTTTAAGATTGTTTTTCTTTAATTAGATTTGATAATTGAGTAGCATCCAAATTTCTTCTATCCGTGAATTTGTTAGAGGGAATAATTTTGGAAAAAATTAATAAATGACATATTTAATACTTAAAATTACTTATTAGATAGAACCCATTATATAGCCCAAATAGATCAAAGTCATCAATTTGTTGAGCCCACTATTAGAAGATCCATTTGGGCCTATGGTGCTACTTTGTTGAGTAACTTTTACATATAGCAAACATAAAAATCATATTTGTATGTTATAACTATAGTTTGCATAATTGCGCTCCATAGCAAATTTTATATTTGCTATGGGAGCTTTTGATTTGTATAATTCGCTAGATACATCCAATTTTATACAAATTGTTCAGTTTTGTATAAATTCATTTATATATTGTAATTTGTATAATAAGATCTGTATTTGTATAATTATAAGTGTATAGGACGAAAATATATATATTTGTATTTGTATATACAATTTTCTCTCGCTTTATACAAACACAAACGCATTTTATACATTTTATACCAAAATGTATAAAATGGCTAATTGTATACCGAAAATGGCTAATTGTATACCGAATCAAATGGCAAAAAATGGGATGTTTGGTGCGAATTACAAATAAAAAAAATATGGCTATAGCATTTAATTTAAATTAATAGTTTGTTATTTCATACAATTTTCCCTACTTTGTTTCGGAAAGCATAGCAAGCCCAAATACTCAAGAGTCCATATAAACTTGTAAAAATTTGGGAAACTTACATAAATCCACTACTTTAGGAGCTAATTACTTAGATACACTCTAGTTTATAATATTACGTATTTTACCAAATTTTAGTGCGCCGAGATATATGTATCTCAGGATACATGGGGTCAAATTTGTTATGGATACATTGTATTCAAGTAGAATCGCATTATCTGGGATACATAAAAAATCTCTCTCACCTCTCTCGCCTATCTCCTATCTCTCTTGCCACTCTCCTATGTATCTGATATCCCTGATACATGTGAATCACATCAGATACATACAAATACATATATTATCTAGTGTGATTCACATTTATCTGGGAAACTTAACAAAATCTCGATCGCCTCTCTCCCTATCTTAGTATATCTGATAGCAAAAGTACATGTATCTAATATTTTGAAAATATAGGTAATACTAGTATATATAATAGAGAAGTATGTATGATCATTACGTAGTTTCTCTTAAAGAACACCCTATTAGTTACCTTTGTTTAACATGTATTCACTTTAATAAAAATATCTAATTGATACTCAATATTAGGTAATTTTATACAAAGTATAATAATATATATTTTTTAATTTATAGCAATTGAAAAATAATATTTTAACGAAGTGGATCTTGAATTTCAAATATAATAGTGAGTTTTAATCAAATGGGTCTTAAATAGGTATCTTCTTCCCTTCGTGTCTGTTTCCACATCTTCTTTTCCACATTTTGTTGGGGTTCAAATTAGCAATAAATTAGACAACAAAGAAACATATATAAAAAAAATTATGATACCAAGATTTTTTTTTTTCAATTAAAACACAATTATAGTAGATTCAAATAAGGTAAATAATTCAGGGAATATTCTTAACACATTTTCTAGCACATCACAATTGATGGCGATGCACATGTCTCAATTTCAATAAAAAATGCCTTAAGTTAGATCTTGTCAAAGTCATAATTTCAGTAAAAAAAAATGTACGAAGTTGGTCTTGACAAACTATTACATATCTGACGCCTTGCCAGTAGCACAATTTCAATTTTAAAAAATGTCAGAAGTTCGATCTTCTGAAGTACACAATTTCAGGTAAAATGTATGAAGTTTATCTTGGCAAGCCATGTCAAATTTCGTACGAAAAATATCCAATATTTATCCTTCACAAGACCATACTTTATTTTTTTTTTAATCTAAATCAGATATAATTTTTCAAACTTTTATCATGCGTGAATATCTGAAGTTGTGTCCGAAGTGGGTAAACTTTCAAAAACTCAAACAAGTTGCCAATAGGGGAACATTTCCCTTGTGCTAAAGGTAGAAGAAAGGGAAAATATTTCATAAATTAATGGTCAATTTCAGGTATGAATTAAGCCTATCCACCATAGCTTTGTCTATAGTTATAATATAATTAGCAATAGTCGTGATACGTGAATGAAAAATGGAAAATTGTTTTCATATATGACTTTTAATTCTATTCCATGTAATAGGTAATAACTACTCCATGGTGATGATAGAGAAATATATTCTTAGATTTTTACTTAATAAATCATTAATAAAAAATAATAATTAAGCGAAATTACACTGACTAAAAATCAGAGGCGAAATCAGAATTTTAATCTTAGAAGTTTTGAAATTTATAATAATGATTTCAAGTGTAATAAATGAGTTCTAAACTTAATATTTGTGCATATTTGATAAATTTCATAATACAAATATATTATTTAAATGAAAAATATTAGATTCGGTTGAACTCGTATTTGAACCTCTAGCTCCGATCCTGCTAATAGCTTCGATTGCTTAGTGATGTCTTCATAGATTGTTGGCTTAATTTCAGGCAAAGATTGTTGCTTATAGTGTAAAAAATGTCAATGAAAAAAGAGTCTTTGTCAGTGTGTAAATTAATTGACTTGAGATGATATATATATATATATATATATTGGTTATAATCATGTACACAAGTTCATCCCCAACTCAATCATTAAAGTATTTATTATTTATTACTCTCTCTAGTACAAGTGAATTATCGAGATTTTTTCAAAATAAGTGAATTGTTCAAATTTTAAGAAAGTTATTGAGCTTTTTTTTAGTTTTTTTTTATGTATTTACTCTTTATTTAATAAATTTCTTAATTATTTTATATTTTGTAGTTGACTAGTTTGAGAATAATAAAAAAGATAATTGTGAAAAATAATATTTAATTTATATCTTAAGGAATTCTTACTTACACAACTAATATATGTGGAAAAGAGGAATGAAAAGGATATTAAATTTAACTCATGAAAGTATAATTTTGGGAAATAGGTCTGAAATATATCTGAACTTTGACCAAAATTGTTGTAACAATCTCAAACTTTGGTCAAGACCTATTACCCTTCTGCACTATTTAATAATGTATTTTAAAGATATATAAGTGCCTAGCTGGACAAGTTATTATTTATAAGGTGCAATATTTATGATGTCCACGTGGATACCTATATATCTTTAAAATACACTATTAAATAGTGCATGAGGGTAATAAGTCATGTTCAAAGTTTGGGATTGTTACAACAATTTCGGTCAAAATCAGATATATTTTGAACCCTTTCCCCTATAATTTTTTAATCATTCTTTTTTATCTTTCAGGTTTGCTTGTCATATCAAGTGAAGCTGAGAAAATATTTAAGAGCAAAAAGAAGTTGATTTGTAATCAACACTACAGAAATGTTGAGATAATCATGTCTTAACTAGAACATATTTGAGTGGGGTAGGTTGTGAATATGTTCATTAAAAAATCACATGTTTATATAATTAAAAGTAAATTATATTCAGTTAAATTATATCTGAACTAAAATTAGAATAAGCTTATAACACAAGAATCAAAATTATTATTTGCCTAATACTATTTAATGACGGAAACATATGGATCGAGACATGATTTTATTTTTTTATTTTATTTGTATTATCCTAAAAGAAAAAGTTGCATCAATCACGTGAATTCGATGCCTAATAATTGTTTAGTATCTATAATAATTAATTAATAAGAATACATGTGGAAACACACATAACTTTGTGATAAATATATTTTATTTGCAATGTATAAAGAGAAAAAAGTTGCATAAAAGCAGTAAAAACTAAAACGTGAGTCTCGTTTTACTTTTTAAGGAAGTATAACACATTTAAAAACTTCACCTTTTTAATGAAAGTTGACATTAATTTAGCATTTTTGATTGCTATACTAGAATAGTGTAAAGATTTAGGGTGTGTTTGATACGAAAGAAAATGTTTCAAGTTGATTTTTTTTTGTGTTTAATATGTAAATAAAAAATATTATGGAAGAGAGGTTTAGGAGTGTGGGAGGCTACATGGTTTAGGGTGAAGATAAAGTATGTTGGAGCACTATTAAAGATTTACTATTTTTTCTTCATGAAAAATGTCAAGTGGCTATTCTCATAGATATCTTGATTGAATTGGCGTGAAAAGAAAAAAATTAGTAAATGTTTCATATGGAAAAATTAGAAATCTATTTTCCAACTGAAAAATAAATAGAAAAATCATGTTTTATAATATAAATTAATTTCTCACCCGAGTCGTGATAAAAAAAACTTTTGTTTCTAATAATGGAGGGTTGAGGATGAAGACATAATCAACTTATTTTCCCTACTTTTATTTGAAAAGTAATCTTCCTCATTTCAAAGAATTTATTTTTCTAAAAAAGTGTTTGACCAATTGTGCATGATTTATTTTTTTTAAAAAAAAGAATCTCAAAAATATTTTTTGTTTTGAATACACCCTTCAGTTCAACTATTTAGAGTGTTATCTATATTTTGATAGAATTTTTGAGGTCTCAAGGTTTCATCCCCTTGAACTTTAATCCAAAAAAGGCGTTATATCAGATCAGGAACTCACTTTGTATGACCTCTAAAATAGGAAATGAGCTAAAAGTTTAGGTACGAATTTGATCAACTCAATAATTTTTTTTAAATAGTATTTTTATATAAATAAATTTATTAAATAAGTATAAATATTAAATTTAGAATTCAATTATTAATACTTAAATTTATCATTATAAAATTTAAAATTTATAAAATTGAAATTCCAACTTCGCCTTTATAATACACAAAATATTAGTGACTTCTCAATTGTTTAGTCTTTATCAAAAAACTATCAAGAAATATGAAATTCAAAGAGTCCATATAAAGACTTTGAAACGTGAAGAATTCTTTCTCTAGAAATTGAGAAGACGTTTTTGGTGTGTTTCTTAAAGTTAGGCATTAGTCACTAATCACAAATTTCAATAGGCATAGATAGGTATCGTGGTCAAATGGACGAGTTAAATTGAATTTGAGCGGATTAAAATAAATTGAGTTAATATTGATTCGTTCAAAAGTTATTTGGATTTGAATGAATTAAACTAAAATGTTGGTCATAACTCAATTCGATTAATTCTTCCTAAGTTTTAATTATTTTATTTGTTTTTTTTTAAAAAAAGATAGTACCTAATAAAACTATTTTTCTTTATTATGGTTATTTATAACATATCAAATAAAAATCATTTTTTGAAAAATATTTTGAGAAAAATTCTTAATGATTAGTTTTTACTATATATTAATCCAATTTTTGATGAGCTGAAATTAGTTGAACTAATAAATAGATAAATTAATAACCAACTCAAATTTGAATATGTTATATTTTGTGGACTAATTTTACCACTTTTAGGTGAAGGGGCAAAAATTTATTCGGGCTCAATTTTTATATCTTGACCATAGTTAAATGATAGAGAACAAAATATTTTTAAATTTAATTTTAACTAATATCATTTGAGGTAAACATCAACTGTAAAAATAATAATAAAATCTTTAGAGATTTATCCTAATTATTATACGACGTTATTTGAGTGTGATAGAATGGTTTAGTAAGAAATTAATAGGCAATTTGGCTAAATTCCTATAATTTTCTTATTTTAAAAAATGCTTTGCATTTGAAGTAGTCATTTATCTTTGACTAATCAATTTTAAAAATATTTTTATCAAGATTTCAAAAGTATTTCTAAAAATTTAATTTACTTTTAATTTCTGAAAATATTCTTCATCTATTTCTTCTTATTTATTCAATATATTATATTATTGAATAATTATAAAATGACGTCCAAAATACATACTGGACAAGTAAAATGAAAACGATCGAAGAATTAAAAAAAAAAAAAGGAGAAAAAGAAGAAGAAGAAAGTGTCAAATGGGAATAAGTCCAAGGTTGAGAATATTTGTGGGTGTCCATACTCCATACGATAATAAAAAGACTTAATTAATTTAGTTGCCACATATAGATACTTCAACTGGTCAATGATAGGTCATACTACATTAGAGTCTGTCTACCTATTGATTTGAGTCACCTAAGTGACACACTTTAATACTCTCAGCATTTTATATTACTTGACCCCTATTAATTTAGCATATCTTTAATTTACATATAATAATTACATATTATTTCATAATATATCTTTTATTATATTGAATTGTACCATCTCATTTTGAATGACTACAATATTTGGATAGATTGTATCATCTTTCATCGTGACATAATGTAACACATTAACAATTTGAAGGATAAATCTATGAAAAAAGTAGAGTACGAGATAGAACCACTATATAACGATAGGATAAATGAAAAAATAGAATAATTAAATACTTATGACAAAATGAGAAAGAACAAAAATGAGTTAACGACGTATCACGTGATCACACCAAATCAGTTGTTACCCAAAACAAGATTTTTCATTGTTACCTAGTGATGGATTTAATGGTAAGATACAATAAAATTTAAGTAACAATCAAAATAAGTACTATATTTAAAATAACAACACAACACAATGGATATATCAACCATCCAAACAAGTAAAGAAAACTTTAATTTGAAATATATTTTATTAAATTAATTTTGTTCATAATGCTATGGAATTCTAAATATATCTACTACTTTATGTAGTTATTTAATATTAAGCATAGAAAAAAAAATAATAAAATAATCTTAATTTCATAAATTGAACACGCTAAGTAAACTGAAAAAACTATTTTTAATATGACAGCTAGCCAAATTTGAAACGGATGAAATATATGTTTGTCTCATAATTTTTCAATTGTTTTGGAACTATTATATATGTACTTGAGCAGAGTAGAGTACAAGCTACTCAAACATATATAATATGTATAAAAAAAACTTTGCACAAGTAATTTTTGATGTTCGATTTAATATATTTGATATGGTTTAGCTATCATGCTAATTAGTCCGTGATTTATATGTACGCAAGGATTTGTTTTAATAAATTGACAATGTATAACAAGATAAGGATGGAAAATTATAAGTTAGGTAAATAAATTCAGCAGCCATGAGTGAAGATATTTCTAAGAAATTTCATACATCAATTTCTATTTGATTTGATTTGATGTGTCCAAATTAACCAACCAAATTATGGAAACCAATTTTCCTCCTTTAATTTCTTATTTCCAACCCCCCCCCCCCCCGCCCCAACCCAACAACCCTTTTGAGAATTTGTGCTTCATTTCATGCTTTGATGCTTTGGATAACTCGAGATGGTTCGGGTTGAAGGTTCTTGAACACAATCTTGTGTTCTTGAAGGTATAAAGGTTAAAATAAAGATTCTGACTCCTATTTTTGAGTATCAATGTGTCGTTGTGTGATTTAAAGCTTCACATAAGTCTATAGTGTGTTTTTAGACTTGTTGGTATACTCGGGTTTGAGACCCGAGGGGTTTAGATGAATTTCAAATAATTTGAAATTGTTGCACAACATAGCTCAATCAATACACGGAGCACATTGTATTTATCAAACATCATTAGTATTTTCAATAATCAATTATAATTTAAATAAAAGAAAATGATCTGATAAAATTGTGTTATATTTTATTTATATTGAACTCCTCTATTATTTTTAATTAATCTTTTGTTTAACTAAAATAACATTTATAACGCACCATAAATATTCACGATCTCTACCAATTCAAAGTGGGGAGACAAAATTTATTCCAAAAAATAAAACAGTTATAGTGTGTATCACTAAACTACCCTAATGAGTAAAGAATCAAGATATAAAAGCAGATTTGTGATGAGATGCTCTAATTGTCATCAATCTAAACACAATCAAAACAAATAGACATCTAATCTCAAGAAAATATTAAAATAAGACTTAGAAAAGCGACTTGAGACACTCATATCTTAATCACCATAAAAGAATGTATAATCCAACATTTAAAAATATAAAGGAAATATTGAATGTAGAAAGAAATAAAAGGGAAAAAAGTGAAAGTATTCTCCACCAATATTATCTTTATTCCTTTTTTGTCCCATATTCATAAGCAATACTAATTTATTTTTAATTACATCAAAAGTGTGGAAAGGGAAAGAGAAGGAAATATTACTTAAACTAATACTCGTGATTTATCTCTACCTCAACTTTAGAAAGTAAGAAGCACATCAAGTCCTGATCAACCTCAACAAATTTTAATTTGTATATATTAATAGTATGTATACATATATAATTTTTACATCATCAAATTATTTAATCTATAATAATGTGTAAATTTTCTTTGTTACTAAGTTATCGGAATAAGCTTATTATAATAAACGATTATATTTATTGTCATAGATTATTTTGATACTATAGTGTAATATAGGTAGATACATTATTGAATAAGTAATTTTTCATCCTTAATTAACCAATAATCTCATATTCAAGGGTTAGATATAAAATTGTATTTAGTCGAAAAAGGTTTTAGTACCTTTTAAAGTGAAACTTTTCGATATGGATTTAGTCAAGTCTCAAAGTTGTAACTGAAACAACAGGTAGAGAATTAAGTTAAAAGTCATATTTCTCTCCATTTATCTTATTTTCCTTTTTAGTCTGAAGATTTTTTTTTCCTTCTTTTTCTATAACTCTTTAATTTAACTTTGTAGTGACATGTTTAAGATCATACAATTAATGGATATATTAGTACATGATTTAAAAGTTTTATTTACTTATTAAACTCTTTATGTCAAGTCAAAATCAGATAAATAAATTGAAATGGAAATAATATTACCTAGAATATTTATATGTGGACCATAAGTCTTCTCACAATGAGACGACTCATTGAAGAAGTCGATGTCGTCACCCCTATGACATCATCACAACCTACGAAATAGTGCCACGTGTCAAAAAGCACCTTCCTTGTATCCTCCAAGAAAGAATCTATGAAGGTGACTCAAGAAAATAATATTAAATTTTTAATAAAAAATTAAAACAATAAAATAATAATAAAGAAATGAAAGGAAGAGCATAAATAGAAACAAGACTTGAAAAGTCCATCTAACACTTTGGTATATCACATTTTTCTATCTTTTCTTTCCCTTCAACAATGGAAAATTTTCCATATGGCTCATCAAACCCTAACCCTAATTTCATCGATGCATCGGAGAATTTTGAGCTCTCAGATTATAATTATCTCTTTCTTGATGATGGATCTAGTGACGATTTTTTGTCACAAAATGAAATTGTTCAAAGTGTTTCCGATAGTAGTGGATCATATTCAAATAATCCCACTCCAACAAGTCATAACATGCAAGTATTTTTAATTTACATAAGTTTTCGCCTTTTTTTTTGTTGATATAATTTATATATGTGCTTGAAATTAATTGTTTTTATTTGTCTATGATTATAAACAGAAAATGTATGAAAGGTGTAAAGAAGGTGGATGCAAAGTCTAGGGTTGCATTTAGATTTAGATCAGAGTTGGACGTGTTGGATGATGGATTTAAATGGAGGAAATACGGCAAAAAGATGGTCAAGAATAGTTCAAATCCAAGGTAATTATAATAGTTATATTAATTCTTGAATATTTTTTCCCATTTTCTATAGTGGATCCACTTTAGATAGGAGGACGTGGAGGACGCGAATTAGAATAAAATGTTAGTAGATAGTGGAGTGTTATCTTGCTTTTTGAGGGTTAACAAAATAGTGTGATAATTAATCAAAAACACAAATAACAAATCACACTATTTTGTTATTCTTGTTCATTTCTTGTAAGATTTGCACTGTTTTCCTTGTTAATTGTTATGTTTTTTCCCCACTGATTTCTTACTCTTTGTATTTGAATTTGCTACATTTGAGCTCTTTCTACCTTCACAAGATAGTGATAAGGTCTTCAATCGTACACTTTATCTTTCCACATAACCAACTTATGCGACCCCACTGAAAATTTTGTTGATGTTGTGGTATAGTGGATCAAAAGTATTTTCATGTAACTTTCACTATATTGTCTGTAACATCGATCTCTAGTAATTTCTCCTATTATAAGATCATCATTATTGATATTGCATGCGCAAAATGTCATAATTACATCTTATAGTTTTATTATAATCATGTCATGACTATAACTACTTAAATTAATTTAATCTAATTAAGAAGTAATCATGAAATGAATATCCTTACCATATCCATTTGTAGAAATAAAATTATATATATACATGTTAGTTGTAAAGTTTTTATAAATTAAGTGGAGAAATAGAATAGCCATCTTATCCCATACCCCAACCCCCACCACACACCACACAAAAATAAAGAAGAAGAATCCAAACAGAATAACTATTAAATGTAGTGGATCACGTGATAAACATTACTCTATACTTTTATATATATAGGTGCTCTTATTATAATGTAGCAGCCCTTTGGTTTTGGATACATGTATTTTCTTAACCTACCTGCTACAAGTAGGGATGACAATAGATCAGAGTGGTCCGGTTTTAGACGTATACGAGTGTTACAGTGGGTGAAAGTCTACATTGGTTGGGGATTGGATTGATGGTCTCCTTATATGGACTTGGACAATCCTTCCTTCGTGAGCTAGCTTTTGGGGTTGAGTTAGACCCATATGTCATATCTTTACAGTGGGGTAGTGTGAGGTGGCCGATTGAAGTTTTTACGGATTTGACCTGTAATCGCCCCACACGACCCCGTTTCCCATCTTTAGCTATAAGATCTTCAGAAACACACAAAGTTGGCAATCTAACGTATACATAGGAGTAATAAATACCTAGATCAAATTTCAATAGAAAAGCAAAGAGAAAGAGATAGGGAGATATGGAAGAACAAGTGGACGGGAAGAGGTAAAATGGGTTGCGACGCTGAGGTGGTATGTCATGTAGCATTCATCTATCAAAAAGTCAGAATCACGTGAGATCGAGTGTCCAACTTGAATAGCCCTAACATGAGAGATATATTTGAACAATTTTTGTAACGCGGTAGTGGTGGTAATTTTTTATTGAATTGTATAATGGAGGATATATTCGATCTTTCTCGCATAGTTTAAATGGGGCAACTTTGATCCTTTTCCCTTTATTCAACCTACATTCATATAATTATAGAAATATGTTGCATACTCGTCCCTATATATAGCTCAAGGCAGACTATGAATTTATATGAACCCTGTTGAAAATTATAAATTATAAATTTTGAATTTGCGTCTTTCTATAGCTTGATGGTTTACTTGACCAGCTAGGGGACTACTAGAAATCCTAAGTGTAGTAGATAAATTATTGGAAGTTCATGTGAAAAAGTATCTTTAATTATAGAACTTAGATAAAATTTTCAGATAATTCAGTGACAATTATTTATAGGAAGGACAATGTCATTTCACATATACACCAGCCAAACAAATATTGATGATTTATAGGGTCATTAATGTACATGGATGAATGTGACATTTTTTTTTTTAATAAAGTGGTTTGGAATTGCCAAAGTTGAAAAAAAAAAAAAATAGACAAGAGAGGGAATAGAAAAGTGACAAATAAGCAGAGAAGATAAGGATGTGCTTTTTTGTTTCTGTTTATTAATTGGCAACCATTAATTAATATTAGATGGAAACTTGAACGTCCAATCAATCATAATTCATATATCTTGTCCAATATGAAAGGAAAATTATTTTGTTTGTGAACCTTAATTAAGACTCATTTATCTTCGCATTATGTTTTGAACGTGAACTCAATTATTATTACAAATTAATTTAAGATTATTATAAAAACAAGTAATATTAAGTGATTTTTTTCTCCCTTTTTGTTTGAAAATTCAGCAATCAAACAAAACAATATATAGAATAATTTTTTAATGGATATAATTCATACAAAATACTTGAATAATTAAGATTTTGGTTATCAAAGATATTTTTACTGCATTTTATTATTGGTCCTCATGATAAAGGACACTAGTCTCACTTTTTATTAGCAATATGAAATAAAAAGAATTACTAACAGTTCCTTTCATTTTCTTTGTGTTGATTTGCCTAACATTTAGTTAAAGTTGCAAATTAAAAGCGCAAAAATATGTGATGAACAAGAAGTGGCACATACTCTATTTTAACTCTTCCTTCATTAGTTGAGGGTATTTCACTTTTAGTTTCTAATTCGGTCGTTGAAATTATTCAATTTGATTTTAAAGTATAAAATTTGATAATATCGTCAAGAACTTATAGTTTAGCGATACTGATTGTCAGTGAGAGTTCTCATGCAATAGTATGGAATTCCATCACACCTTTTTATCATCCTTTAGGTAATTATTGTTGTACCTTTTGTCAAATATTTATATTAAAAGTTGAGTTGATTATTATAAAAAATAATTAATAGAGAAATATTTATGAACAGGAATTACTACAAATGTTCAAGTGGAGGATGCAATGTGAAGAAAAGAGTAGAAAGGGACAATGAAGATTCAAGCTATGTCATTACTACTTATGAAGGGATTCACAACCATGAGAGTCCTTATGTGCTTCACCACACACAATTCCCTCCCAACAACATTGCCCTTCACAATCTTTGCCTTTAGAACCTCTTAAACGTGTCGGTAAATTTCAGTTATATATTTGTATAATGGTAGGTTCTAATAGAGCATTCTGATCATATGATAAAGTGTTTCTATTAAACATTTTTGGCTTATGTTTTAAAAAAATGTGTGCACGTGTTTTCAAGTGCTCGATATATAGATAAGTTAATCACATAAAATATGTCTCTTTCTTTGATTTACACATCTATATATTAGTTGTAATATGCATGAAGTTTTACCGATTATTGAGGTTAATGTGTATAATTAAAGAGTGTGACATATTTTGAGTGGTTAACTTATGTATGGACGACTTTTGAGAGCAGCCAGAAAAAAAAGAAATTCCATAAAATTTGAATTGAAAAATGTTTAACAAAAATATTTTATCATGTGTTTAAATACTTAATCCGGACAAAATATAACTCGAGTATTTAAAAAAAATTCACTAACAAATTTAAGAAATTGTCCATTTATTCATCCAAAAGATTGTTTTATTATTAGATAGATCCAAATGTTTTTGTATTGGGCACAACTTGGTTTTGCTCAAGTTTGGTAGGGAACTAGATA
The DNA here is from genome assembly GCF_019186545.1 of Solanum stenotomum. Lineage (NCBI taxonomy): Eukaryota > Viridiplantae > Streptophyta > Magnoliopsida > Solanales > Solanaceae > Solanum > Solanum stenotomum. Next base: position 11,726,305 of record NC_064283.1, on the reverse strand, counting down.
AAGGATAAATTTCTGCAAGGAAAAATTAAAATTAAAATTAAAATTAAAATTAAAATTAAAATTAATGAAATCGAAATCGAAATTGAAATTGAAATTGAAATTGAAATTAAAATTAAAATTAAAATTAAAATTAATGAAATCGAAATTGAAATTGAAATTGAAATTAAAATTAAAATTAAAATTAAAATTAAAATTTTTCATTTAATTTATAAGGAGTTCTTTCAAAGTATTTAATTGGCAGTTAGTATAAGTAACTTCAGATAAAATTGCTCTTCCTTTTTAAATTAAAACACTATCTTAAAATGTTTTTTTCTTTATTTTTGGCCCCTCATCCAAAATTGATTGCAGGCACTAGTCAGAATATACAAAATCTAATAAAATAATTAGGTATATTATATGTATATTTATACTTAATATACAAAATATATACGTTTATCAACTACTCATTATGTTTTAGAGCTATCCAAAATGTAATTATCTCGAAATTTGACAAAACAAATCTTGAATTTTGAATATGAAAATTAAGTTCAAATCAAGTGTGACTTGTTGAATTTCTCTTTTATAAACACGGATTAGAATGGAACTAACAGTTTAAACTTCAGAAAAATTACTCTCAAAATTTAGATTCATTGATACTTCAAACTTTAGACATACACATTTAAAGTTTGACCTTAGTAAGCCAAATTTTTGATGCATATCTCATAAGTTTAGCTTCGACAAGCTTTTGATCCATATCAGGAGTCATTTGGTGTGAGGTATAAGTTATAGTAATTTCAGAGATAAAATGTAAAATTATTTTATTTAGTGTTTGGTTGGAGGTATTAGGCACTCCTGAGATTATTTATTCCACTATTTATATCTTAGTGATGAGATAAGTTATCCAATATATATGATAAAATAACTCATCACAAGATAATTAATCTCGAAATAACTTGTTCCCAACCAAACAGTCTTGAAAGTTTGCACAAATAAGATTTTTTTTAGAAATAACAAGCATAATAGATATTATAAGGCTCTATGACTACAATTTGTATAATTTCGCTCCATAGCTATAGTTTTATTTGCTATGGAGGATGCAATTTGTATTTTTCTGCCCGTTTGTATATTTCGTTTACGAATATGCAAATATAGTAATTGTATACAAATTCTGTATCTATACATTTATGAATTTTCAAAACTCCATTTTTATATTTCTCTTGCCAATATAAAAAATGGGTAATTTATTATGATTTTTTCATAAATTGTATACAAATAGGTAGGGTAAAACATATACAAAATTCTGAATTTATACGATTAGAAATCGAATTATACAAATTTTGAATTTATACAAATTAGACAAATAACAAGAATTAAAGAAACTATAGCCGTAAATTACAATTTTTTAAACTATGGCTAATATAGGCTAAATGTTTGTTGTTCTGCATAATTTTCCCCACAAATAATATAACCCAAATATTGCTTAAAAAGAGTACATGGATGAGGCCTAATGTAATTGGGCTACAACCAGCCTTTTGGGCTTCCAAAATTCTGGTCGGTGAATCAACCGTCTAAACTGTCTTTTCGTAGCTCTTGATGAACAATCTTGCTCGATCTCTACACAAATCTTCCCACAAAATTTACAAAATATATACTTCAATCATACTATACTGCTGTAAAACCAAGAAATCAGTGGAACCCAGAACACCCAATTCGTTTTTTGATGCAAAATATAACTAGTTGAAATCACTCATTTCAAGATTTGTTGATAGATCTACTGTATTGGGTTTTGGGTTAATCCAGTGTATGGTTTTGAATCTTATGGGTATTTGAAAAAACATGGGTTGTTCATATTGAAGTGCTTCATGGGTATGTTTGTAATGTGATGGGTTTTGAAGAAATGTTGTTTGTTGTGGAGATTCAGTGTGTTTTATGGTAACTTGAGTTGATTAGCTGATTTGGGTTGGTTTGAAAATTTTATTTTTGTAAAAAAATTTGGATCTTTTCTGTTGGTTTTGATTTGGGGTTTTTGAGGAGATGATGTTTTGGAGGGAAAGGGAAAGGGAGACTAAAGAACAGAATGGTGGTCCACCTTGTGGACAAGTTAGGGTGCTTGTTGTTGGAGATTCAGGTATTGAGCTACAATGCAAATGTTTTTAGTTTCCATCTTTTGATTCTATTTTTCTTATGTATCTTCCTTGTTATGTATCTTGTTGAACTTGATTTCTAGTTTGTAGCTTGGTGTTTGATGGTAAGATATAGTTGCATAGGTTCAGAAATGATTGAAGACTGGAGATAACCAATAGATGCTAATAGTATAAGGTCTCTGATCTATCGACATAGTTGGTTTTAGTCTGGACTCGAGGACGGAGGATGTGTCCTAGCTATCAATGAAGTGGGTGGATGTTATGGGAAATCAGGGTTCCAAATCCTTATAGAGGCAGAACACTTGGTTATTTCTTCTCATCTGTTTAGGCCTTAGTGTGCGGAGTTACTCGATGCATGTGAAAGTGATCATATGTAGTGAGTGCTCGGTGGAATACTTGAGCCTTGAGGTGTGCACAACTGGCCCAGACCCACCTTTATCCATTAAAACAAAGACTTAGGCTGTTTTGGACTTCTCACAATTGAAAATTTTAGGTCAATACAAGATGATGCAGTATTTATTTAGACACTAAGAGTTGTTGTTTTCTATTGTTATATAAGAATTGGTAATGAGACATTAAACTGTTTATAACTGCAAGATTTTTTTTAACCTACTAAATTTGAAAGATAATGGGTACTACGTACTGTTACATTTGTTTGAAAAACATAGTAATGATTGATCCAAGTCATTATTGTGTGCAAGGTCTTACTACTGTGTTACATTCTGGTTCATAGCTGTGGTGAGATGATTGCTAATATGTTAGGGGCTACTGAACACTATCTTAAAGGTTATTTGGTAATGGTGTAAATGCATGGGGAAAGCTGATTATTAAGAGTATTTTTGCATTGCTATATTTATCAAGAAAGAAATAAAATAGTAATTTCTTTCAATATTATGATGACAACAGATATTGGCACATGTATTCATTCTTACAAGTATGTACAACCATACATTAGCCTCATTTGCTCTTGATAAATCATCTTCTGAGTTCAGTGGCTCAATCCAAACTATATCAATATGATTTGGATGTCATCCTTTTTTCTTTGGTTGCAATGAACTGAATGTTTTGGATATGATCTTCTGAATGCCCTTCATATAGTACACTCAATTGATATTGTTTGCTGAATTTCTTCCCTTAAACATCCTTAGGTTGAAAATGTGACGAAGCATTTTAAACTGAAAGTTTTGTTAGTTGTCAATGCAGTGTTTTTGATGCTAAAATCAGTAGTTAGTACATCTAGTGCATTAAGCTCCTGTGGTAGTGACTTTGTTAACTTATCAGAAGTTCTGAAAGTAAAATATGCCCCTATTCGGTGTTCTATAGCCCCATCTACAGCTCCATTTATACATAGGGTGAATAACCTGTGCACTAGGCAACGGTGGATATGCCTGAATTTTCCAAGAGTAAAATATGCCCCTATTCTGTGTTCTCTGGCCTTTCACTCCATATGCAGCTCCATTATACCAGGCAATAGTGGATTTACCTGAATTCTCTTAAGTTCTCCCTGAGATATTCCTCTAACTTCGGAACATCTAGGAATGTTTCAAAGTCCAAATACTACTTGATAAGGATATTGCAACGATCCGTATATATTTATATTTACTTTTCCCGTTCCGAGCTTTGATTTTTCCACTTAAAATAAGCTGGACTAGCATCATTGTCCTTGACATGTAGTGTGGAATACTGCATGATATCACAGCAGTCTTCCACGAGTCTGACGAGCTTTTTCACTTTTTTACTTCTTTGCCATTATTGAGTGAGGGCTAGTTGCACGGATTCATGTAAATGATCCATTTTTTAGTCTGTTAACCTGAGTACTACACTTTGTGGACTCAAGATATTGTCCTTTTCCCCCTGCCTCTCCCCCTTCTCTGTCTCTTCTGCTTAGGTAACACTTCCCAGAAATGGATTATCAGTCAATGGCATCCTACAAATCTTGAACAAAATTGACAGATCAGTCATCTGAAAGTCCCCCCCCCCCCCCCCCCCAAAAAAAAAAAAAGGGCTTCAATTAGTCCAACTGTCTAAGTATTTAAAAACAAATGATACGAAGCTGAAATGTCAATTAAACATTACTTTGACATATAGTTATCTGCAATTTAAATGCAGAAAAGTATATGTCAGGTATTGTTTAGTTGACTTCTTGTCGTCTGTTAACTTAGACAATTAGACTAATTGAAGCCCTTTTGGGGGTTTCAATTAAAAATAATAATTTGAAGCTCCTTTTGGAGTTTGACAATTATTTATGTAACAGATGATGCACGGATGGACTTGGAAGCTAGATAAGCTGCCAGTAATTGAGATTCCACTTCTAACAATGACTCCATAGCTCCGATATTTGTCCTTATTTGTGTGAAGGAAGAATTACAACTTATAGCTTCTTTGGATCCTTTAATAGTCTTTGAGGACCGCCATTTGATTTTTTCAAAAAACAAAGCAACAGCAACAAAACAAATAGCTTTGAGGATCACCACTTAAAATTTATTTGTGGGGATGGAAATTTATGTAGTTGGGAGTATAGTGAAAATAGGTGTTCCATTTACTGCTTCATACTTTTTTCATGTCCTTTTTTGCTTTCACAGTCGTGCTTGGTTTTTAGCCTTCATGAAAAGTCCAGTCCTGGGTACATTAGATGAAGCACTGGTGGAATGTTTTGTTGGGTACACTAGATTTTCGTCTTCAATTTGTATAATCTAAGTTCATCCTGATGTAGTCTTCTTATTCAGTGTTCAAGTCTTTCCTGTTTGGTGTTAGCTTTTTCCCCTGTGAATTCAGACTTTGTAAGTAGTTCAGGATATTAGCTTCTCCCTTTTTATTTCTACACAGCGATTCCTTGTTTTCAACTCCTAGTTTCACCATTTTTCTGCTTCATATTTTCTGGTAGGTGTGGGGAAGACTTCTCTTGTTCATCTGATTCTCAATGGTTCTTCCATCGTTCGTCCTCCTCAAACAATTGGCTGTACAGTCGGAGTAAAAGTATGATCCGCAGGATTTTGTTCTTCCTATACTATGAAAATGTCCTGAGAATGCATGTCATATTGAAACTAATCTTTTCCTGTTTCTTCTGTAAAGCACACTACTTATGGAAATTCTGGTAGCTCCTCAACTAGCATAAAAGGTGATGCTGAGAGAGATTTTTTTATTGAACTCTGGGATATATCAGGACATGATCGTTACAAAGATTGCCGATCTCTGTTCTACTCACAAATTAATGGTAAGCAACTTGCTTCATCTCTTAAACTGTTTTGTATGCATAAAATTATTTTCTTATGCAAACATGTACAAGTTACAATATCTATTCTGAATGACCTAATGACCTGTAGCTGATACCTGATCATTAATGTCAGAAAATGGTTAAAGCACGAAAATGTTTTAGAGAAATGATTATGTGAGTTTATTTAAACAGAAACCAGAGATGTTTTTACATGTTAGTTATCAAAGTTTTTGTTGCTTACATTTTCCCTTCATTTGGGAAAGGTTAATGGACGAATCTCTTTCTGTGATGTAATGTTCTGTTGGTAGTCTGGTGAAATCATTTTTATTTCCACTCGAGGTGTTACTTTTATATACTCCATCTTTCTTCTCTAAGATGGTGGGAAGAGATTACTTTGTATTCATCCTGATGATGTTCGGATGAAAACTAATATGGACGATTTTCAATTTCCACCTTAGGTGTTATCTTTGTATATGATCTATCTCAAAGAAGGACAAAGACAAGCTTGCAGAAGTGGGCTGTAGAGATAGCAACAGCAGGGACATTCTCAGCTCCTCTAGCTTCAGGAGGTCCTGGTGGTCTCCCTGTTCCTTACATTGTCATTGGCAACAAAGCAGATATCGCTACAAACGAGGGTGTTAGAGGAAGCAGTGGCAATCTTGTTGATATGGCTCGGCAGTGGGTTGAGAAGCAAGGTCTACTTCCGTCAAGTGAAGAGATCCCACTGACTGAGAGTTTTCCTGGTGGTGGAGGTCTTATTTCGGTAATTTAATACTACACAAATCGTATTGATTCACATATGAGAACTTTTAAAAGAGTGATGCATCTTGTTTTGTTAAGAAAAACAATTGTCTTTCGTGCAACATAATTTCTGATGCTTAAGCTGTTAATGCGGAAGGGTTCTTAGTTATTTTTCCATGCTAGTACGTTAAGATCAGCTTGTCATTGTGGTCTTGCATAGTGTTTGCACTTGTCAATTCAAGTCTTTATTGCCATAGCAATATAACTTTTCATCTTCTTCTCATTCGGTTAAAAATGCTTATTAAGGTTAGCAGTCTAGGGAGGTGCATGCATTACGGTTTGAAACTCTTTTCTTATTTAAATCTGAAGGAAATTACCTTACCCTATTCTCAAACCTTCTCCTAAGCTCTACCCCCCCTGCATTTTCTTGTGTTTGAAGATGAAAAAGTTGGTTGCCAGTCTTGCACATGAAGAAAGAGATTGTTGACTTAAACAATCTGCCAACTGAACCAAGGGGACAGGATGTGTTTTCCTTCTTCATCTTGATTTTCATCATCTCTCTCCTTTTTTTGGGTAGTTTTTTCAAGCTTGAGTGTTTCTGATCACACTTTTGTTATTGGTTTGGAGCTAATTAGATTTGAATAATTGCTAGATTAATTTTCAAATTCCTTTTTTTTTTATCCATCATTTTTTTCTTCTTCATGGCTGAACTTTTATTTGCTACATGTCTCAGTTCCATTATTAGAAGGACGTTCTTGTAGGTCTAAGCTGTTCATCGACATGTGTTTTGAGTTTGACAAATTAAAGCATTTGTTTTGGCCTTACTCATCATAGGCTATCTTTTCATTGCATGGCAACCAAATCCTCAAAAAGAAAAGTAGCAAAGAACAAAAGCTACTTTGTTGTATTGGGTAATCTGAAGCTTTCAAAAGGAAAAAAACTTTTAGCTTCTTTTCAGATAGGAAGCTTATGAAATAAGCAGCTTCTATTTCCTATCAGTTGATTTTTCTCTGAGGAGCTTGCTAATTGTGAGGATACTTTCCACTGAATGTCGGTTTCTCTATAAGAATTATGGTAAACATGAAGAAGCAGTTGCAGTGAGTTGTGGGACATGCACTCCAGCCTGTTATCAAATTGAATGATAGATATGCTTTCTCTATACCCCAGTCGTTTTCTTTCACCCTTGCTCCCCACAATCCCTGCCCAGCAACTCTCCTCGAAATTTTAAACATGCATCCGGCTGTAAGAAGTCTTGTGACTAATAATCATGGCGAATGTTGAGTTTATACATGTCTTTCATAAATGGTGAATAAGAAGTTCAATTTTCTTTTTAAGCAAGTGTCGAGGGATTTACATGTGTAATTTTTTTCACTCCTTGAAATCTTGCAGGCCGCCAAGGGAGCAAGATATGACAAAGAAGCTGTCATGAAGTTTTTCCGCATGGTTTGTATATTATTGCTTTGCATCTAAAGTGAGATTTACTTGGTCTATCCTACATTATTGAAGCGTGGGGTTCGCTATTTTCAGTTAATCAGGAGGAGATACTTCTCAGATGATCTACCCGGTAATCATTGGTCTTCTCCAGTTCAGAAACCACTACATGGATCAAGCGAAATTTCAAATGATGATGATCATTTGTATAAAAGTAAAAGTTCAAGGTATGCCTGTTGAATTCAGTGAAAATTGGTTGTTGTTAACGCCTTCCATACTTACAGAAAAACACGTTCCATCTTTTGTTGTCGATTGGTTGATGATCACTGACCGTGAACCTATGTTGTTCGGCTCTTCAAAAATGCTGACATGTGCATGTCAGATCTTCCAAAAGTAGTTTTGGAAGATCCAGCCTGGGTGCGCCAATATTTTGGAGAGTCCGAGCAACATAAGCGAACTATGAAGGATTGTGCGACAAAGCAACCTGCCCCATATCTATTCCAAAATTACTAGTTATTTTGTATTATGGGTTTCTGTTTGATATTTCAATGATAGTTAGGTCTTTTTCTCTTCATGTTGGACGTGAACATAGTTGAATGTCTACCTTCCCAGTAGTGTTGTAAACCTGTTGTTCCATCACCCAAGAAGTGGTGCTTGGCTTGTTGCCATTTATGGTGAACTTCCCAAGTGTCATGGATAGAATGGCATGACCATCTTAAATCATTAGATAGATAACTCCTCTTTCCTTAAGCAAGGGGAGGAGAACGGGGAAAAAGATCACATAAAAAATATTTCGATAGCTGTCCAATAAAGATTAACTCACCTAAGGTGGTGCTAAATGAATGGATCTTATAAATGTCCATGAATGATTAATCATAGATTGAACTGCCGAATCGGAAAAATTGGGTGCTATCCTATAGCTATGCCGTTGCACCTTTAGTATTTGTGCATACTAGTGGATGAATGCTTGTTATCCTTGTTCTGAAGTGTCGGTGTCAAAACGAGTTTATGGTTGATTTGGATGGAGACTTTTATGTTTTAGAGTAGTGTCATATTCAGTGACAGCAGTGCCTTGTTACTCGTCTTGTCTTTAGTATCTCCATCTTTGTTTTCGTTTTCTTTTAATCGTATTCATAATCTGTCTTCTGCTTGTTGCAGTTATATCGGTGACTCCTACAAGTACAACACTCTCCCTCCTTTACCTGCTCAACGCAATCTCACACCGCCTCCCACTCTTTACCCACAGCAACCCATGTCCACACCTGACAATTATAGCATCCCCAGATTTGCCAGCACGCAAGACATGAGCAGTGCCAGATATAAGCGCTCAGATATCAACGTTTGATGATCGTTCCTCCTTTTTAATGTAATCACACACATTTTCAGGACATAATTTGTCTTGTAAAATGTTTCAATTCATTCTTTTCAACTCATTGTGAGGTTCTTGAAGTTGTAGGGTAAAGTTGAAAGGCTTATATAATACAAAGATCTTTGAAGTTTATACAAAGATCTTTGTTATAGGGGGCACCATTTCTTTGTTCCTTTGTTTTTGTATTAGAAATTTAAAGGGGTGTACAAGTTTAGTTAAATTTGCTATGACATAATGTCCCACTCTTCGTATTTATTTTTTTCTACTCTAGTGTGCGTGTAAATTGGTTCAAACATTACTGTTATTAAAACGATTTCCCTTTTAATTCTATTATACATGCCATTTAATAAGAGCTAAAGTGATAATATGTGTAATTTGGTGAGTATGAGTACCTTGAAGAAGGATATTTTTACATTTTTCACTTTCAATAATAAAATTTTCATAAATTAAGGATTAAATCTTATATTTACGAAACATTCTTTCCTAATTCAGCAATTCTAGCGAAGGAAATGAAAGAGACTTTGGTTAGTGTGGAATAAGAATTTGATCTTGATATAAATTTTAGTATTATATTTATCCATTGTTTGGTAATACATATATTATATCAAAATCTTTGTAATACTGCTTTATATTTTGAGACGATAGAAATATCATGACATATATATACACGTTAATTAAAACAGGGTAGGCAAATTTTTGATACGTTGGATGCCTCTAGTAGCCTTTCATTAAAAAGGGAGAATATTTGTCGTCCTTTAGTTATATGGGAAGAGTACTTTTGATACCAAAAACAAACATCCTTTTCCATTTATTCTAAAATATTGGATAAAAAGGGACAAACAACACAAATTCTATTAGTTCAGTAATAAATTACTTACCTTGACGCGAGTTTTCAATATTATAAATTTTATCAAAATTTAAACTTTGGATACAAGTATTTGACGTATCTAGATACATGTATCTCAAATATATGGGGTCAAAATTAGGCGTAATTTATCCAGATACACTGTATCCAAGTGAACTCACATGTATCCGACTCTCTTGCTGGCCTCTCTCCTATTCCACTTGCCTTTCTTCCTATATATCTGGAATACGAAGACTATCTTACTCGCCTCCCTCCCATGCCACTCGCCTCTTTCCCTATTTTGATATATTGGATACCAAAAATATATATATTTAGGTATATCTGACATGAAATTATTAATTAATGAGATAATATATAATTATTTTAAACGGTAAAGAGAATCAGTAAATATGACAGGAATGTTCATGTAATTAGGTAATTATCACATCAAATAATTATGAAATTAAATAATATCCATAACCAAACACTATATAAAATAATCCCAAAATTATTTTATTACATCCTTTATACGAGAAAATAATATCACCATTTGTATTCTAATAATTCCACAATTTTAGTACGAATAATAAGATAGGATTTTTTAAAAAAATAACTAATTACTCAAATTAAATTAATAAAATTAATCTCAAATTTACCCCTAAATTATTCTATTCTTATACTATGTACCAAATGTCGTACACTATAATTTTGTCGGGCAATCAATGGATCGCAAAATAAGTAAATATAAGAAACCCTTAAACCCCTTCTCCCTTAAATCCTTCACAATTCCCTTCATTCCACTTGCTTCCTCCATTTTTTTAAGGTATTTTTTTTTTTTTGCTTAAACATAGTATTTCTGCTTCTAGTTTGTGGATTTTCTTGTTTGATTTCATCAATTTCTTGTTTTAATTTGTGTTTTTTGGATTAAATTCTTGAAAATTTTGATGTTGTAGTTTCTGGTTTTGCTTCTTTAGCTGTTAGTTTTGTTGTAGTACTATATTTGTCTTGCAATTTAGTGCCGACCCAAATGACTAATTTCTCAAATTAAGGGTAAATCAATGATTCTCAACAAGAAAGAATTGTAATAGTAATGGTAATAATGTACCCTTCGGGGTGGCCCAGTGGTTTGGGCTTGGGACTTCCATGTTGGAAGTCTCAAGTTCGAAACCCCTTGCCAGCGAAACTAAGGGGTTAGCCTTCTGGGTCGAGCTCGTCGCACCGGGTTTGCCTAGTGCGGGTTACCTCTCCTATGTGGTTTGCGAGCTATTGCATAGGAGGGGGTTTTATCCTGTGCGCACCCAAAGGGCAGCAACTGCGGGTTTCCCTTGTCAAAAAAAAATAAAAAATAGTAATGGTAATAATGTGGTTTCAGGGTTAAAGTTTGTAGCTTTGGGTTTTTACAAGTCATTTTTCCTCATTTGCTTGACCATATTAATGTCAATTTTGGATGTTTGAGTTCAGGGAAGGAGAATGTTCCATTCTTAAAATGTTATGGACTGTTAGCATAGTGCTATTTTTTGTTTTTTTTCTGATTAAAAAGAGACTGAGGTTTGGTGTTTTCTTTTTTCCAAGAGTTCTATCCTTGTGATACTGTATATTTACGGTAGCCTCCATAGCGTTGTGGATGTTGCTTATAACCAACTTTGTGATGTTATTAATAGGAGGTTTGATTAGATATCTTTTTTAGCTTATGAATCCCCATAGCACTTATTTTCTCCCTAAAACTTGCCAAACACCTCACTTTTTTCAAAATAAGCACTTTTAAGAGTTCTATCCTTGTGATGTTGTATATTTACCAAAAATCATATTTACATGAATGAGGACATGTTTGTTAGCCTCAATAGCATTGTGGATGTTGCTTATAACCAACATAGTGGTTTGATTAGATATCATTTTGCTAAATGACGGCTGATAAAAGATCTATTCTCTAGAGGATGTACTGCAGTTATTGTTATTATTATTGTTTGTTTGGAAGATAAAAAAATTCCAATTTTGCTTTTTTTTTTTTTCTTCTTCTGTTGATGAAGTTGAATTTCGCTTGTTGTGCTTGATAAATAAGAGGGAGATGAATAAGAGATGACATGAATGGTAAAACCTCTTACATTATGAATAGGAGAGGCTTGATTGTTATCCTTTTAGGCGTTGAAGTGCGGGAAAGGAAAACCTGAGAGTTTTCATTTCTTATTGATAGGATCAGTATTCCATAGTTAGAGTTGGAGGTAATAGAGGTTTCTAATTTCGAGCTTTTTTCTCGGATTAGTGTGTTTAGTAAAGAAAAATCTTTTGATTTCTTTAGGGGATGAATGGTGGGTGGGTGTTTTGACAAACAAACTATTAATGATGGAGTTGAAACTTATGTTGTCAGTTGTAATGCTTGATCATCCATTTTTATTTGTATTCTCAGAAACAACAGTAGGAATATAATGCAGCTACTATTTCTAAGTCGAAATGTTTTCCTTTTCCTGTTTTGATAGTAGGTTTAATCTAATGATGCTATTGTGATTAATCATCACGGATATAAACCAACAACATACCCAGTATTTCCCACAAGTGAGGTCTGGGGAGGGTGGGAGTACATAGAACTTACCCCTACATTTGTGGGGTAAAGAGATCATATCTGATATACTTTGAGATAATCTAACGTGGAATTCATTATTATACTGACTGAAGATGGCATCAAGTCATCAATGAACATGTAATCTTATGAATCTCAGCCTTGTGTTCTTCTCTTCAGGACTCATTCATCACAATCTTAATCGATTAAGCATTGTGTTCTAACTAAAGTGATCCCATTACCCTTGGTGCAATCGTTCTTTCTTTGGGGGGCGGAGGGTTCTGTAGGATGGGTATATCTTGTCATAGAGTTTGCGAGAAAAGGATGACGCACAAATATTAATGAAATGTCTATAAGGGATGATTTACTCACTTGTTTTAAGTGTACCAGTTTTATGAGAGTTGGGTATTGCGTTCCACAAAAGTGACTAATGGTTATGGCCCTAGTTTAATGTGGACCAAGGGGTGGAGAATTTGGTTTTTGTTTTTGACAATCTATTCATTTAGTGAATAAGTTACAGATGTACAGAATCTCATACCACATTTCTGTATCTGTGAGTCCTCCTAATGGATAAACAGGGAAAGAATCGAAACCATTTCTAGATGTTGGTTGCATAGTTTCTTGCATCTCTTAAATTACTCCACATTTCAAGTATTTTAGTTCTGCTATTTTCTAATTGAAAAGAGCGGCGGTTAAAAAGTCTTGGTTCTTATTGTAAAGTTAGCAGGGAGGAAGAAGACAAACAATTCCACAGCTGTAGCCCTAATGGTTGAGGTATGGTGGTCCTTGTTAGGGGCAGCTATTCCTGCGATTGTAGCTGGTCAAGCTTACAGAATTAGGAGAAATCATGCTGAGGAGCAGAGAATTAAGAGTGCACGTGGCAGGGAGAAGAGCACTGATGATATTTTTGTATGCGAGAGAGTCTGTACTTCAAAGAGAATGTTGAAGAAGGTTGGTGCATTTTCGAAGGATCCAATTCCCGATACTTGTATTACCGTTTGTGGTGTATCGGAACTTGATGCTTGCTCTGATGCCTGCGCTCGCACTGTCTGTGTCAACCAGCATCAAGTGCCAAACTGGAATGATGTCTGCCTCAGGAGATGTCAAAGTGAATGCCTCAAACTTTCCTCTAATCTCCCTTCATAGTGTTTACTTGTTTTTCATCCATTTCAATTTCTTTGCTGAACTTGTTAAGCCACCATTCTCGAGCTTTCGAGGGTTAAAATGACATGCTTTGTTTCATCATATCTTCTCAACTCTGTTATGATTTATTTCAGTTTTAGATCATTGATTTGCCAGCTTGTAACTTTAGTTCAGATATAGCCAGTTATGGTTGTTGGATTAGGATTCAAGGATATTGGTCATAATTCATATACCTAAACTTGTGGAATTTTTACAGTAATCAAATTTTGAATGTAGACAAATCACACATTTCTGATGCTATAAAAGACCTATGGGAAAAAAATATCATACTACAGAAGCGAGTTGAGAATCTTGAGGTTTCTTCCTATCTATCCAAACTTTGGTGGATAGAGTCACCTGGTCCTGTGCTTGGCTCAGACACCACGGTTACAAAAAGAACGTAAAAAGTATTACACTACAGAAGAGAAAGGAAGAAATGCTAATCACTTCTTGATTTGTCAGTACATTATTTTCAGAGTTCATCATGTCCAGAAGGCACAGTGGCTTCAGTTTTCTCATCTGTTCTGTGCCCTGCAGATATTGTATCCTTCACTTTGTCAGCTGTGTCATGCACTTTCTGCTCCACCGCCTCAGCAGCAGATTTGGCGGATCCTTCTACAGTCTCTTTGCTCTTTTCAAAGCTCTTCTGAGTAGCCTCCATTATCCTCTCTCCAGCACCTCCATTAGAACTGACATCATCCTTGCTTCTGAAACTGCAAAACGATCAAACTCCCAAACTCATTTTCCAAACAATAACAACAACATACCCTGTGTATAGCCATAAGTTGGGTCGGGGGAAGGTAGAGTGTATGCAGATCTTACTCCTACCTCGTAAAGAACATAAACTACTATGTTATCAGATTATGAAAAGAAAAGGAGATCTTCGTCAAGGTATAGACATCACTAGTGAACCAAATCTTGGTACTTGGTAGTAAAGCATGATGCATTCTTCCTAAAGACTCTACTACTGTCACTAGGAATGTAAGAAATTGAAGCACTTTTTTTTTTTTTTTGGTCTATATATAACCATCTGATTGTACGATTAATTAAGATTCGTGTTGTTTACAATTAATTTTAAGGAGGAAGTGACTCCCTATTATGAGGTCTCTCTATTCACAGGACTCGAACTCGAGATAGGGTGAAAGGATATCATTCATCCCACCCCATCATATTTAGGGATTTGGATTTGCATCAGATATCATGTTCTCTATTACACTCATTAAATAGTTCTTTTCACCTCTCCATCAACTTGTTGCATGAAATGGTGCTCCTACACCTATTGCTATATGAGTTTGGCAAAATCAATAACTTTAATCCAAACTCTATATTTATGTTAAGAAATTTATTTAATATGTATAAATAATATATCAAGAATCCAGTAAACAAAAAGGGTTATGACTTATGATCTAGAACACATAAACTTAATTAAAATCTTGACTCTGTCTCTAATAGAACTACCCCTAACCATAAAAGAACACCTCTATAATTCAAATGTACTAACACTACAACAAATAAAGAATTTTGCGTCAATTATTTAGCGGCAATAAAACAATTGCTGCTAAATTATATATTAACCAACAATAAGAAATATGAGTATTTATATCATCATTCGATATAAATGTTACGACTCTGAATGCAATGACATTAACTCAAATGTCATTAAATGCTTCTGCGACGACATCTATTGCCACTAAATATCTCTTTTGTTGCCGGCGTAAAGAAACCAAAGAAAATCTAATAGAAGGGAAGGAAAAAAATACTTACTCTACATTTGGAGGAAAATACTTAAGTTGAAGTTGATTAATGTATGACTTAGCCACATCCAAAGAACGTAATGTAGATGTAAGAAGCATAGAATAAGCTTCTTCTAGCATTTGTGTAGGAGATTGTTCTTTTTTATTGTCTTCAACATTTTGTTGATCACCATTTGTGTGAATTATTTCAGAGGAAATTGTAATAAGACAAAAAAGAACAAGTATACTTAATTTTCTAAAAAATTCCATGATTTTTATTTTATTTTATTGTTTTTCTAAATTGGAAAGGATGAATATATATTAGTTTTTGAAGGTTAATATGGTTGTTGTGTTAATGGAGAAAAAATATGAGTTTTTGTAGATGAAAAAAGTGTCTGGAAGTAATGGAGATTCTACAAGAAAGGAAAATGAGGGGTTCAAGTACCCACGTTCATACATTTGTCAATAATTTTCGAGACAAACAGTTTTTATTTTAAAAGGGTGTATTTGGTACGAGAAAATATTTGGTATTTTATTTATTTATAAGCATCTGGTAAATAAGTAAAAAATATTATTAATAGAACATTTATATGTAATCTAATAGAATACTATGATGGTAGGATAAGGTGAAGTGGGGGTTCGGGGTATGTTGCGTGGATGGGGAAAAGACAATTTATTTGTAATGTTATTTATGAAATTTGTTTTGGACATTTTCATTAAGAAATCTGTTTTCTTCGTTTTGCAAAAAATTATTTTCGTAGAGAAATTATTTTTCAAATCATTTCAATCAATCCAATATGAAAATTTTGAAAATTATTTTCATCCGTACCAAACATAACTTAAAAGGAAATAGTGCCTTTGAGTTCTAATTAGCGGGAATTATGAGATCGTATAAATTCGACTTGATTGTAGAATGTCACTTTAAATTAGAGTTTAAAGATTAATAATTTATTTGATCAAGCTTTTAAAATGAGTTTATTTTTTTAAAAAAATATCCCATAAGTGTTTTCTTCTTATGGATGTACTCCATCGACTTTCTAAAGAAGGTTGCAAACAACATATAAATAACTTTGTACGCAACTTTCATAAGTAATTTTACGAGGAATTTGCTCGTAGCTTTGTAAACTACTTTCATTCTTATATAAATAGTAGAGCCGTCAAAATGGGCTTAGCCCATGGGGTCGATTCAATTCAATCCGTTATTAGGAGTAAGGTCGGAATAAGATTTTTTAAGCCCATTTAAAATTAGGGCTTATAAGCCCAATCCATATAAGCCCTTGGCCCTTGAGGCTTGGTAGGGGTTGAGCCGGAGTCGGGGGTCAAAATTATTTATTTAAGGGTAACTTGCAATAATATCTCTAGTATATGAGCTAATTATTTAAAGGGAAAATTGTATAAAATAACAAAGTATTAGTTCAAATTAAATGCTATAGCCACAGTTTCATTAATTGTAAACTGTAGCAAACAATTGTCATTTGCCTCTCTCCCCAGCGAATCTCGTTCGCCACTCTCCTAATCTTGTTGGGCAGTCTCTCTCGCCTCTCCCACTTTATACAAACACAAATGTATAAATTACGTTTGTGTTTGTATAAAGCCAGAGAAAATTGTATATATACATATCTTTTCGTTCGCCTCTCTCCCCAAAGAATCTCGCTCGCCACTCTCACTCGCCTCTCTCCCCAAAGAATCTCGCTCGCCACTCTCACTCGCCTCTCTCACTTTATACAAACAGAAATGTAGAAATTGCGTTTGTGTTTGTATAAAATGAGAGAAAACTGTATATACAAATACAAATATATATATTTTCGTCTTATACACTTATAATTATACAAATACAGATCTTTCCTTGCCCAATTTTCTTTTGTTCTTCTCTCTTTCTCGCTTTACACAAACACATATTATACAATTGATTCTTTTGTATATGTATACCAAAACAGATTATACAATTGATTCTTTTGTATATGTAGACCGAAATATACATATTAATAATCATAGCAAACATAAAGTTTGCTATGGAGCGCAATTATACAAACTATAGCTATAACATACAAATTAAATATGATTTTTATGTTTGCTAAACCTAAAATTTACTCTTACTTAAATGCACATTATGTTGTAATATCACGAACCTTACCAAATTTTGGTACTTCCAGATACATGTATCTCGAGATACATGGACTCAAAATTAGGTTAATTTGTTCTAGATACACTCTATCCAAGTGGATTCACATGTATCTAGGATACATAAACAAATCTTTCCCCCTTGCTTCCCTCCCATCTCACTTGCCACTCTCTTATCTCACTCGCGTATTTGGATGCATCATAATAGATACATCGCATATCTAGTATCCTAGATATATGCTAATTACACTAGATTTTTTGCTAGTGTTATTGAAACAATACCATTGTTTGCCATATTTGATTTGAAAAACTTCTCATTTTTTGGATGTTATAAAATTGGACGTTTGAAATGAAAAAAAATGATAAATAAGAACAACAAAAGGCTAGCCCGTCCCAGTCCTCGGCCCTTCTAGGGTTGGGTTGAGCATTTTCAAGCCTTTTCAAATGAATGGCCGTCCCGCCCTAACCCTTCAAATTCCTCGGCCCACAAGGCTTGGACCGGGTGGTGCTGGGCCGGCCCTTTTTGACAACTCTAATAAATTCAGTTTATTTTACGAGAAACACATTAAATTCAAGAAAAATAAAATATCTCTCTTCTCAATTTTTTTTTATTTCTCTTGTTGTATTATATTTTATTATTATTTCATAATTAAAATGAATGATTTTTTTCCATTTAGAATGCAACAGTCAATGTCATAGTGTGTCATTGTTTATAAGCAAGTACCACAAAAATATTTTAAAAAATGCAGAGTACCATAGAAGAATGTCATTGAGTATAATGATGTAAAACTCCACAGATCTCTCCAACAATTCTTGGTAGTAGGTATAATTAATTAGCTTTAATTGAAATATATGTCTGGTTGATTATTTTCATAACTTTGTTTTTAAACATTCGAACGATGACTTGAGCAATTGATTACTTATTTTTATTAGACATTTCAATTCATATTTTTGAAAAACTTTTATGCGTATTCTCAAGCATCTATTCGATAGTTATGTTAATCACATAAAATATGTAAATTCATTTAATTATACACATTTACCTCAAGTCATACATATTTGAGTTTTTACTATTTATCGAGTCTAATGTGCATAATTAAAAAAGAAGGTAACATATGTTAAAGTGATTATCTTATTACATATATAATTATAATACTTGGATACACATAAAAAAAAAAAATTAAAATAAAAAATATCTAATATAAGTGTTTTATCATATGTTCAAATATTTAGTTTGAACATGCCATAAGTTAATCTAAATGAAATTTAGTGACAAATTCAAGAGGCTATTATATTATATAACGAATCCATATTATATGATATATTTGGCTTGACACATCCCTTAAAATATTCATTTACCGTCAAAAAGTAAGCTAGATGTATTTTCACCAAATTATCCTAACTATATACTAGTGGTACCTATTTGATATACTTTCTTGGTTATATAAACATCACATATTTGCAAAATATGACGATTTCAATTTAACTTCATCTCACAAACTAACATCTAACAACTAAGAACTGAAATGACAATATACAAATTTATTCATAAATAAGAGGATAAGCACTGACACAATTTTTATTTTATATTTTTTCCTTTTACAATCCTTTTTATTTATTTTTTATCTTGAATTTTGACATCTAAATATATGTCATACATTTAGCTATAGTTATATATATTCATTATAAGTGACATCACATATTTTAAGATAAGGTAGGAATATTGATAAAAATATTGAATTCATAAAAGCAATACATCACATTGTTCTTTAACTTAACGCAAGACATGATGTGTAATGTGTTTTTCTAGATTTTTTGTTAAAAAAATGACAATCTAACCATTGAGTGTGCATATTGGTAGTAAGGTCAACTACTTAATTCAATTTAATTTGGCTTTATACATAGACAACTCCTGGAACAATATGCGTGAGGTTTTACTTGTCTCAAATGCGGACCTGATTCTCTTTTTCATGGATCAAGTACGTGGATTTTTTTTTTGATATGAGTGGTGGTGAGATTCGATCACAGGATCTTTGTCTGCTTTGATATCATGTTAAAGTGTGTGACCATATCTCATCAAAAAGTTTAAGTTGTTAGAGAGAGCACATTTTTATTGGTTAAATATATTCTCAACATATAGGTGTTCAATTGAAATAAGTTGTAGATCAAGTGTATAAATAAAATTTACTTACAAGTTTAATAGGCTATCGATATATTAAGTCATTTTAATTCTTTTCCAATTCAAACCTAAGTATCCTCATAAGTCCTCATAAGATCAATTTACTTATATCTACAAATAGTGTAATGAAATTCCAACTTATTAATTCCATTTATTATAGGTAAACGTGTCATAACTCATAAATAACACGATAATGTAAAATAATAATTTTTACATTTATTTAAAAGAACAACATATTTAGTGTAATTGTATAAGTGATGTGTTGAAAAATAAGATATATACAGATTTAACCTGAAATAAAAAATTTATTTTTTATAGACCCGATCGACTCAAAGGATAAACTTTACGTCTATATATATAGAAGATGAACTCCACATAAATAACTACATACAAAAAAAAAAATTAGAAACTTTTCTTTTCCTCAACTAACTCCATATTTGGTTGGTAGTTTGGTGGCATTCTAGTACCTTCAAACAAACAAATTAATAGTGAAGGCAAAACAAAACAACCCAAAAATAGCATATTATAAAAACAAGTATAGATAATCAACCCTCTATATATACTAGACATTTTCCCCCTTCAAATACAACAAAGAAACAAAAAAATGTCAATTGTTGGATTAGGTTACATTGAAATATTCCTAGCAATACTATGTTTTTTTTTGTTTCATTCCCTTACACATCCAAAGGGATACCCAAAAAGATGGCCAATTGTTGGTATGTTACCAAGTATACTTTTTCACATAAAACATATTCATGATAGGCTTACTGTGATCATGAGTAAATCAGGTGGAACTTTTGTATCAAAAGGTCCATTATTTGCAAAAATGGACATATTAGCTACAATTGATCCATCAAATGTACACTACATTATGAGTCAAAATTTCATGAATTTCCCAAAAGGGAGAAAATTCAAGGAATTTTTTGATGTTTTAGGAGATGGAATTTTTAACGCGGACATGGATTTATGGAAGATCCAAAGGAAAACGACTCGTTCTTTGATCACTCATCAACAATTTTACAAGTTTTTAATCAAGACTAGTCGCGAAAAAGTGGAGAAAGGACTTATTCATGTTCTTGATCATGTTTGTAACAAGGGTGTCATTGTAGACTTACAAGATTTATTTCAAAGGTTCACTTTTGATACTACTTGTATATTAGTTACTGGATATGATCCTGGTTGTGTATCAATTGATTTCCCTCATGTTCCTTTTTCAAAAGCTATGGATGATGCTGAAGAAGCTATTCTTTTTAGACATGTTATACCTGAGCCAATTTGGAAGCTACAAAGATGGCTTGGAATTGGAGAGGAAAAAAAGTTGAGTAAAGCTTGGGAAACTATGGATAATGTTATAGGTAATTATATATCTAAAAAACGCGATGAGTTGACAAAAATGGATGAAGTGGAAGAGAACGATGAGGGTTTTGATCTTTTGACCTTTTATCTCAAAGAAGGTCATTGTGATGATAAGTTCTTGAGGGATACTATCTTGAACCTAATGATCGCGGGGCGTGACACTACTAGCTCAGCTCTAACATGGTTCATTTGGCTTGTCACGAAAAATCCACAAGTGGAGAAAAAATTAAGGGAAGAAATCAACTCAATTATTCCAAAAGAAGAAAATGGAAAATTTAGGGTTTTCAATGTTCATGAATTGAACAAGTTGGTTTATTTACATGGTGCATTATGTGAGTCACTAAGGTTATATCCACCTGTTCCATTTCAACACAAGGAGCCACTTCAGGAAGATACTCTCCCAAGTGGTCATAAAGTTCATTCAAAGATGATGATTTTGTTCTCATTGTATGCAATGGCGAGGATGGAGTCGATCTGGGGGAAAGATTGTTTAGAATTCAAGCCAGAAAGATGGATTTCAGAGACAGGAACGATAAAGCACGAGCCTTCGTATAAGTTCATGGCTTTTAATGCTGGACCAAGGACTTGTTTAGGGAAAGAAGTGGCTTTCACTCAAATGAAAGCTGTGGCTGCTACTATCATACATAATTACAAAGTTGAAGTTGTGGAAGGACAAACTATTGAACCTAATTCTTCTATTATTCTCTATATGAGATATGGTTTTAAAGTTAGGATTAGTAGGAGATGGACTTAGAGTAATAGTATGATCAATGTGTGTCAAGTTTATAGATATGTTTGTGTTGCTGTGTTATATTATTTAGTTTTTAATTTTACTTACAGTGAATAAAGCATGTAATAAAACTTCTACCAAGAAATGTCAAATGCTTTTTATTTCTTTTTTTCTTTTTATGATTTGTGAAAGGATTTAACCTTCTTACCAAAAACCTTAACACAATTATTGGAGCATGTCAACTAGGACTAGTGCCTATTAAACACTTTAATCTTAAGAAATTTATATCTATTAGACACAAAATGATAATACATAGCATGTATACCAATGAAACAATGACATGGTGGTTGGATTCAATTTTTTAATAGATATACATTTTAAATATTTTAAGTGTACATTAAGTACTAGCCTAGTTGAGGTGTCTAAGTGAATCGTACGGACAACTTGAAGGAGCCGGTTTTGACTTAAGCCAAAACAAATTATCCACACATATTCTATGTATGTATCATGTGATATACACACGACATACAAATGATAGATAATATGCATGCCATATGTATATCATTATATCATATGTATGTCAAATATATGTCTAATGTATGATATGCAGTGACATATAGCTAGTGAACATACTAGTGATATATGTCAGTTATCATTGTATATGTCAAGTATATATCTTATGTATGTAAAGACATACAATAACACAAAAGTGTACATGAAGAGAAGAAGTTGAGAAAGTCATGAAAGAGAACTTTAGTGAAGAAGCAACAACAACAAACAACAACATAGAGATGCTTGTGGAACTGTTTCGTTTAGAACAGGTCCTTTTTGTACGTCCATGGACGAATATTAAAATATAAATAATAAAATTCTTCCGTTTTAAGAAAAAAAAAACAATAAACAATGCTATAGTTTCGATGATGAATCGTAAAAAATGAATAGAACTTTGCTGATTTTTCAACAAAATTGTGACGAACTCTGAAAAGAAATAACAAACTAAAAGTAAGAACTCTGATAACAATGACGAATAAAGCTTACTGATTCAATGAATTTAGCATATCCTTTATAATTAATGGAATGTGTTTAATGTTAATTCTTGAGACTAGTGATAATATTAATGTTTGTATTTAATGATTGAAGTAGATGTATTTAAAGTAAATGGTGAGACTCATTGATTTCACATGAATGAGTCATCATCGTGGTCACTATCATCTTCGAGACTAAATAAAAATTCAAATAACTAATTAACTGAACTATTAATATTTCCGTTTAACTTTCAACAACTCGAGATAAGATTTTACACCCTCATGAATAAAGTATTAATAAGACATTACTAATCTACTTCTTCTTAGTTATGTATTTGATTTCACATGAATGAGTCATCATCTTGGTCACCATCATCATCAAGACTAAATAAAAATTTAGAAAACTAATTAACTGAACTACTAATATTTCCGTTTAACTTTCAACAACTCAAAACTATTAATAAGGCATTACAAATCTACTTCTTCTTAGTTACGTATTTGATTTCACATGAATGAGTCATTATCGTGGTCACCATCATCATCGAGATTAAATAAAAATTCAGATAACTAATTAACTGAACTACTAATATTTCCGTTTAACTCTCAACAACTCGAAACTATTAATAAGGCATTACTAATCTACTTCTTCTTAGTTACGCATTTGATTTCACATGAATGAGTCATCATCGTGGTCACCATCATATTCGAGACTAACTAAAAATTTAGCTAACTAATTAACTGAACTACTAATATTTCCGTTTAACTTTCAACAACTCGAGATAAGATTTACACCCTCATGAATAAACTATTAATAAGGTATTACTAATCTACTTCTTCTTAGTTACGTATTTGATTTCACATGAATGAGTCATCATTGTGGTCACTATCATCATCCAAACTAAATTAAATTTATTATTTTGATGACTAATTCGAGCTAATTACTTAAAATCATTTTAAAAAATTAACACATTTTTCATTTTTTTAAAAATCTTATAAGTGAAATTTCTAATAATGTTTTTATGATTTTGTAAAAATTTTGTATGATAGGGTACACGCGCAATACAAGTTATGTAGTTGATTGTAAAATCGTAATTGATGTATGTTTTTAGTAGATTTCTTCAATTAGGATAACATATATATAATATAAGAAAAGAGGAATGGAAATTGCTAGAACTACTGAAATTGAGCTTTCACAAGCCACGTGTAATCTCACTTTCTAGTGAGAAAGGGACACCAGCATGTATACAAATGAGAGGTATTTGAGATCAGGCCTTGATCCAGGATACGAGATTTGACCTTGACCTTGATCTAAGATATGTGACTCGACTCTACCCCTGATTTGGGATTCTAAATCTGATCTCAACCTGAGACTGGACTTTAACTCGGGATACAAGACTCGAGCCTAGATCCTAATTCAAGATCCATAACTTGGGCCTATATCCTAATTCAAGACACGACTCTAACTTTGATGTAGGTCTTGAAACCCAACCCCGAATTTAATCAAGGGATTGAGACCCAACCCAAACTTGAGAATCTACCTCGACTCAGGATTGGAGACTCGAGATTTGATCCCTAACTATGACCCAATCTCAACTAGAGCGCTCCTTGACTCTAATCGAGGGACTGAGACCCAATCCAAACCTGAGAATCGACCTCGACTCGGGACTTGAGCCCTACCCATGACCCGATCTCAACAAGAGCGCCGACTCTAATCTGAAACTCGAGATCCGACTTGGAACTATGACCTAATCCTGACCCTGGACTTGAGCTAGACCCTCGATCCGAGGCTCGAACCCCAACTCATAGAAAAAAATCAAAATAAATCTCAAGCAATTTATTCATATTAAAGTAAATCTTAAAATAATCTAGAATTGAGGTAGTATTGAGCTAAATTCGAGATCATTTTAAAAACAGATTATGCTAAAATCAATTCAATATGAAATTATCTTCTATCCAACCCTTAAAATTTTGGGTGGATTGATCGGACCATCAACTTTTGGAACATATTTTACACCCCCATAATTGATACAAGAAAAGCTCTAAAAGATTTTATTTTTTTTAGACAGAAACACATTTAATCAATATTGTGCAATATAAGGTATGCAATGTCCATTTCAATTCTAAAATCCAAAATTTTGAATGATTACCTGATTTGGGAAACCATTGTCTAATTCAGCAAGAAACTTTATTCTACTATTAGAAGATAAGCAATCAAATCATTACCAAGATTGAAAAATATTTTAATAAAAATTTCATAACGTGAAAGACTTGACAACATTTTATAGCTAAATACTTACTCACACCCGATGTTTAATTACATCAAAACAACCATTTCAACTAAGGTAACCACACCAATTAATTAAGTATACTATGATTAAATAACAACGTGTGTATGAAGACACATGTCTTTGAATAATCATCGATGCTTATAAATTTTTCGTATTTTATACTACCCTACCATGATACATATTTTTTGACTATATTTCAATACACACGTCAAGGTAGATTGTTAGGTATCAATAAGACTAAAATATATAATTAATTATCTATAAATCATGAAGTAACCTTCCCAAAAGAGTTAACACTAAGCAAGAAATTATGGCCTCAATTGGTTACTTTGAGTTTTTTGTTGCAATATTTTGCTTTTTTGTATTTTTGGCTTTAGGTGATAGAAGTGGCTTACCATGGAATTGGCCATTTCTTGGAATGTTACCAAACTTACTTTTCAATGTAAATAGAATACATGAAAGATGTTATGAAATTTTTTCAAGAAGTGGTGGAACTTTCTTGCTAGAAGGTCCATGGTTCACTAACATGGACATTCTTGGGACAGTGGATCCTGAAAATGTTCACTACATCATGAGCGCAAACTTTGCGAATTTTCCTAAAGGGGAAGAGTTTAAGAAGATATTTGATGTATTGGGAGATGGCATTTTCAATTCTGATTTGGATTTATGGAAGGGACAGAGGAAATATGCTAGGAGTTTGATCACTCATCAAAGGTTTTATAATTGTTTGGTGAAATCTAGTTGGGACAAGATTGAAAATGGACTTGTTCCTGTTTTTGAAAATGTGGCTAGAGATGATAGAGTTGTGGATTTGCAAGATGTTTTTCAAAGATATACATTTGATACAACATGTATATTGGTTACAGGGTATGATCCTGGATGTCTCTCAATCGAATTCCCTCGTGTTCCTTTCTCTAGAGCTATGGATGAGGTAGAAGAAGTGTTGTTCATTAGACATTTGTTGCCAAAGAGTGTTTGGAAGTTGCAAAAATGGCTAGGGATTGGGTATGAAGGTAAGTTAACTAGAGCATGGGATGTTCTTGATCAAGTTATAAGCAAGTATATATCGATGAAACGCGATGAATTAAGTAATTTTGCAACAAAAACAAAGGAAGATGAAGAAGAGGATTGTGATGATCTCTTGACCTCATACATATTAAATGATGGACAAAATTTTGATGATAAGTTCTTGAGGGATACCATATTGAACCTCATGATTGCAGGGCGTGATACGACTAGCTCAGGACTAACATGGTTCATTTGGCTAGTCGCGACTCACCCTGAGGTTGAAAAAAAGATCATGGAAGAACTCGAGGCAATTGTCTCGTTGACATCATCATCATCATCATCAAAATGGAGGCTTTTTAACGCGAACGAGTTGAAAAATGCAATTTACTTGCATGCATCATTGTGTGAATCACTAAGGCTATATCCACCAGTACCATTCCAACATAAGACTCCTCTAGAACCTGATACTCTTCCAAGTGGACACCATGTTCATCCTAAAATGAGAGTGGTGTTCTCATTGTACGCGATGGGGAGGATGGAATCGATATGGGGAAAAGATTGTTTAGAATTTAAGCCAGAGAGATGGATATCTGAGAAAGGATTGATTAGGCACGAGCCTTCGTACAAGTTCTTAGCTTTCAATGCAGGGCCAAGGACTTGTTTAGGGAAAGAAGTAGCTTTCACTCAAATGAAAGCTGTGGCTGCTTCTATCATACATAATTATAAAGTTGAAGTGATCAATGGACACAAAGTTTGCCCTAATGTCTCAATTATTCTCTACATGCAACATGGTTTCAAAGCTAGAATCAAGAAGAGATGGACTTAATTAGTTTTTACATTTCTACTATTTGTACTTAATACTATCTTCTTTACTATGCAAAGTATGTTTTAGTTTCCTTGATGTAATTTGCTCATGTTGTAATGTATATGTTGGAGGAAAGAATTGATTATAAAGACAAGTCTTTGCCTCTTGATAATATAAAGATGCCTAATGTGAATGGTAATGTTATTTTTCAAACTTGATATGATCAGAACTTTTGACTAAGTATTTTGGAATTAGTTGTGTCATGTCATGAGATATATGGGGTTCGCTGACCTTTGGATTGACATGATCTTTGGGACCTATTTCTAACAATTGGTATATTTTTAAAATCATAAATGGCTCCAGATATGACACTTTTAGTTCTTCCAGAGGTCTCATCTCCTGTTTATCTCAATTTATAAAAAGACTTTATAATATTCTAATATTACCCCTAAAATAATGAATATTTAAATAGAAGAGTACACCTTTGTGGACTTTTTGCCAAAAAAGTGAGACCCAACAGGGGTAAAAGCGAAATAGAAAAAGGTGAAGAAGATTTATGTTATAGATTTAACAAGCTTAAAGTGTTAAAAGGATAACAGACAATAGCATAGAGTTCAATATATTGGCTTTGAACTCAGGCTAGTGAACTTTCCTCATTTCAAACAATAGTCCTAAAAAAAAAAGTATATAACAAGAGCATATTTTAAACTCTTTTGATAGTACAGGAGTATATTTGACTCTTTTCCGTGTATGTTTTCATCGCCATTCCAAAACAAGTGTGTTCTATAGTCTTTGAGGTTCTGCAATTCAATAGAACACATGATCCGAACCAAAATTTGACAATTTGCATCTCAACCATTCGACACTAACTAACACCAAGTAACAGCAAACTCAAAAACAATGTAAGCAAAAAGAAACCCACCCTTGACTCAATTGACTGTTACAACCCTGCTACTAATCTACTTTATAATAACAACAAAAATTATGACGAAAATATACCCTAATATCACAAAATCATACGAAACAGCATATGATAATTTAGTCGATGCTATTCATATTGTACGACAACAGTTTCCTCAGCCACAGTCCAGCCATCATCGCTAGAGTTATCTTTTGAACAGTTCTGAAAATGAAACAGACAATGGGGTTAACTACGCCTGAAAATAAAGAGTAGTATCGTCCACAATTGACAAAAGAAAATAGATAGTTCAACCAGCAAATGAAAGAAAGAGATCACAAGTAAAATTTCACTTCAGAAAGCAAAGGAACAAGAGGAGAGTGATTAATTCAAACTCGCACAAAACTGTCCCATGGGAGACGCGCATTTTCAACAAGTGAAAAGCTGAAGTAAAAAGTCATAACCTATTACAGTTTTCCTTCAATTCAACTTCTTACTTCCTAACCTTTTAATTTTACAACTTTAGGTTTTTATTTTTTATTTTTTGGTTCTTCTGATGTAATATGCAGCAGGTAACACAGAAGAGTCACTAGAAGAGCCTCCCTTTTGAGTTTCTGATTCTTCCCCAGGTCATGTGAATTACTGGGTTCAAACCTCTTTTTTAAAACTGATTAAATGGAATTTTTAATACATACAGTGTTTCAGCTATGCACTCGCCTTTCATGATACATCAGCTAAAAAATAACCATTTGGCTTAGAAAAGTATACAGATCCAACATATCTTTCCACCCTACAATCCATATCCAGTTAAAGGCTGACCTGTGAGCAAGTATAGACTATTAAAGTCATCCAATTCCAGTTATCCAAGGCATGTTTTTCTTTCTCGCTCACGGCTTCCTGCAGAAAATATAGCAATGGGGGCATCAGCTGCATTTCATATTGACGTGCTGCACCACAAAGCCTGCACATCCCTGGATCACCAGCATCTCCAGAAGCCAAAAGCGGCTTTCCACCATATGAGTATCTACATGTAAAAGTAAATAATAGATTTTTTAGTAAGGAGAGAGAATGTTAATGATTAACTAATGTAAGGAGGTCAAATAAAAGAAACCTTGGGCGTATAGAAATGGAAAGGAATCCTAAAACCTACCAACAGAGAACTATATGATACTCTCTGTATTTATTTTATTTAACTTCTTTTTGGATAAAGTATGCCAGTCTCCAACAAATGACAGTTGGCGTTAGCAGTTGACTAAGAAAACAATAAAGTAAACAAAAAATAAAAGTAACCTTGAGCTCAGTGGGAGTGGGTGAAAACTGAATGTACAACCTAAGATGTGGTTTCCAGTGTGTAATCCTAATCAATCTCACAGTATGTCAGCCAACTGTTAGCATTAAGATGTGTTTTATGATGAAAGATAAATTAATACTCAGACTAATAAAATAAGTACTTGATGGCAGTTTTCACATGTTGATGGAAGCAAGGCCAAGACCGGCGAAGATGTTGACGTAGTAGCCAATTATGTCTTGGCGTGTAGATTGGATCAAATCGGAAGAAATGGGCTATGGCCAGACTCCGGACTTCAAGTTGTCTACATATCTCAAGTTACACAAGAAATCAGTTCATATGTAATTCGAGGAGATTCTACTAGGAAATGGATTGACTGGATTAGTATGACCAAACTCTGTGTAGAGTTCCCTACGTATCTCGGGTGTCACGAGAAACAAGCTGAATGTAGTTTGAAAAGGTGGAGTCATTGGCTCTCAAAATTTACCCCAATATTGAGATGGTTTGAAGCTCAAGCCCAGAACCAAGGAAAGGACATCAGTGATAAGACGTATCTCAAGATCAGTCGAGAAGCCCAGCAGGACAAATTCAGCCAAACTGAAGTAAGAAGAAGCAGAACCAGTAGATTGGCAAGGAAAACTTACCAGGATCAGTTGATCCAAGTCCCAAACCCAGACTAATCAGAATCACTGTCCATAATTAAAAGTTTCTTGAATGGAGCTGAAACTCCTTAGGCTCACTCGGATAAGACTTAAATGCCTTTCATTAGAAACCAACTAGTCAACACTCTCTCACTTATGACGAGGAGTTGATGCATTCAAAGAGTTGGGAACAAAGAGAAGGTCACAACGACTACTCTAAGAAGCATCTATAAATTCACACATGCCACAGCAGAAAAAAAATGAGAACACTTCAACATGCATAAAGTTGTACAAATAGTAATACGCTACAGTTGGAGATGAATAAGATAATCAAAGAGAAAGCTTGTACAGAAGCAGAATAGGCTGAAAGTTCACTACATCAAGAAACCAAAAGTACATTAAACTTGGACTTCACTTGCTGCTTTGGGGAAATTAAAAGGTATATAAAAAACTGAGAGTTTGCTTCTCAAAAGTCATCTACTCCACCAAATAAAATGTTAAGTTCCAGGAGGCGATACTTAAAAGTAAATTCAGAAGTACAGATTATGCATGGTAAACAAAGGCTGGCTTTTTAAAGTTGTACCTGAAACACTGTTCTGGATATGCATCTACTCGCTTTTTGAACTTAAGGTAAACCCTGTCAGCATTCAATGCCCTATCGTACTCATAATCTTCCACCTCCCATGTTTCTTCTTTAGTATCAGGATCACTTTCATGGTCCTTGATTGGAGATGAGATGTTTTTTGAACAGACAGAAGCATCCTTTTTTGAAAATTTCTCTTCCTCAGCATATATATAGAAGCAAGGAATCACTGTAATCATTCAAATGCTACCCAGTGATAATTGCAGATCTCATGTATCACTTTAAACACTTGCTAAAAGGTATGAAGACCTAAACTTTTGTAAGCTGTCAACTTCTCGTAACACAATGACTTCTTTAGAGAAAATGACAAATTAGTTTCTTATGTTTGGGGTTGGTTTAAAGCAGTCCTTTAAATATGCAGCTGAGCACTTTTGGTCTCTGTACAAATAAGATTTTTCTGGTCTCTATACAAATAGGATTTTCTTATGGCAAGAATATGGCAATGAATCCGACACGTTAAATGACTCATGTTCTTTCACAAGCCATTTCGTCAAAAGTACTCAATTTCATTAAACATAAAGAACTAAAACCACTCAGGTGTATATTTGAAGGATGATTTTTTTTAGAATGATTTTTAAAGGATCATTTTAAAACCAATCTCCAAATAGGACGTTTATTTCACTTTCTCACTTTTTTTACAATAAGTAAATACATCCATTGGCCCTTTGACTGATCTACGTATCACTCAACCAGCAAGAATCACCAACTGCCTCCCACAAAGGGAAGGCAACCAACAAATCACATATTCATTTTACCAATCACACATGCCATTTCTGTATCCAATTTTTTATTTGCTATCAACTGAAAGGTTTCATTGCTAATAACAAGAACAAGTTGGCTTTCTGTAACTATAAATAGCATTTATCAATGTAATGTTCTCTATCATAGTGCTAAATTTATGTTGGGGTGTCGATCGTCCCAGTAAACAGTTCACAATCACCTAGCTTTTTTGTCTCCATGGGGATTCAAACAACAGTTCCACGCTCATCTTATATCAAGCAAAGCTAAATGGGAACCCTTTACATATACCACCCAGTAACATATCAAGTAGAACCATTTAAAAGGGGTTCTAGCAAAAGATCATGTCAAGGTGCAGGTAATGTCGAGGAAAACAGAATGGAAATTACCTGGTAACTTTTTATCAATTACTCTGTCTGCACAGACAGGGGATGAAGTTTTGGCAGTTAATTTACGACCATGGTTTTGTTTCTTGGACTGAGAAGCTAGGCTTGCAGCTTCAGAAAGTGCTCTACCCAACTCAGCAAGGTCTATGTCATCGTCATCTTCATCATCATCCTCTTCCAAAGAGTCAGATGACGATATATCCTTCTTCCATCCTTCCTTTGAATCTGATACAGAAGATTCAGACGAGGAGACAGCCTTATCAGACTGGCTCTTTAAACCTTCACTATTTACAAACTTTTGGATTCTAATAGCTCTCCAGCTGTCATAGAAATATAATAGATAGACCACAGAAGTTAAATCCAAATGATTATTAAGTTTCCAAGCATTAACAAAAAGGCAATATGTTTGAAAACTAAGAAAAGACCTTACAGTAGTGCTCCCACATTCTGGCATCAAACAGCCAAAAACATAGATTACACGCTCTTCAATGTTCAAACTCTTATGTGAGATTGGGGCATAAACCTAGGGAAACAAATGTAAGGAGAAAAATATAGCAAAATGTCTTAAAGCTTAAAAAATCCAAGTAATAGGGTAATTCAAAGTTAGTCAAACAGCTTCAAGTACAAACCTGTGCAAGAAGAGACAAATCACTTTTACAAGAACTGCATTTGAATAAATCAACACTTGCTGAAGGAAGAGGAATAGGCCAATCCTGTTCAAGAAAAAAGAAGCAGCATTATAATACCAAAAAAACATCAAAGCACAATGAACTATACCATATCCAGGAGGATTTTCTTACAGGAAGTCCACCGATTTTTGTTGTATAATGGTCAGCAGCTTCGTGCATATGACCTGCCCACGTTCCTGGCATACCTAAAAACACTCCCCCCATCTTGTTTCCTAATACAAACAAAACAAGGTTAATGAGAAATGCAATTCAACTGAGATCCCATCCAATGTAATTCCTAGTACAAGCATCATAATACACCAGAACACAAGCATATTGACAAAGTGCAGATCTTAAATAGCTGGAATCTTCTTGCATAAAGAAAGGAACATCAAGCCAAATAACCATTATTAAATTGCATTGACGGATTTATATAGCTTTAAACTCAATAGAACTAGTTACCAAACTTTACCACAAAACTTGTTGCAAGAACTAATGGATTATGCAATAGCTCACAAACCACAAAAGAAAGGTAATCCGCACTAGGACTAGACCCAGAAGGCAAATCTCTCACTAGTCCTAGCTATGTCACAATATCTCAGCAAAAGTTCACAAGACAATATGAACTATTGTACCACATACAGCAAGGGCGGCTTAAACCTAAATTCACTAAAACAGAAAGTAATAAGACCATCGAAATTAGAACTACAGATCAAACCAACACATCGAAGTAGAACACAGAAACAGTAAACCGAACCAAAAATGAAGGAGATATAATTTGTAGTTATATTAAATTTGAAACTAAAATTTTAAAAAATAATTTGTTCATCTTTATCATTACTATCAATAGAGTATATATGATACTAGTTCAGTTAAACGAAAATTATCAGCTTTAATGATAGCAATACTATATGATAATGATTTAGTATTAGTTAAGCGAAAATTATCAGTCTTAATGAATGGGGGTACGGGCTGTAACTATTTATGAGAAAATGGGTATTTCAAGAATTACATTGATTGGGTATGAACTTGTAATTATTTTGGATTTTATGACCCATTTATATTATTTCCCCTTTTTTATATCACATTAGGCCCAAAACCTTACTCGATATTTTTGGGTTAAATAAATGAGCCTTATAGGGACTGGTCTTAATATATTATCTGCATAAGAAAAGTATTACAAAAATAACCTCCATTCATCTATTGCCCCCCATTGCATAACGGCCAGCTCTATGGCCATCGCCAGAAATGGCTGACTGCCTCTTCCTAGTGGGGAGCAGCCACCACTAGGGCTGGGCGTTAGGTCGGTTCAATTCGGTTTATAAATTTTGGTTTATGGTTTGGCAAAAATGTGAAACCAAACCAAACTGAAATAAATTCGTTCGGTCCGGTTATTACAATTTCAGTTTGGTTTGGTTTTCGGTTTAACCAAATTTAATAACAGTGGTACATTTTCAAAATTCAATCACTTTGTTCAATTTCTTCAACCTCTAATGTTCTTACAAGTCACATCCAATTCTATGGCTTTGCAAATGTATTGACAGTTCAAGAGAAGGTCAAAAATTAATGGCAGAAATTCACCAAATTTTTGTATATAAATTTGCAACTTCCTATAGGAAGTCTGTCTCATTGTATATAAATTTACAACTTGACCTGTGAGTTGTGACTGACTACCAGTGAGGCAGTGACCTGCAGCCTGCCCAATTAGGCCATCACTAAACTCAAAAGGACATAATTTTACCTGTTCAAATATCAAATTTGTGCAAATGGTAAGTTTTCACCTCAATACCTCATCACATGTGGGCTGTGGACTGCGGTGGCTGTGCTGCTGTTCAAATGATCACTAACTGTACAACAATCAACATTAACTTCTACAACAATCAACACTCAACGATATAATCTCCAAACTCCAGCAATCTATGCCATACAGTTTGGCTTTTGCCTTCAAATTTCAACAAGCATTCAACTTGCAACTTACCATGTCATTGACTTAAATATTCAAACAAAACTGATTCTAAGGATGATAGACACTCATGACTCAACACTACTTCATGAATACTCATTTAACACAAATGTCAACAGAGTTGCAACTTAATTACAGAAAGACGCAGTACATTACAATTTACAGTTCACAGATCACACATATAATCACATAGTTGCATTCAATGAATAAAAAAAACTCTAATGTGAGCTCCTAGAATGCTACTCGTGTTGTTTTCCACAAGTTTATTAGATTCCATTATTAATTTAGCTTCAAAATAAAGATTATGAATCTGAGTATATTGGAACATGAAAAAGAATAGTTGTAAAATAGTAGTGGAATTAAGATATTCATTACAAAATATCAAATAAGCTTGAGTCTTGATAACTTTTAGGTGGAGAACATTGTATCCCTGCAGCCTATCCCGCTGATGAATTTAAATTCAAATTCAAATTAATCGAGTCAATAAAATTTACGAACCAAATGGTTAAAACAAACTAGTAATTCAGTATATTCACAGAGAAAACAAACTAGTACCTTCGAGGCGCGACTAGCGAGCGTGAGCAGTGGGCAGTGGGCAGTGGCCACTGGCCAGTGAGTAGCGGGCTGCGCGACGCCTGCGAGCACTCAGCGAGAACTGAGCGGCGACGCCGGCTGGCCCGAGAGTTGAGCTGCGTGGGGCGTTAGGGATTTAAGTTTAGGATTTCTGTCCTCTATGGGGCATGAGTTGAATAGTGATTAGTTAATAGGGTGTAAAGACTAAACAATACATATATATATATTGAAATATATATTTCGTTTATTACGGTTAATCGATTTTCTTCCGCTAAAAAATTCAAAATCGAACCGAAAAATTGAAATATTGAATTTTGAAATCGAAATCGATCGAAGAAACCGAAAAATCGAGACCGAAATTAAAAATATTCGGTTCAATTGGTTTTTTCGATTTTAACCATATTATGCCCAACCCTAACTGATAATAGAATAGCAGATGCACTATCAAGAAAGGAAGAATAAAGTGAGAGATTTAATTAATCTATATTGGGGGAAGAATATATGTGTGTAAATATCATGGTATTCTATCTCTTATAAGTATTATTTCATGTAATTAGTTTATCAACAAAGTTTATTTTATTCTAGTAATGAAGGGTAAGAATATTGTCGGACGTCAAAATTTTTTCATGAAAAAATATAAAATAAAGCCGCTCGATATGCCTCCTTTTTGAAACACCGATTGAGTTTATATAAAGTGGTTGGTGAACTCACTCAACAACACGATGTTGACAAAGGAATAGTTCTTTCTTCTCCAACGAATAAACCTTATTCATTTTTTCATCCAACTACTTAAGCAATTGCTCACCGTTTTTTGAATCCAAATATAGAATTAAATGACACTACACAATTTGTTGCAACACATGTTTGAAACAAGGTGAATGAAATCGAATATTAATCTGCAGAGTTTAAAATTAGAGAAGATGTTGCAAGCAATCAAACAATTATACTTGATCAAGTCAAACATATGAAAGAAATTGGTGGGTGGGAGGATATTTATCAACTCAAGACTAATGAGTTAATTAATTTTGAAGCTTGATTAAATATTACCGATTTTAACATGAAATATCTTCGGGAACATTTGAAAAATAAAATTGCATCTAATGCTTCATAAATAGATTTATCTCTACATTAATTTTTTAAATTCTATTATTGGTTCAACTTATTTTACAAACTTTTTAATCTTATATTGATGATGTTGTTACATGTACTCTACGATATTTATTATGAAATAATATTATTTTCATTAAAATAATATATTTTTTCTCTTACATGATTGACCATGTATTCTTCAAAAGTCTAATGTTTAATGTAATTTTTTTATTTATATATTTTAAGTATTAAATAAATGTAAAAAAAATTATCAATGAGTGACGGTAAAAATTAAACATATAACTTTTTTTAAAATTTTATATCACAAAAAAGGCAAAAACACAATAAATTGAGTAATATACTTTACCTGAAATACTTATAAAACAAAACATAAAAAAAATGAGACCAAACATGTAAGAGAAAAAATATATTAATATAAATAGAAATAATATTTTATAACAAATATCATTGTAGAGTACATGTAATAGCTAGCATCATCAATATAAAAGAAAATAAAATAAATTAAAAAGTAAAAACAAAACAAATAATAAAATTTCAAAAACTAATGTAGAGATGAATCTGCTTATGAAGCATTAGATGCAACTTCATTTTCCAATTGTTTCAGACGATTTTTCATGTTAAAATCAGCAACATCTAGCCAAGCTTCAAACTGAGTCACCTCATCAGTTTTGAGTTTTTCTACATCCTCCCACCAACCAATTTCTCTCATCTCTTTGGCTTGGTCAAGTATAACGCTTTGCTTGCTTGCAACATCTTCCCTAATTTTTAACTCTGTAAGTTTATATTCTATTTCATTCACATTGTTTCGAACACATGTTGCAGCAAGTTTTGTTGTGTCACCTAATTCTACATTTGGATTCATCAAACGCTGAGAAACTACTTCAATAGTTGGATGAAAAAATGAGTAAGGCTTATTCGTCGGAGAAGAAAGAACTATTCCTATATCAACATCATGTTGTTGAACGAGATCACCAGCCAACTTGTATAAACTCAATCGATGTTCTAAGAATGAGGCATATCGAGAAGCTTCATTTTCTATTTTTTCCATGGCAATTTTTTGATGTCCAACGGTCTTATTACCCTCCATTACTAGAATAACATAAACTTCGTTGGTGAACTAATTTCAAGAAATGGTACTTATAAATGATATATTACCATGATATTTATACACATAAGTTCTCCCCCAATATAAATAAATTAGATTTCTTACCATATTATAAATGGAAAGTAGCATAAATAAGAATCTAACTATAAAAAATTAAATTATCATATACTTAAAGATGATATGCACTCAATAAAATTAGTGAAATTTGAAACTTCTAGCTAAAAAGGAAAATATTTTAATATACTTACTTAATTTTATCATATTTTAATTATCAAATATAAATATAATTTGAAGAAACATTAGTTAATACAAAAAGAAAATTTTAAAATAAATTAAATTTCTTACCATATTGTATATGGAAAGTAGCATGAATAAAAAATATAATTATAAAAGTAATTTTATTAAATACTTAAAAAGGATATGCACTATATAAAATTAGTTAAATTTGAAATTTCGAGTTAAAAAGGGAAATATTTTAATGTATTTACTTAATTTTATCATATTTTAATTATTAAATATAAAATAATTTTAAGAAACACTAGTTACATATTAAAAAAATAAATTATTTAGGAGGGATAAAACACAAGTACCATCCTGAATTATATTCAAAATTCCAACAACATATTTAAACTTAAGTAGGATCATATTACCTCACCCCCCCCCCCCCCCCCCNACTAATCTATTAGTTTTCATGCTCATTTTATGCTGACGTGGAGCCAAGACCCAATTCAAGTATCAATAGTGATATACATGTGTCGAGTGTATAAATTTTTATTTTATTTATTTTCAATTTATTTATATTTTTTATTTTCTTTTTAATTTTAAATAAATAATTTTTTGTTTTCTTTGATTTATATTTAAACTAAATTAATACATGTAATTTTTATTTTTTTTTAAATGCCTTACATTTAAACTTCTTCTTCTTTTGATTGCTTTACTCTTTTTACTCTATTGATTTTATTTATTTATTTATTCTTTTCTTTTTTTAATTTAATTTTAAATTTAATTCCAAATGTCTTGTATTTAGAATAAATCTATTATATCAAAATAAATGAAGGAAATCAATAAAATAATTCAAGAGTTTATTTGTGCATTATAAATCTCAATTGCATTATATAAATTTATCAAAAAACTATCTTGGAAAGGAAAATATATCATTGTGCGTACTGAAATTCTTATAAAGTAGTTATTATTATCAAATCAGATTCTCCACTTGCACTAAAGGATGTGAATTACATGTGTTTATTGAAATTCATTAAATTAAAGTAGACATTAGTCAATATCGTAAGAATAGATACAAATTGCATATATATAATTCTTTTTTGAACTTCGTAACATCATAAAAAATTGCATGCTTTAACATCGATAAAAAATTAATTAGCTAATAGCATGATTGGAATAGTATTATAGGTGAAACTCTTACTCAATACATATACTAAATTACTTCTATACGTATACTAAATTAATCCATGCATATACTAAATTACTTATACACGTATACTAAATTAATGAATACATATACTAAATTACTTATGTTATAATTTATATATGTACACATCTCGGTGAATTAATAAGGATGAATGAAGTATTTTTTAAAATTTAGCCCATGAATTTGGTGCTCCGGAGCACCCAAAAATTTTTCCTACAAAAACTTTATGAGGTCCTCCGTAATGAGTTGGGGAATCACCACGTATACTCACACCATATTTTTAACACATATTTCTGCATTTACAGACACTTTTTTAGAAACTAGCCAAAATTCTCGATTTTTCGTGTATATTAGCCCATGGATTTGGCGACCCGGAGCACTCAAAATATTTTTCTTAAAAAACTTTATGAGAACCTCCGTAATGAGTTAGGGAACTACCACATATACTCACACTATTTCTAACTCCTGTTTCCGCATTTACAGACCATTTTAAGGAAATATCCAAATTCTTCAATTTTTTTGTGTGTGCTCATGAATCTAGCGCCCGGAGCACCCAAATTTTTCTACTCAAAAAACTTTATGAGGACCTCAATAATGAGTTGGGGAATCACCACGTATACTCACACCATTTTTTAAAGCTTATTTCCGCATTTACAAAACCTTTTTTAGGAACTATCCAAATACCTCGATTTTTCGTATGTATTAGCCCATGGATCAGGCGCCCCGAAGCACCTAAAACTTTTTTTTCAAAAAACTTTATTAGGACCTCCGTAATGAGTTGGGGAACCACCACGTAAACTCACACAATTTTTAACGCATATTTCTGCATTTACATACTCTTCTTTAGGAATTACCCGAATTCCTCGATTTTTCGTGTGTATAGCCCACGGATCTGGCACCCCGAAGCACCCAAAAAAAATCTCAAAAAACTCTATGAGGACCTCTGTAATTAGATGGAAACCACCACATACACTCACACCATTTTTAACGCCTATTTCCGCATTTAGAGACCTTTTCTTTTTAGGTATTACCCAAATTTCTCTATTTTTCATGTGTATTAGCCCATGGATTTAGCGTCCCAACCCAACAATTTTTTCTCAAAAAACTTTATGAGTACCTTCGTAATGAGTTGGGGAGCGACCACGTATATTCACACCATTTTTAACGCCTATTTCCACATTCACATACCCTTTTTTAGGAATTACCCAAATTCCTCTACTTGTGTTAGCCCATGGATCTAGTACTCTGGGCACCCAAAATTTTTTTTCATAAAAATCTTAATAAGGACATAAGTAATGAGTTGGGGAACCACCACGTATACTCACACCATTTTTAACGCTTATTTATGCATTTACAAACCTTTTTTTAGGAATTACCAAATTCCTCAAATTTTTGTATGTATTATCCAATAGATTTGGCGCCCCTGAGCACCCCAATTTTTTTTTAAAAAAAACTTTATGAGGACCTTCGTAATAAGTTGGGGAACCACCATGTATACTCACTCCATTTTTTAACATCTATTTTCGCATTTATAGACCTTTTTTTAGAAATTACCAAAAATCTCTCAATTTTTTGTGTGTATTAGCCATGTCTAGAACCCGGAGCACCCAAAATTTCTTTCTAAAAAACTTTTTAAAGACCTCTGTAATTAGTTGGAGAACCACCACGTATATTCACACCATTTTAAACGCCTATGTATTTACAAACCCATTTTTAGGAATTAACGAAATTCCTCAAATTTTTGTGTGTATTAGCCCATGAAAATGGCGCCTCACTGGGCAATGGCGATGACGATGACTTCAGGTGCTGAATGAAGATAAGGTCTCACTAGTCGATGACGATGATGATGACTTTCCAGTGTTGAATGAAGATAAGGTCTCACTAGGCAATGACGATAATGATGACTTCCTGGTGTTGAATGTAAATAAGGCCTCACTGGAAAATGACAATGATGATGAATTTCTGGTGATGAATGAAAATAAGGCCTCACTGGGAAATTACGATGATGGTGACTTTACGATGTTGAATGAAAATAGAGCCTCATTGGGTGGTGACGATGATGATGGCTTTCCATTATTGAATGAAAATAAGGCATCATTAGCAATGATGATGATGATGACTTTTGGTGTTGAATGAAGATGAGGCTTTACTAAGCGATGCCGATGATGATGACAAGCTGGTGCTGAATGAAGAAAAGGCCTCACCCCACCCCCGAGGTGAAGGCCTCTTGCCCCCGCCCCACCCCACTCCACCCCCGAAGCAAGGGCCCCAAACCCACCCCACCCCCGAGGCGAGGGCCCTCTACCCCCACCCCCGAGGCGAGGCCTCTTTGTATGATAAAAGATCTAAATGTTCTTTTGGACAACCTGAGGTTGAGTACCTATGTCATGTTATTACTGGAGAAAGAGTGACTACCGATCTTTCTAAAATACAAGCAATGGTGGATTGACCTACTCTAAGTCCTTGAAGGGTCTTAGAGGGTTCTTGTGGTTGACAGGGTGTTAAAAAGAAGTATGTAGTTGGTTATGTTACTCTATCACTAACCTAATAAAAGGGATGCTTTCAAATGGAATGATAAGGCTGATTTGGCATTTACAGCTCTCAAATATGCTATGTCCTCAACATCAGAATTAGTCATAGTGACATTTGTGTTGTCCTTATGCAAGAAAGAACACTGATAACTTATTTCAGTAAAGTACTAGCACCTAAGCATAAGGGAAAATCTATCTATGAAAAGGAATACATGGCCTTGCTAAATGTTGTGGTTAAGCGGAGGCACTACCTTCAGTTCAAGCGTGTTGTGGTTCGAACTATCATAGCTTGAAATATTTGATAGAACAAAAGGTTACATCAGAATTTTACAGCAGAAAACGCTCACTAAGTTACTAGGCATTGATTATGAGGTTCAATATAAGAAAGAAGTTGAGAACAGAGTAGCAGATGCATTATCAAGAAAGGAAGAACAAGGTAAGAGATTTAATTAATTTATATTGGGGGAAGAATATATGTGTATACATATCATGGTATTTTATCTCTTATAAGTATCATTTCATGAAATTAGTTTATCAACAAAGTTTATTTTATTCTACTAATGAAGGGTAAGAACATTGTCAGACGTCAAAAAATTTCCATGACAAAGATAAATAAACGAATCCACTCGATATGCCTCCTTTTCAAAACGCCGATTAAGTTTATATAAATTGGTTTGTGAATTCGTTAAACAACACGATGTTGACATAGAAATAGTTTCTTCTCCAACGAATAAGCTTTATCCATTTTTCCATCCAACTGTTGAAGCAGTTGCTCAGTGTTTTTTGAAATCAAATATAAATATGTAGAGTTTAAAATTAGAGAAGATGTTGCAAGCAAGCAAACAGTTATACTTGACTAAGTGAAAGAGATGAGAAAAATTGATTGGTGGGAGGATACTGAAAAACTCAAAACTGATAAGTTAATTAAATTTGAAGATTGATTAAATATTGCTAATTTTAACATGAAATATCTTCGGGAACAATTGAAAAATGAATTTGCATCTAGTGCTTCATAAATAGATTTATCTCTACATTAATTTTTGAAATTTTATTATCGGTTCAACCTTTTTTTTTATAATTTTAAATTTTATATTGAAGATGCAACTACATTTACTCTACAATAATATTTATTATGAAATAATATTACTTCCATTAATAACAATATAATTTTTTTCTTTTACATTTTTGACCATATATTCTTGAAAAGTCTAATATTTAATTTAACTTTTATATTTACTTCTTTTTTTTTTTAATTAAAGGAACTTTTATATTTACATATTTTAAGTATACACGTAAAAAAAAAGTATTTGTGAGTGACGGTAAGAATTAAACCTATAACATTTCTTATTTTTATATCACAAAAAAATGCAAAAACACAATAAATTAAGAAAGTACTTATAAAACAAAACATAAGAAAATAAGATATCGAACATATATGAGAAAAAATATACTAATATTAATGGAAATAATATTTCATAATAAATATCATTGTAGAGTACATGTAATAACTAGCATATCAATATAAAATTATAAAAAAACAAAAAAGAAAACAAAAGCAGAGCGGATAATAAAATTTCAAAAATTGATGTAGAAATGAATCTATGAAGTATTAGATGCAACTTCATTTTCCAATTGTTTTGAGACGATATTTCATGTTAAAATCAGCAACGTTTACCCAAGCTTCAAACTGAGTTAACTCATCAGTTTTGAGTTTTTCAATATCCTCCCACCAACCAATTTCTCTCATCTCTTTGGCTTGGTCAAGTATAATTGTTTCCTTGCTTGCAACATCTTCTCTAATTTTAAACTCTGCTAGTTTATCTTCGATTTTATTCACGTTGTTTCGAACACATGTCGCAACAAATTTTGTAGTGTCACTTAATTCTATGTTTTGTTTCAAAAAACGTTGAGCAACTGCTTCAACAGTTGGATGGAAAAATGAATAAGGTTCATTCGTTGGAGAAGAAAGAACTATTCCTATGTCAATATCGTTTTGTTGAACGAGTTCACCAGCCAATTTGTATAAACTCAATCGACGTTTTGAAAATGTGGCATATCGAGCGGCTTTGTTTTCTATTTTTTTTATGGAAATTTTTTGACGTCCGGCAGTCTTCTTACCCTCCATTACTAGAATAAAATAAGCTTTGTCGATGAACTAATTTCAAGAAATGGTACTTATAAAAGATGGATTATCATGATATTTATACACATACATTTTTCCCCAATAGAAATAAATTAATTTTCTTACCATATTATATATGGAAAGTATCCTGAATAAAAATATATATAACTATAAAAATAAATTTATCAAATACTTAAAAAATGATATGCACTCAACAAAATTAGTGGAATTTAAAAATTTGAGTTAAAAGGGGAAATATTTTAATATACTTACTTAATTATCAAATATAAATATAATTTGAAGAAACATTAATAGCATATAAAAAGAAATCTTACCTTATTATATAGGCAAAAATACTTATTACCCCCTGAACTTGAAACTTTTTATTTGGTGTGCACCTAAATTAAATTCCGTTTTAATTACCCCCGAACTTGTTTATTCCTCTGTCGCATACATCATTTTTGTCCACCTGCTCCTATTGTGACTGCACGCGCGCGACAGCTGGCAAAAGTGATGATGTGGATTTCCACCTGGATAAATAATAGCCACCTAGATAAATTATTATGGCAAAAAATAAATATCAAACCTTCTCACCTAAAACTTTCGGACTAAGCTTCTCACTAAAACTTCTGGACTAAACCCGAAAATCTTCAAGAAATTAATATTTAGTACTGGAGAACTCAGATTAAATGCCAGCACAAGACTTTTATTGTTGGGAATAAAACAAATTAATTTTGGAATTTTAAAATAGTTAAAATAATTAGGTAAAATGCTACATGTCATTTATTCATTGGATAGTTTTTCTTAAATTTAAAATTCATTGTTTAAAAGTTATTTTTGAATAAGGGTTAATTTCGCGGAACTCCTTGAATTTCAAATTTCTCTGAAATTCTTACCAAGTAAGTGTTAATCTTTGTTTCCTTTACTTTTCATGTACATTTTGCCCTATTTTTCGTTTAACATATGCCAAATATTAAAGAAAAATGGAGATTTTACGTTTTATTACCATTGTACTTTATAATGTGGCAAAAAATCACTTCATCACGCGCCTAGTAGAGTGTGTTGTCAATTTCTACGCCAGGTGGACAAAAAAGGTGTACGCGACGGAGGAATAAACAAGTTCGGGGGTAATTAAAACCAAATTTAGTTTAGGTGTACACCAAATAAAAAGCTTCAAGTCCAGGGGGGTAATGAGTAGTTTTGCCTATTATATAGGGAAAATG
Organism: Solanum stenotomum; assembly: GCF_019186545.1. Classification (NCBI taxonomy): domain Eukaryota; kingdom Viridiplantae; phylum Streptophyta; class Magnoliopsida; order Solanales; family Solanaceae; genus Solanum; species Solanum stenotomum. The sequence goes on along the minus strand of NC_064283.1, from coordinate 11,682,284 downwards.
CATAAGTACCCCCCAGCCTATGCCTAAAATCCCAGAGACACACCTAACCTTTACTAAGGTCCTACTACCCCCCGAACTTAATTTATCTATAATATTCTACCCCTTTTCAGCCTACGTGGCACTATCCTTGAAAAAATGTCAACATGCGCTGGGCCCATAAGATAGTGCCACATAGGCCAAAAAGGGGTAGAATATTACATATAAAATAAGTTCGGGGGGGGGGGGGTAATAGGACCTTAGTAAAGGTTATGTGTGTCTCTGGGATTTCGGGTATAGACTGGAGGGGTACTTATGCATTTTCCCTATTATATATGAAAAGTAGCATGAATAAAATATAAATATAAAAAGAAATTTATGAAATACTTAAAAATGAAAAGCATCTCAATAAAATTGGTGAAATTTGAAATTTTGAGATAAAAAGGGAAATATTTTAATATACTTACTTCATTATCAAATCTAAATATAGTTTGAAGAAACATTAGTATCATACAAAAAAAAATTTAAAAACCTTATTATATGTGGAAAGTAGCATGAATAAAAATATAACTGCAAAAATAAATTTATCAAATACTTAAAAATGATATGCATACAATAAAATTAGTAAAATTTGAAATTTCAAGTTAAAAAAGGACATATTTTAATATACTTACTTAATTTACTATATCTTATTTATCAAATATAAATATAATTTAAAGAAACATTAGTTACATAAAAAAAAACAAATTATTTAGGAGGCATAAGACACAAGTACTCTCTAGAGCTATATTAAAATCTCAGCAACATATCTAAATTTAAGTAGGATCCTATTACCTCCACACCCACCCCTCCAAACTAATTTATTCTATGTTTTCAAGCTCCTGCCAAGACCCAGTTCAAGTATCAGAAGTGTTATACATGTGTTGTCGTGTGTATAAATATTTTATTTTTATTTTATTTATTGTCAATTTATTTTTATTTAAAAAAAAAAAACAATTTCTTGTTTTCTTTGTATTGTATTTAAATTAAATTAGTACATATGATTATTTTTTTTTTAAAAATTACCTTATATTTAAACTTCTTCTTCTTTTCAAATAGCTTCAGATTTTAACCATAACTTCGAAAGACACCCCCCCCCCCCAAACAAACCACAATCATCAATTTATTTTTTTAAAAAATCAATAAATCACAAAATCCATCGAAAACTTACACCACCTTGATTTTTGCTTTTGCTTAATAGAATGTGAAAGAACGTTAGGAAATAAACATTAGCACACAAACTAGGGGAAATATTTGAATGATAAGAATACTAGCCATTAGAGCTCACATGCCATCCATCTTACAACTAGCATTGAACATGATTCATACAAAGAGATGGGCATTGACTACTCAACTTGTTGGCTACGTTGGGTAAATATTTTTCCCCATGTTTCATATCATGCAACTTTTTAAAAAAATTGTGTCAACTTAAATCTAAAGCAGATAATATCACTAGTCGATTGGAATATCACATTCGTACCAATTATCCTTCGAGTTTTTCTTCGTTCTTAGTTACTCTCACCATTTCTTAGGAATAATTGGAGAAGATGCAATTAGGAGTGGGGAAAGATCAAGAGTTTGAGAAACAAGAAAGAGTGGAAGTAAGAATTTCAAGTTCTGGCTATGTATTGTAATTTTCATGAGCTCTCGCTATTTTGGATAAATACAGAGCATATGTTTGCTCTTTCAAGTAACTTTCCCTTTTGTCATATCAACTTTAGGCCAGGAAAAGAATTGGTTAGAGCCTATTCTATGAAGAATATTTCTCCAAGAAGCATGTTGAAGATTCACCTCCAAAAAGCCTATGACTCAGTGGAATGGAATTATTTAGAGCAAGTGATGTATAGTCTGGGATTTCCTGCTATGTTTACACAATGGGTAATGAATTGTGTGAGAACAATGAACTATTCTATAGTAGTTAATAGGTAGGCTACTCAGAATTTTGCAGCAGCTAAAGGCCTCAGAGAAGGAGACCCAATGTCTCCTTTCCTTTTTGCTATAGCTATGGAATATCTCAGTAGATTACTCAAGGAAGAGACAACTTTCAAGTTTCACCTAAAATGCTCTAAACTGGACATCACTCACTTATGTTTTGCAGATGACTTGCTAATATTTTCTAGAGGAGATCTCAATTCCATCAAGGCCCTCCAAAGATGCTTTTCACAGTTCTCACAAGCTTTAGGATGCAAGCAAATCTCAACAAAAGCTCCATTTATTGTGGGGGAGTCCAGTTAGAGGTGAGGCAACAAATCATACAACAACTTGGCTACAAAATGGAAAAGCTACCACTCAAGTACCTTTGGGTGCCTCTTTCTACTAAGAAATTGACAGTAATCCAATGGTACCCTCTCATTGACAAAATCATGGCCCAGATCAACTCGTGGACAACTAGGAAATTGTCATATGCAGGTAGAATACAACTGGTACAGACTATGTTGTTTGGAGTTCAATCTTACTAGGCACAACTATTCATTATTCATACAAAGATAATCAAACTGATTGAAGGGCTATGTAGAAGCTACTTATGGTCAGGGGTTGGATATGTTACTAAAAAGGCACTAGTTGCTTGGGAGAGAGTGTGTTGTCCTAAGTCTGTTGGAGGCTAGGGCTGATTAATGTGCAAGTCTGGAACAAAGCAGCAGTTGCCAAATTATGTTGGGACCTAGCAAATAAAGAGGACAAACTTTGGATCAAATGGATACACACATACTACTTAAAAGGGAAGAGCACTTGGCCAGAGACCAAACAAGCCAGCTGGCTGATAAGAAAAGTCATGAGTGCCAAACATATAATTGATCAAATCCAACTGATGAGGGGAAAGAAAGGGAGCATGATCAGGCAAATTTATATGTACATGATTGGGGAGCAGCGAAGGCCTGATTGAAACTGTCTCATGTTCAAGAATGCAGCAAGGCCAAAAGCTTATTTCACTATGTGACTCATGCTTAACAAGAAGTTAGCAACAACTGACAGGCTAGCTAAATGGGGTGTGAAAATAGATAAGACTTGTGTCTTATCCAAGAATACAGAAGAGACTATACAACATCTATTCATACAATGTCAATTTGCTAGAAAGCTATGGGAAAGATTGTTTACATGGATTCATCATCGAACATAGTATAGTACCAAAGACATGGGGACAGTTTTTACAATGGAGCATTCAACATAGGAAGGGAAGTCTAAAGCAACCCAAATATTCAAGATTATTTTGGCTGAAGGTGTCTATTTTTCAAATTTCCGAATTATTCTCTCTTGTTTTTTATTTGCATTTAGTAAATTCATTAATTATAATAGGAGATTTGTTTGTTTATGTGGGACTCCTCCAATTCTGAAAATTTCATGGACAAATGACAATCCTGGACATAGATTTCTCGGTTGTAGACACTATGGGTATGCATTATTTCATATTTTTTTCATTAATTTTCAAATTTCTTATCATGTAATTTTTTTAACTTTGATTTTATGGAATGCAGTCTTTATTTCAAAATCCTTGTAATTTTTTCGATTGGTATGACCCAGAATTTCCTAGCCAGGCGAATGCTGTGATTTTGGGTCTGTTGAAGAAGACAAACAAATAACAAAAACAGTTGAAGTGTAGATGGATGTTAAAACTGATTTTGGGCATTAGTTGATATGTAATGCGATATTGTTCTTTTATTTAGTGTGTCGTTGAAAGTTTTTTAGTGAATGTAATTGTTATTAACGCAAGGACTTTTGGTTCTAGCGTTCTCATTTTGTGCATTAATTTGATTTGGTGTTTTAGTGATGTATGTGTCTGCTGATTAAAGCTATATATATATATATATATCTTGGTGTATGTTCAATTGACTTGTCCTTTTTTCTTAAAATTACAATTACATGGAATAGGTAATATGATAACACAACACGTAATAATAACATAAAGTCATAACATAACTAGTGGTTTCTTGATCATTAAACACAAACATCATAGTGTTTCATTGTTTCAACTAACAACCACCACAATAACTTAAGTGAACCACCAAAACACAAAACAGTCACTACTTTAAGTTTGGTTGAACAACCATACAAGCACCAAAACACAAAACAGTCACTAATTTAAGTTTTGTTGTTACAACCACACAACCACTAAAGCACCAACACACATTAACTAAGAAGTTTTCTTTGAGGGAGATTTTCCCTGGGCTTGTGCCCTTGTTTGAATCCAATAACTTTTGATCTGGTTTGAATACGACGCATAACACTTTGGACTTGAAGTTCTCTTTGAGTCATGTCATGTTTGCCTTTCCACTTCAGTCCCTTGGTAGGTTTAAAACCAATATTACATGTCACAGTCCCTTGAAGAGTTTCCATGAAAATTGCATTCGAACTCGAATCCCGAATGTAAATGCAGATCTATGAAGTTTGTTACAAAATTGATTCATAATAGTGGGTAATACCTTTCATATTTAGGGGTTGATGTAGTGGTATTAGCTCTTAGAGCTCAACCTGCACAAAACTTGGAAATGTTAGGTAAAATCCTCACAAAAGAGGTAATCAAAGTTGAACAGGATCTTGGTCTTACATTTGAGCTGGTGTTAGTCGGAGCAGGTTGAAGCTGAAGAAGCCGTCATTGGTGTCGAATTCATGATGTTTGTGAGAGGTTAACCGTCCAAGTGGATATCACACAACCTTCATGCCCTTTCTCCGATTTCTCTGGCCATTGACAAGGTCATCGAAGCTCTAAAAGATGTTGAAGAAGAAAAAGCTCTTTCTTTTTAGAGCATTCTGTCCATGTCCTTTTTCGTTTCTTTGGACCTAGGTCACTTTTGCCCAGGTTTTGTTACTATGCACTTTGATTTAGTTTATATATGGGCATTGCCCAACCTTTATATAATTTTTTTTTTTAAAAAAAAAAACTCTGCACACCAATATTAACCATCTTATTGCTAGCCAATCCTTGCTGAAATATTAACAACTTAGTTATTTTGGTACTCACATTTAAAAATATAATTTTGATAATTTTATAAGACACTTATATTAATACATGTGTATCCCATATTTTCTTTGTGGGAAGTGGATCCACTGTTTGATGCATTTTCAAACCGGCAGGTGACTGTCAACTGTCTCACAAAATCATACAGCACGGTGACATGGATTTCATTTTAACGAATAGAATTGCCTTTCACTAAGCGAAGGAAATTTGCACAAGTTAACAAAATCAAAGCGGCTGTTTGACCTACAAAGGAACCTTAAATCCTCTTCTTCTCTAAATTCACTACACTTCACAAATACAATGATCAATTGATCATGTCATTACACAACAACATAATAACAATCTAACAAGTAACAATAATGCACCAATGTAGTTTCTTTCATGAGACCACTTTCAAGTTTCAAGTGCCAACAATAACAAATTACAACAATAATGAGCAACAAAAAATGTAGTCTCTTCCATGAGACCACTTTCAAGTTTCAAGTGCCAACAATAACAAACAACAATAATGAACAACAAACAATGTAGCCTCTTCCATGAGATCACTTTCAAGTTTCAAGTGCCAACAATAACAAACAACAATAATGAGCAACAAACAATGTAGTTTCTTGACTTTCTTCCATGAGACCACTCTCAAGTCTCAAGTGCCAACAAAATTATAAAAACACTAACAAAACTTGGTACTTTACACCTTTCTTCATTGTCTTGACTCTTGGACCTTTTAAAATAAAATCAAATGTTAAAACACTACTTTTAAGATTTAAAAAAATGATATGATTAAATAAATGACGTATTGAACTCACCACTATTAAATACTTGAGACTTGCAAGCCAACCATAGATCAACAATAGAAGAGTTTCTTTCACTATTTGCCATCTCTAAAAATAAGAAAATCAAATATGTCATACAACACAATAAGTATTTTATTTTTTCCAAAAACAAATAAAAAATAAAAAGTCTTACCAAGTTCAATTTTTTCGAGAAACTCCAAACTTTCTTCAACACAAATAGGCTTAGTTTATTGTCTAAGTCAATCTTGGGCACAAATAAGGCATTGCACACATTTAGGAGTCAATGAACTTCTAAAGGGATCAAGATACGATCACTAGTGCTAAATGCACATTCCGATGCCACACTCGACATAGGAATAGCCAATACATCTCGAGCCAATTATGAAAGTATAGGAAATCTAGGAGAATTAACTTTCTACCAAATCAAAATATCAAAATCCTCAGATTCAGGCTCTTGGTCTTCAAGAAGATATCTATCCAACTCAGATTTAACACCTAAACTTCCAGAATCTTCCTTTTGTTTCTTCATGTAAAACTTAGTTCTCAAAGAATTTGTTTTCACATTTTGAGAAAGACCACAAGTAGATGAATCGTATGAGTCAAATGAAGATGATTGATTTTTAGAACCTTTTGCATACTTACTTACATAGATCACAAACAAATTATTCAAGTAAGCATCTACTTCATTATTCACTATCTTTCCCTTTTCTTCCCCAAGTAATTCTTCAAGAGCAAAACTAACATACACAAATTTATTGCGAGGATCCAAAACAGAAGCAATAAAAAGCATTTTGTTTATCTTTTCAGGAGTACCCCAATATTTCTTGAACTTTTCTGTCATCCCCAAAGTCATTTTACTCAAATCAATATCATCACTTGTCATACATACTTTCAAATATGCATCAAGCTCACATATATCCTCAAAATGAACATTACAAGTAACATACCGTGAACTTGAAACTTTTAATGTGAGCTCATAAATTTTTTTAAGAAACTTTGTGACATTCCTCACATTAGCCCAATCTTCATATTGAATTGAACCTGCAATACTTCCATCTTCACAAACATCAGTAGCAAGAAAAGAATTAAAATTACCATCATAAAGATCAAACCTCTCAAAAGCCTTCTCAAACTTTTATGCTGTGTCCAACATAAAATAGGTGGAATTTCACCTAGTAGGCACATCTAAAGACAACATTTTATCACATTCTATCTTTTGCATTTCAACACATTTCAAGAAGTTTCTTGTCCTTGTAGAAGATGATCTAACATATTTCACCATTTGTCTCACCCGTTTGATAGAAATATCAATTTCTTTCAAATCATCTTGTACAATAAGATTAAGTATGTGAGTCATACATCTCACATGGAGATGCTTACCTTCCATCATATTAGTTCTCCACATATCTAATTTTTTGGACAACTCTAAAATTGCCACATCATTTGAAGAGACATTATCAACTGTAACAGTAAAGACATTGTCCAAGTTCCAATCAAGTAAACAATTACTAATACACTCAGCCAAATGCTCACTTTTATGACTAATGATAGGGCAAAAATTCAATATTCTTTTATGAAGCATCCAATTCCTATCAATAAAGTGAACAGTCAAACACATATAATTGATTCTTTGCACCGAAGTTTATGTGTCTGTTGTGAAACAAATTCTTGGTTGTATTTCTCTTAAATACTTTTTCAAATTCATTCTCAATTCACCATAAAATTCATAAGAATCTCTTGTTATGGTTCTACGAGAAGGAATATGAAATAAAGGTTGGACTTTACTCATAAACTTCTTAAAGCCTTCTTTTTCAACAAAACTAAAAGGTAGTTCATCCAAAATTATCATCTCAACTAAAGCTCTCCTAGCTACCTCTTGCTCAAATTTCCAAGTCTCTATCGAAGAACTTCTACTTTGAATATTTAACAATTTTTGAATACCAGGTGCAACAGGCGGGGGCTTATACACTTTACATCCGTTAGTCAAATGATGTCTAGTCCACTTGTTCCATTTCTAGTTGTATTAGCAACATAATTTTGTTTACAATATAAACACTTTGCTTTAACTAATACACAATTTTCAAAAAAAATAATCTAAGTGTTGCCAAACAGTAGATCTAGGATCCATTTCTTTTATTTTCTTTTTTTTGTTTCCTCTGTGTCAATTGACGCATGATTGCTATTAGTAGGTGTATTATTCGTAGAACCAGCCATACTTATTCGACTTTGATCAGCCACACCCACATTTAATTGATTTTGTTCAACCATTTATATAAGAAAAATTATTTCACAATAAATTCACACACTAACTAGTAACAAAAGCAAAAATCAGAAAGAAAAATAAATGGAAGAAGAAATATTCATTTTGAAACTTGTTAACTTAAAATGGTAGAAGAAATATTGACAACAAAAAAATAATCAATCAATAGAATACAATACCTGATGGTGGTAGTCGGAAATGGAAAGTGGTCGGTGGTCGGCTCACGACTGGCGCCTGGCTGTGTGGAAACTGAAAAGGTTGGCTGACAGCTGGTCGTTGTTGTGTTGCGTGCTGCTGTCTGCTAGTCGACGCCGATCGCTATTGTGTTGCGACTGTCTGCTGGTCGACTGGCGGCTGCTGCGTGCTACTGCTGGTCGCCGGTCGCCGGAACTCGAAAGTGGGAACGGTCGTTGCTACTGTAGACGTGGGAACAATCACTTTTGGCCTTTGGGAAGTGGGAACGACGGATGGTCTGTAAAGTGTAAAGTGGAAAAGTAACAAAAGTTTGAAAAGACAAACTTTTGACCTACTTTTGCTTTTAATTTTAAATTATAATATTTATTATTTAATATTAATAATTAATAAATATATCTTATAGTATAATATATTTCGGTCGAATAACAGAAAAATTACATATCGAAAAATACAAAAACATATACCAAATATCGAATCAAAAATTGAAATACCAAAACAGAAATATCAAAATAATTCGGTTCAGTTCGATTTTTCGGTGTTTATGCCCAGCCCTACCTACAACCCCATCATTCTCAACTCTTTCACTAGATGGAAAGGTAGAAGAGGAACCTAACCCTAGATCTGAATTTTTTGGTTGTGCAGTTAAAGAACCATCAGATTTCCCATGTGCATTAAATGACTCACCAACTTGACTTAAAGATTGACTAATTTGGCCTTCAATGGGACCCACATCTTCTAGAATAGAGTCATGACACATATAAATATCTATTGTGTCCCCATCATGCATAAATAATGCAATATTACAAATGTCCATGTCATTTTTCAATTTCGCCTGATCACCCCCTAGAGATGGAACTTTAACTTACTAATCCCAAAAGACTTAAAATAATCTGTAAATTCAGGAATTGATAAATGATCTTCATCCACATTTTGTACATATTCAGCCCTACCCCCAACATATACTGGACCTACCTCACTCACCAAGATACCCCCAAATTTGAACCTTAAATTGAGGTACTTAGAAGCCACAGTGTCAACCTATAACCACAATAATAATTAATATATTGTACAAGGCAACAATAGCAAAACAAAGGCAACAACACCAAAACATAGGCAACAACAGCAAAACAGAGGCAACAAAACCAAAATATTTATTTTACTCATAAGCATACAATTATACAAAAAATTTTACATAAGATTATAATATTTAACAATACAAAAACATAATAGATGAATTGGAATCCTAAAAACCCCTATAGTATTGATTTTACTCAACAACATACAAATATACATAAGGAAATTACAAAAAAACCCCAACATTTAACAATACCAAAATAGAATATTGAAATCAGAATCCTTAAATCTTAATTTTAGTAAAAAGCCCTAATTTTTTGAACTAATTACCAAAAACCCTAATACTCATGCATGCATAAGCTGAACAAGTTCATAATAATACATTCATTAAGTGAAAATTCTAGTTGAAAACTATCAAACCCCTAATTAGAAGATCAATCGAAAACTATGGCAAAACCCTAATCGAAGAATATGGCGAAACCTTAAACCAAAAATATGGCAAAATATAAATGAAAAATAAAGAAAATAAAAAATAACACATCATAAGAGTGGATAATCACTTACTTGGTAAGAATTTCAGACAAGATCGAAAGAAAATCGACCAAACGCTTCACGAAATCGAGCAAGAACTTCACATCTAAGAACTGCAACTGACCCAAATCCAGAAAGAATTCCATGAAATCTTCCTTTACTCCATCGATTACACTTCTTAGTGAGCCAAAAGGTTTGAAATCTGCCCTTTACTCTGTCGATTACATTTCTTAGAGAGAAGATTAGTTTGAAAGTTTTGAGCTTAGTAAGAAGTTTAGAAGTTTAACATTTATTTATCTAGGTGGCTAATATTTATCCAACTGGAAATTCACATCACTACTTTTGTCAACATGTCATGCTCGTGTAGACACGATTGGAGTGGTCGGACCATACAGATGTACGTGATGGAGGAATAAACAAGTTCGGGGAAGGGGGGTAATTATAACGGAATATAGTTTAGGTGTACACTAAATAAAAAGCTTCGAGTTCAGGGGGTAATGAACACTTTTGCCTATTTTAATGTATCCTATGCTTAATCACTTTCAAGTATCTGACTCAGAGTTCCAATTTTTTTAAAGATCGATTCTAGGGTTTAATTTGTTTGATTTTTTTCTTTCTCCAAACCATTTTAATGGCTGACAATTTACAAAATAGTATGATTCTTGTTAGAAGTATTTCACATTAACAATAATTTTTCAATTTAAGCACTTTTTATTTGTTTGTTTTCATAAACTATTTTGGAATAATTATAGGGTTTAAATCTTCATCTGCCAACATCCAAACCGAAAATAGATCCAAGTATAGAAACGACCCAATTAAAATGGCAGAATTATGCTAAACTTGAATTAACATATCAGATACACAACTAAACTCAGATACACACGTTTAGTGCAACAATGCGCAATGGAGTCTAACGTACATGTTTGGTTCATGAAGATACATACATACTTAATCAGATACACTGATAAAAACTAGATACATACAATCATATCTTAATTATGTAACAAATATATCAGTTGGGCCTTCTGACTTCCTAATCGCCTCCGTTGGTCCAGGCAGTTTCTCCGTCGTCGATGCGATCTCCGAAATGGCCACATCCAACGACGCTTGTGTTATTGGCCATTTGAAAAAGAAAAAAAAAACTCGAAACTTGAAGATACAAAGGAAGGAATTGATGAAGTAGATGAAGTTTACAATTTTAGAATTACCATGCTTTATGATTTCGATATTTTAGGAAAATTGATAAAAGTTGATAAGAAAGGATCCTCTAAATCTGTTTTGGTTGTTAATTACTCATCATTAACTCAGTTAATTAAGAAAATAAGTTACACCCTTTAATGCAAAAGTAATAAATAGCGTATCTCGCCTATTAAATCTGATGGATACATGTATCTGACGAGACATGATATATGTATCCAAATGCCAAAAAATGGTATAGAAAGTAATATAAAAAACTATCGTGAATCCTAGTAATTAGGATCTAAAGTAGTGAGATTATGTAGTTTGCCCTAATTTTTTTCTGTGGTAAAAAATCTCTCAATTAATATTTCAAGAAAAAAATAATCTTTTCCCTACTTTCAATAAAATTAACTATATTTTATTAATTTATTACTAAATATATTATCTTTTAATTGTAGACATTTTCTATCTAAAACTCTGTAAAGTGTCAAGTAAAACTAAAATCAAAAGTTATGGAGACTGTTTGAATCAATTTATTTTAAGTATATTAATATCAAAATAGTTTCTTGAGAAAAGGGTTTGATATGCCCCTTAATTTTGTTGTTTAAAATTGATATGTTCTTTATATTTAGGAAATAATTAAGACCCCTCCTTAAAACTACCAATGCTCCCAACCCCAAACATAAATCCACCCTCCGGCACTTTCTCATGAGCCACCACAACCACCGGACGACCAAATAGCCATGGAGGAAGACCCTCTTCCCATCAAAAAATTCTTTAAGGAAATCTTACTAGACAAAAATAAGGGTCTGAATAAAAATCATTTGGACCAAGCCAAAGAACAAAACACTTCAGTGGGGGTCGACCCAAGCGACTAAATCCCCCTATCAAGGGAGGAAAAGGCAAGAATCTACCTCCCATGGAAACACTCGGTGATCATCAAGTTGATAGAGAAAAAAAGTATCCCATCAATACCTAAAAAATAAGCTCACTGAACTATGAAAACCCACCAAAGGACTGTCTCTAATTGACCTGGGATGGGATATTTTCATAGCAAAATTCAGTTTGCTCAAAAACATGCAGAGAGCACTACAAGAGTAACCATGGTCCATATTGGGAAACTTCCTATCGGTAAGGAAATGGGAACCAAACTTCGTCCCATAAGAGTACCATTTCTCACAATGCTATTTGGATTAAACTTTCCCAATTACCAACTGAGTTCTATGACAGAATCATACTTGAAAAGATTGATAGGAAGTTAGGTGCACTCCTAAAAATTGGCACTTGCACTTCCGCCACACTAGAGCACGTTTTGCAAGAATATGCATCTAAGTCCCAATAGGCGTACTGTTGCGTCCAAAAGCACACGCAAGTGCACGTGGTCACTCAAGTAGTACAACGACTCTTTCGAGCCGAATTATTGAACCCAAGGGACTTCAAATCAACAAATAACAACTTTGTTATGTCTAAAATAAATTTACTTATGTGACAAACAATTTTAGAAATTCGATTATAATTACTAAGTTGAACAATCTCAAAAATGAAGTACTACAATCAAACAGTTTCAAACAAGAGAATTTCATAATATGGGAAAGTAATCCAGGGTTGCAGCATAACCCGATTTCCTGCATAATATTAATTTATCCTAGCATTCGATAGGCTAACCTCATTATGAATTTGCAAGGTTCATTTTACGATCATGATCTCCCGACCTCTGATCGCCTACCACCATCGACAGCCTAACTACATCGTTGAGCGGGGATAGGCATGAACCGATGGCAGAGCATTAAGATATCATCTTGCATATTAATCAAACGCGATATATAGGTATAAGACTATCATATATACGAACACTCTAACTTTACTCTAGAATGAACACACTTCCCACATTCTTTGGTCTATCCCTCTATTCATCTTCCGAGTTCAAGAGCAGACAACGAATTTATTTTAATGTTGATCATGCATTAAAATAGTTAAACAAGAATGTAAGCATAAACCACAAGAAAACCTATCTCATGCTAGAAACAAATACTAATATACCATTAATCGTAGCTACAACCCTAGAATAAGGGTCTTTAGCTACTCATAGAACAAAAGATCATCAAGTAATGTTTATGGATCATAAAAGGGTTTACCAAAATGAAGGAGTAGAAGAAAAATCCTAGAAAGTGTTAGCCAAAACGCCCAAATGGATCTACTCTCGTCTTTTTAAAAACTGGATAATAATAAAAATAACACACTTAAAATAATTATAGTCTAAAATAAAACACGTGGCCAATTTCTGGTGTCCAGGTCCACAACGCGGACTTGTTCCCTCGCCTATAGTTGCGCACAGGTGAAACCTCTCCGCGACGCGCTCTTATCGGGCACTCCACTGTTAAGTGGAGTTCCTTTTCTGCATACACATATCAGCTCCGCGACGCGGAGGTGCTCCCTCATAGTGTATTCTCTAGCTTCTTGGCCCTTTTTCTCCGTAACTAGGTGCCCTCTTTTGGCTCGTTCTTCTTTGCTTTTCACCCTAAAACATCTAATCATATTGGTTAGAAGAAGCGACATCAAAAGACTCTCAAAACTTAATTTCGACAACGAAAAATGCTCTCAACTAAACCATATATATGGAATTAATTGGTTATAAGGCGCATAAATACGCCCAAGATCACGTACTGGTAAAAAACGATTAAAATTGATAGCCACCTTCAGGAGGTATTGTACGAAGAAGAAGGAACATTATGTACTGGGTGTGGGTGAGTTGGTCTAGAGGGAAGAAAACACACCTAGTCACAGGTAAAATTATTCGATGCCAAGTCAGGTAAGTTCTGCAACCCCCTCCAATAAATTCTAACCATTTTACTTGCTCATTTAAGTATTCTACCAATGAATCCTTAGGTAAACGTAAACAATGGATAGAATCGGAAAATAACAACAAAGCAATAATAAAAAGCTCAAGTACCTTGAACTCAAAAAGAGGCAAAAACATTTATGAGGATGGTCCACACATGAAAGAAAATGCGTCTTCTGCAAAAGGAATGGATTCCCCCAACAAAAATACCCTCTTCTCTCCACATTAACTACTAAGGACCCCACTACTGGTATTAACTCAATTATTGTCCCTAAAGCCATGAGAAACTTTGCATCTCCCTCGAGGGAGAAGGCAACCGCCGCCACTCATAACGAGTACCCTCTCTCTATTGCGGGAAGTAATCATCATAATCTCAGTCCAGATGTGATCAGGACATCGCTTCAATTAACTACAACGCTCCAATAATCTCTATCCAGATGTGACCATGGACATCGCGTCACTAATAGACATAAGAAATATGAAAATCAATAGAAAATAACTTTAACCGTAGACACACCTCACAACATTATAAGGGAGATATCGATACAATAATGTATGAAATAATCAACTGACAACCTAATGACCTTCATAGCGGGTCTTACTCATTCAATAATTTGTAATTTTTACAAAAATTCGTGTGGTATAAAAAAAGAATTTTACTTTAACATATCTTAAATATGAACTTAAATAACTTGAGATAGATAATCAATTTTCTTTCGATAATCTAGCATAACGTCGATATATTTGTTTCTTCCACAAAATCCTTCCAGCGTTCTATTCATATATATCTAGAAGCATATTTCATGTCTCTTATGTTCTCTAAAGCTTAATTTAATACATATTACAGATTTATTATATTGTTATATGTTATAAATAATAATAAATAAAAAATATCAGCAATTTTCTTAATTATTTATTGAAACGTACTCATCCAACTATTTTTTGCAATAAAAAATGGAATCAAATCAACCTACCTAGCCCCAAATTTGAGAAGAGTACCTTAGCATCAATTGATTACATTCCCTTAAACCCCTTGAAGGTTTATGAGAAAAACCAAGACTTATTTGAGCACAACTTTCAGTTGGACTAACCTTCCATTTTTGATGTTCTTCTTCTAAGCAGCTGCTTCTCCTACAGTGCTACTTGCTAAAATGGTTTCTTCAATTGCCACTAAAATCCCACTTTGCCAACACTCATCAACACTTAATCACAACTCAAATGTTGTTCAACCCATTTCCCTCAAAACCCTTTTTCTTCCTCCCCTTTACAGTCCCAAAACCCTGACTACTCTTTACCCCAAGATCCAAGCAGCTTCCAAATCCCAAAATTCAGCTATTTTAACCTGCTCTTGGAAACCCCAGAAAGGAATTTCCAAGTTTTTCAGTGAAAAGATTGTTTTTTTACTTGTTGGGTCATTCTTGTTTATGGGTGTTAGGGCTAAACGTGTATTGTCATTGCCACAGCCAGTTCAAGGAAGTAGTGTTGTTGAGACCCAAGAAGGAGATAGTGAGGAAGAAGTGACGTGTATGAAGTTGTTGGAGAAGAATCTGAGAGATGTTGATGCTTTGAAGACTATTGTTAATGTGAAGATGAGGAAAGGGAAGACTAAAGAGGCTTTGAAGTATGTGGAGAAGCTGATTGAGGTTCAGCCTTGAGAAATGGAGTGGAGGCTTTTGGAGGCTCTTTGTTATGAGATGATGGGGCAGTTAAGTAAGGCTAAGAGGTTGTTTAAGGAGATTTTGAAGCAGAAGCCTCTCTTGCTTAGAGCACTGCATGTATGGTTCCTAAACCCTGTTGTGTTTTAATGGAATTTCTATTGAAATATCCTTAGATGCTTCCTTTTTTTGGTGTGTGTGTTTATACACTCGTTTATATTGCATTAACACCATGTGTGAGTTGAGGAGGATTAGATAATATTTGTCTTAACTTTTGAGTAATTCTTGTTAATGGTTGTTGTTAATGATGATATTGGATGTGCTTATAAAACATTGTTGAGTGTAAAACACTAGAGGTCGTGTAAATATCTTGTGTAGAACTTTGTGCATTAAGACACTGAATGGCAGACCTAACAACCACTATGTGTTTTTTTTATTCCTTTACTTATTGTTTGTTGTGGTGTATGCTGGTTTGACTGATGCAGCTCCATTGAGTCGATGATTCGTTTAGATATGATATTTTGTGACTGTCAAATTCTGCAATGGAGAATGTCAATAACCTAGTACTTATTTGGATATCTGTTTTATGGTTTGAAGACTGAACATGGATTCTAAATTATGTGGAAGTTTCTGCTCTCTCACGATAGATGTTGGATATGATATCCATTTTCTTTATCAAGTCAATGACATAATGATGGTCACCATATCATCAGTTATCCAGATAGTAATTGAGCAATGCATTATTGTGAATTGATATTCTGTAAACACTGAGAAGAAGGATCATGTAGCTGGCTGGAATGCCTTGGTCTATACAGTTTTTTACATGACTAAAAAAATACAGGTATTTGCCTTGGTCTAGACTGTTTTACATGACTCAAGAAAAAATCCAGGTTTTGTTCTTATCTAAACTTGTAAAATTCACCAGTAACTACATTTGAAGCCCAAGAAATTTGGTAATGTTTGTGTAAAAAGCTGTTTTCAAATGGATAACCATGCAATTGCTGAAAATCCTGTCTCTCTGTTGATTTTTTCAAGTCACCTTCGTTGACTTCTTGTTCTATGGATGTGGCAATACTTGGTTCCCATTGATGTGGTATTTAGTGGACTTTGTCCTTGATAAACTGAGGACTGAGAAGGAATGATTGCTCCAGAAGCCCGTTGGCTTACTGGTGGTGCTAACCATGTTCTTTCTGAACACTAGGGTACTACCTGGTGTAATGAAAAATCAATGCTCAAGAAACACATGATGAATTATTTTAGAATTGTGCACTTGTATGAAGGCTATCATGATGTTTCATATAAGGTACGCTTTGATGCATTGTTATTAAAATACAGATCAAGCTTCCTTGAGGGGAGCAGTTCTACATTTGTCAGTTAATCTATAGTGTTATCTAACTTTGGATCCTTAGGGTTTACTGTGCCTTCAAATTGTTGTTTCTTGTATAACTTTAGGCTATTCAGTTATATACTTGCAGTGGATGCCAATCTGAGACAAGAATATTTTGAGTTCAGTTATGTCATTTTCAAAATATCATTCCTATTGGAATGAAGAAGCAATTCTTTGAAGGATAGCTACAAATTTTCAGCGTGGAGGAGGAGAATAATTTAAGTGCAAACATATATATCTAAGCGGTGAACTTTGTAAGTAATCAGAATCAATAATGTATCTGTATTAAGTGATGACACTAATCAATTTGATGCATCCTGGATAAGTGTATGATGTGTGTCAGAAATAGTGGTGAAATTTTAGGTAGTTTTTTGTGTATTTCAAAACACCACTATGTCCTACTTGTTTGTCACAGGTATGTCCAGATCAAGGAGGAGTCCAGGCAACAAAGAACAGGTGTCATGCTGTTTCTGATTTCTTCACTATTTTCTCTTCACATCTATAATTGAATGGGCATGCAATTTAAGGCAATGAGCTCGAATATTTTGCTTATGTTTGCTTGACCCATAAAAACTTGTTATGCTTGCTATGAACATTTCTTTAGAAGTAGAAACATCCCTTCTCAATTATTATAAGCCTTTTAAGCTTATCTATTGAATTGTTCCAGGGTTTAGCTATGGTGATGCACAAAAACTTTGAAGGTCCCGCTGTTTTTGAGATGCTAAATGGTGCTCTAGAAGTTGCTCGCCAGGAAAAAAGAGTCAATGAGGAAAGAAACATAAAAATATTAGTCGCACAAATGCATGTAGTTAAGGTAATGGCTTGAAGTACACCTGCTAAATCTGATTTCTTTAGTGTGACATTTATCTGTTACATCAAAAGGAGTTACTCAACTCTCATGAGGGGCCATGTAAATCATGATATCCTCCCATTATTAGCATATGTTTTGTAGCTTGTCTGCTGTAACATCTTATGCCTAAGTCGATGCATTAAGTGTAACAGAGATGTCTACCTTGTTTGCTTTATAATGATACCATTGGATATCCCTAGAGTCTGATATAACATTGATGTACAGATTGGAAGAGAGGCAGTGTAGTTGGGTAAATGGTGAAAGTCTGGCCACTTGCATGATGGTCTTGTCTTGCGGGTAGTAGGTTGTCCGAGCATGTTACCTTTTCTAAGTTAAAGAGGTTGTTTTTGTCAGTGAAGGTCATGATAGCACCAGTTCTCTCCCTCATGATCAATGTTTTGATGGTTAGAGGACCCAGTTCCAGCTAGTTCTCCCCTATCTATTTTAAAAAAGGTAGGATAAAAAAATGTTCAGCCTAGTTCTCCTCTCTTACATTCATTCATGTCTTGCAGGGTGAGTTAGAAGAGGCCTTACAAAAGTTTAAACTTCTTGTCCAAGAGAACTCAAGAGACTTCAGGCCTTATCTGTGCCAGGTATTTGTGTTCTGTTTTTCCACGGCATATTACTTTATAAGCTTCAGTTCTTCTTGAATTGTAAGCTTTCGAAAAGGATATGTTAAGAATAAGCAAATTGTAGCTCTGTTAATCAGCTTAAATTTCTGGCTAAATGTTCGTGCATCCTTGTATACTCGAGTGGCCCACTGTAATACTTTAGAGCTTTTGATAATTGATCTTGTAATTTGATCAAGGTTTGAGATTGAACCCCAAGGTTCACATATTATGAGATTTGGTAATACACTAATACTGTGAAGAATGATGATAAAATGCTGTTTAATATGTACTCTATGCAATGCTTGATATACTCTGGATTAGATTCTAGGTCACTGATAAACATGGTCTCAGGAAACAAAAGATTTTAGTAATTAAATGGATGGCAAAGCAAGTTTATTGCATAGTGAGGAAAGGCAGATGCATGGTTAAGCAATAACCATGTGTCATGCATATGCAGCAAGATTTGCTCTCGGGTGTAATTAATTCCGATTCATGTGATGATGCATGTGTTCTAAAAGCTTAATGTTGGGGCAGTCAACCCCAGATATCTTTGTTCTTGAATCTTACCGTGTTTGGTACTTGGTGACAGGGAATAGTCTACAGTTTGTTGGACAAGAAGAAAGAAGCCGATGAACAGTTTGAGATATATCGAAGTCTTGTACCCAAAGAATTTCCTCAGAGAGGTTTCCTTGATGATGTTGTGTTGGCTGCAAAGACAGAAACTAGGGAACAACTTGAGAAGGAGTTCAAGAATGAATTCTCTTACAAGACATGAAAAAGTCATGCCCAATTATCACATTTTTAACTAGGCTTATCATGACTGAATGGTTAAGGGTATATGGAGGAGGTGGTCAGAGGGTAGGATAGAATTAAAAACACTGCTAATGTAGACATACAATATAGTTGAAATATGAAGTTTAGTCTCCCTTGGAAGAGGAGTGAAGTTTTAGGACAGTACATTTTTGTGTTATCTCTTCTGTTGATATTTCTTGTCTTTGGTAATCGAGAAATCCCCGTGGTCAGCTGGCAGTTCTAAATTCGATGGATAATTGATCCGCTCCTCTTAACTCTCTCCAGTTAAACCTATATTTCACTTGTCGCGCTCTTACCATTTGATCAGAGCCATACTCTCTGAGGTAAAAGAATTCTTAGTTTGTCTCTACAAATAAGAAAGCAGGAGTTCTCAAATATGCTTATCCATTCTTGTATTAATAAAATTACCAGACATGGTGTTACAATATGTGCATATTTTTTAATAACAGTTAAATAAATTGCTCAATTTAAATACAGCTCCCTACAAACTTGGGTATTTTTTTTATATCAAGAACAATATAGTAATCTAGACATGCTATAAAATTTATGACAAGGTTTTCTCAAGGATTATTAAAGCATGAATATCACGGAGTATGTGATTTTCATGATTTCATAGTTTCACTCTTTAGTTATAGCTAATTTTGATATGTTTTTACTTGAGTCGAGTATCTATACGAAATATTGATTCATGAGAAACGTGAATTGTTTTAGCCACTATGGTATTACATGGGATTGAAACATATGTTTAACCAACAAAAAAAAATGATATGTTAAACGCCCACTGTGGGGCTCGAACCCACGACCATAAGGTTAAGAGCCTTGCGCTCTACCAACTGAGCTAGACGGACATTTGTGATTACATGTACTTGGTATATTCTCATGGTAAACAACATTACATATTGAAGGTGTGTCTTAGATATTTAAAAATCCCTGGAATCAAACCATAAAGCCTCCTGATAATGACCAGGCACCTGACAATTGTTTACCAAAAACACATTACAAAGGTTGCATATAGGAATTCGCTGCTAACAACACCATCATATGTAATCTCAGTAGCATGATAACTCTAGTTTATGCAATTTAGTCACAACTTCCAATTAATGGTTGCTGAGAAGGCCAATGAGGAGAATTATGTAACAAATGGGATGGATATTCGTGCAGCTGCAATGTTCCAACGCCACTGGTATTGATGGACTCAACCTGCTATCCTGTCTTCAGTATCAATGCAATAACACAGTTGTTAGAACAAGAAAGAGAGACAACAACAAGAGATTTGTGACTCGTGTACTATAGATGGTTGCAACAGCAGTTACTAACTGGACTGGAAGTCCTTAAAGAGATTTTACAAAGAAAAGTAGAAGAAACACATAGTTCTAGTCACTACTATGACACATCAACAACTTGATGATTGAGATTTCAGACTTGTGTACTAAAGATATGATAAACGCGAAAAATAGAGCTAGCTATAGACGGTTGGTTACATGGTGTAGAACTGATAGTTAATCATTTAGATCATTGTCTCTCTTTTATCTTTTCAAGAGAATCATGTGAAGATATAGATGCAACGTAACGATCACAGTTTCTTATATAAGCCATAAAGCAGATTTGCAAGAAAACTTTCATCTTGTCTGAAGTTATTCTTAGAATGAAAGAAGTAGTTTTGGAGAGTCCGAGCAACATAGCTAGTAATAATAGGGTATTTTAACCATCAAACTCTAACTGTTCAATAGACTCCATAACTACTTCACTTTATTAGTATATCACCTTTGAGTAAATCCATAGTTGAAAAAGAGAATGTCCATATATAATCACCTTTGAGGTAGATGAAAGGTACCTTTGAGTCAACAGAGCAAGTATGAGGTTGTCGTACTATGTATATTTGATCACCATGACTGTTTTCACGATAAATATCCTGATTGCGGTGCCAAGTCCACAACGCATGAGTTGAATTTACCATCTGCATCAGTATGAATGGAGAAGAAGAGAGTGTTGAACGAAAAATAAAGATCGGTGATAATGGTAATAAAGACGAAGGACTAAGTTAAGAGTGTCGACATGTCTATGGATCAGATGATAAAACACCTAAGCAAGTTGATACACAATCAACGCGATGACTTTTTTTTGTTGCATATGTTTCCTTTCAATAACTGCCTCTAGAATAAGAAAAGTAAGTAATACAGTTGAAGCTCTAGCTTTATACCTCCAGTATCCCGTGCCCGAAGCTGCTCTCTCTATATGCACTCCATTCTGGTTGTCTATCCCAGCAAAATTTTCCTTTGGCAGGTCCACTGCTAAAGTTCATGTGACATACACCTCCAAATTCTGGAATGTTGTCACCTGGTGAAGGACATTTACCAGGATCATCTGCATGATCAGCGTCGACTTTCTCAATATTACCACCATCTCCGACTGTTATGTAAACAGGACCACATGGATCCAAAGTATAGTTGTAGACTCGATTCATTCGCTCATATGCATGTACCTGAGATAAGTCCTAAATGAAATTTTCTCAATCATTAATAGCCAGGATTAGGAGTATATTTCAACTTACATGACCGGAGAAAACTATATCAACGCGATATGTATATAGCATTTCTTCCATTTCCTGCCTCATGCACTCAAATTCTTGGTAGTGCGATGAATAGCTATTGTACCAAGGAGAATGCCATGCAGCCACCAGCCAAGGAGTCACGCCACGATCTACTTTTTCCAGATCATGCTGAAGCCAAGAATACTGAGCACCTGATATCAGTTTTTTAAAAAATACAGAATTTAGTAAGATCAGTAGGCGATAAGCTCACATATTTGCAGCATTATCTTTCTTTATGCAAGTATACCTCAAATATTAGAAGTTAACACGCAGTGAATTAAGCAATTTAATGACTTACTCGTCTGATTATAGTCAGCGTAGGCTCCTAAGCATGATGAAATGGATTCCTCCGGCATTAAAAGAGTAGTAAAGGTTACTATTAGAGCCAGATTCCTTTGAAGGAACAGAATATCTTGTCAAATACGATTGGAATGTGAGCCCTGCTGCTTGAGGTTCGATCTCATGGTTTCCTTCGATAACCATCATTGGAACTCTTGAGATTAATGGCTCCATAAACCTGAAACTCCAGTTTATTCAATTCAAACTTCTTCTCCGAAGCTTTTAAGCTTCTTTTCCATTTTCTAACAGTTCATTTTTCTGTCTCATAGGCATATATAATATAATGTTTAGCAGATTGTGGTTCATAACCACAATGTGTCTATTTGACAAAAACTCGGTGAATAGTGTAACTAGCATCAACACGAACCTCACACCTGAAACAGACTATTGCATAGAGCTAAAAAGTTTTAAAAGACTAAGGAGATTAGTTATGTGAGGAAAAGAATAGATGACCTTCCCCATCCATCCCATCGAGGTTGAAATGTTTCTCTTATCGGTGCATCTGGAAACTGACAAGAATAGCATGAAGCTCCTTTACCACCAGTGGTAAGGTATTGATTCGCGTAAGTTAAATCTCCAACCATCAATATCATGGAAGGATCATTCATTATGAGATGATCAATTGTTGTGGTTGTATTGCTTGTAAGACCTAAGTCACCAACAACTGCTATTCGTCGTGGATACTTGTTAGGTGCAGGCAATGGAAAGGTCTCAAATTCAAGTTCATCACTCATTGCTGCTAAAGAACTATCACCACACTTGTAGTAATACTTTGTTTCAGGTTCAAGACCTACAGAAGAAAAGAAATTACTTCATTGCAACTTATACATCGTTTTATTAATCCTACACGTCAAAGACTCGTAATTCAGAGGCAACCAGAGCCATGTACACATATATTCAGCTTCCAGTATACTAACAGAACTAAGAATAGTGAAAACATTTGCAAAAATGTGTTCTTTTCATCGACATGGATCTCAGTTTGAATCAGGAAAACAGAAAAAGAAGACAAGTGAGCCAAGGGAACATATGAAGCGGCTCGATGCAGATAACCTTACCATCAATCTTCACATGATGAATGATGCCAGAAGTGTAGTTCCATAGCCCTTCAAATGGATACAATTGACTGTAAACAACTGAAACTCCATTTTGCTTCATTGTGTACTTCCCACTTTCCTTCCCATACCATACCTCACTTGCCACTGTTTTCGGATCGTGTGGAGTCACATTTAGACCAATCTGAGCTTCACCTAAAAGCAATCACAGACTACTTTATAACAACTTCAACACAATTCCTATATTGCAATTGGTATACATCTTGATCTAAGATCTCTTAAAACCCATGGAAAGAATATAATAAAACTTGACTAAAGGAAACCAACATAAAAGGAAAATAGCATACAACCATTCCAGAACCAAAAATCCAAAAGCAACCATACAACAAACATTAATAAATCTAAGTTGTATGGACTGACAGTGTAAAATGTGTACATGCTCCAGTCAGGGAGGATCTAGGAGGGGGCGAGGGTGTTCATCCGAACCCCAACAACAACATACCTAGTATAGTTCCACTTAGTGTGGTCTGAGGAGGGTAGAGTGTACACAAACCTTATCTCTACCTCAGTGCTGAGGTAGAGAGGCTGTTTTCGATACATCCCGACTCAAGGCAAAATCAGTCTTGGAAAAGGCATAATGAAAGTACAATAGGCAATAGATAGTAACAAAAACAACAAACAGGAACAAAATAGTTCTAAAACAAAATACTACAACTAAAAATCTACATGAAATAATATATAGATTTTGAATCCCCTAAACACAAGACTAGAGGTTGGCTAAGTGGTTTAGCGGATTCAAAATTCACCTCGAGGATCTAGCAGTTTATCCACCCTCTTACATGTTTAGTGCAAAACATTTACCTTAAATTTACTTTAAGCAACCAGATTGCATGAACACTATTACATGTTTTAAAGGTTAACTCATTAAGGGGTCGTGTGGCAGAGTGTATTAGATAAAATAATGCATGTATTAGCTTTGTGTATTACTAGTACCTTGTTTAGTATTCTTTTTCCCGAACAGTGTTTGACGCTTGGGAAAGGCATAATTCTGATGACATACGGTTCTGCTTATTAGTTATAATTAATGCTTATATAACACCGGTTTCAACGCTGAAGAACCTTAGAGCAAAAGGATTCTCAACCTTGAACTGCATGGTGACAAATTGCGGGCCTCAGATATTGAACTGTCTACTGGATCCTAACTGTAGGAAAGTACTTCAATGCTTGAACAACTGCAGCCCTGTAGATCAGGTATGCAATTATCGCTGTATTGCTTCATATGAGAGAAAATACCTGGAAGAGTTCTCTCTCTGTGTACTACAGAAGAATAATTGTCTTGAACTCGATGCAAAGATCCCTGAAAAGCCTTATGTCACTCCAATGGCAGAGTTTCGAGGGGAGAAATTGTCTTCTGAAATTGCTGAAGACCTCTTTGTTGGTTGGTTAGGGACATTGGAATGGAGTTGGCGCGTTGTAGCAGGGCAGAATCCAGCTTATGATCAATTTCCATGCCAGTACCAATTATTCTATCGGGGAAAAGCTAGAGGATCATTCTGGTATGAACCAGTTTTCCAGGTAAGAACACTTGAAGGAGACCTTGTCGGGAGAAGGCGTTAGTATAGAGTGAAAAGAGGAAAAGTTACCGGAACATTTCACTTCAGTGTATTGGATAATGGAGTTGTTTCTAACGAGTTCTGGACAATTGTGGATGTTTCTGATGATTTGAGCTGGGGTCTGTTCCACTATCATGGAGCTGCACGAGTGGCGGGGCAGTCATATACTGGGGCAGTTCTTGTCAGCCCAGATGGACAATATCCAGCTGAGAAGGAAAAACAAAGGTTGATATCTGCATTGGATAGATGTGGTATCAAAGAGTGGGAGCTATTCAATGTTGATAACTGTTCATGTGAAAATGCACCATTGGGGATTCCAGATGGCTCAAGTCTGCATTCTAAAATTCAAGTCAATGAGCAGACACATTCTTCAGTCTAGGAACCTGCATTTTTTTTGTTAAAAATGAATGTGTGATGTATAGTTTATTGATAGGTCAATCATGTTGTAACATCCTGTTGTAAAATTATAGTGTTCTCAATGCCAAGTGCTGCCATTTACATAAATTTGAGGGGTACACCACGCAATTATCCTTCGATTTACCTTCTTTTCTTTTACTTTTCCTTCTTGTGATGAAGTACTTTTCAAAAAGAATGGAAGGCTAATTCTCCAATTATGCCTGTTTTAGGAGTCCCCAACTGTATGCTAAGAAGATGAGAACAAATATATATAGAATGTGATACAACACAAAAATCTTGTTTACTAAATGAACTTGAGTGAACTGCAATATACAGGAGAGTTCTGTTAGACAAATCTCTAAAAGAAGAAAAAGAGTGAAGGGAAAAAATCAAAATCAAATGGCTAATCTACATATTTGACAAAGTTTGGAACTATTTTTCTAATGTGATTAAAACTGGATATGGTTAATAACTTAGGTAGCAGCTCCTCAACTTCAAGACAATCGAAGCATTTTATTGCTATGGGGCCGTAAAATTGTTAGCAATGATTCCTCCTCATCGAGTATTCTTGGATGTTCTTTCCAAAAGCTCGTCTCAATTATGTTACAGTGTTCAACAACTACTCTGTCATTTCCTGTTGGTTCATCCTGGGTTCAGAAGCAAAACGTAAAAGTGAATACCCACTCCATCAGTTTGATCTGTAATAGAAGTCAAAAACAATGGCACTTGTGTTGCAAATGAACTTATGTACCAAGTGTAGCTTCTGAATACGAAGAATACAGATGAGACCAGGACCAATTTAGATGAAAACATGCTCATTATGGAGTTAATTATCACATTAATGACAAGAACCAAAAAACACGGTAAGGTACTATATTTATTTTACACACAGTTTATTATCCATATGGTGGTAGAAGCCTAAAACTAAAGGATACAGGCTTGGTATACAATATCATCAAAAACAACATAAAGTACTTCAAGCAAACATAACATCTTCAGCACAGAGAGAGGGAGAGATTTACTCTGTCCCGGAAAACAGAGGACCCCATCCGAAAGATAATTGGCAACGCATTGTAATCAATGCCAAACTTGGCAAGCAATTCATTTTTTTCTTGAGTTTGAGTACCCTGCAGAACAAAAGGGTTAATGTGGTCATTGGAATATCAAGATTACTCTCAATAGTGAAACCTGCTTGCGTATGATCGGAACAGGATGAGAGATATGCACTAACAGATCTACTTTATCAAGGTCAAATCAATGCTGACAGTCTAAATTAAGGTGCATAGTTGATTTCTACAGAATCAAATTACAAAAAAATATCCATTTACACTATTATGTGTCACAATCATGTAGATGAGAACTTTATCGTTAGTGATTGAGGCTTCAGTGCCGTTAGAGTTCACATAGTATGTCGGCCTATGCTTTTAACATAATCTCATCTTTGTGAAAATCTCAATTTCTATAACTATGTTCCTCCAAGAGATACATGCCCGGAATAGTGTTCAAAAACTAAGTGATAGCTTGAACAGAAATTTTAACTGTACCTTTCAAAAAACCTAAGTGCTTGCGATGTGCTAGGCTCAAATAAGGATACTGCAAAATCGAGAAGAAACTTAAAGAAAAGACTAACTATATGTATTTTCATTCAGCTTTCTGGCTATCAGAACTATAAGTCAAAAAATCACACCCTTAAACACAAAATGTGTGATGTCAACAAGTATACCGATACTTCCACCACTACAGGCTGCAAGACTATTTTCTTCAAGGTGCCTATGGCGTAAATAAGATTATCCAGAAGATTTAGACAGAAAAATAATCCATAGAATCACATATTATAATAGATCATGCTGCTACATCTAAAAACAAGAAACCTGCGCCATAAATTAAGGAATGAGATACCACACCTTCAGAGAGCTTTGTGCTTCAGTTCTGCTCTTTCCAGACTTAACAAGCAGCCAGAAACAAGTATTGTACTGATTGTTTATGTGACCTACAGGTCAATATATTGACATAAGATTGTTAAAATGATACAATTCATTCTTTAGCTTGCCAGCAAGAAGAATAGGTCATAAAACCCAAATTTCTTCATATAACCAGATTAATTTGCTTGAAATTCTTATATAACAAATAAGATAGGGAGTACTCACAATCAACTTGTCTCCAAGCCAAGTAATCTCGAAGAATCTCAGATGATGGATAGCAAACAGATCGTCCATCAAAATAAGGTGGTTCTTTAAACTCTTTCTCAGGAAAAAACTCTTTCCACTTCATCACATACATGGAAGAGAAAAGAGATACAACAGCTGAGACAATTTCACTGAAATGATGATCATAAGAGCAAGTCAATATAACTACATCAAATATAACCGACAAAAAAAGTCAATATAAAAACATTATGTAAACTAGTTGAGAACGGCCCTCATACAGTTGCCAAATAGACTCTACCCTGAAACTTCAACCAAATTAATGAAAAAGCTTTGAGAAATCGTTGTATGTAGGAGATTTACAACAAATGCAAAATATTCTAGAAGGGAAATTCCACCATTCAGACAACCAAGCATTTTATAGGACACGTTCTGACAAAACTCGCATTGCGCACAAGAAATGAATTTGCAGGATCTTTTAGCATGTTGTTCAAATTGCACTATGTTCTTGCAGGTTGGCAACTGCAGCTGAGTGGTGTCAAAATAATCTATATGCATCATGGATTCTAGAAACAGGAAGAAGAATTTGCTTTTGACCTTGAATTGGTTCCCTCCTAATATGAGGTTTTAGCTAAACACTACACTTACCTAGGAACTTAAGAATGGTGATGAAAGAGTTACCTTGACCACCTCTGATACAATAGAGAATCTTTCTTCAAAACAAAGCTGAAAGAAAAATTGATCTCTCAAGATAAAAGATAATAGGAAAAGGAAAAGGTATGTTAAAAGTGAATCAAAGATGTTAAATGAACTAATACCTGTATTCATCACTCATCCCATATGCAAAGATAATGTCCTTAAACATCTCCAGCAAAGAAACCGCACAAGAGTTCATAAGTTTCAGTGCCTGTTCATCATTTGGCTTCTGAAAGCCATTATCTTCACAAAACCTACAGTGGATCCCATCAAGATCATGAAACCAGCAAGTCCAAACTAGAGTTTTCAAATTACATGCTCAATATTTGACATGACTTTATACTTGTGAAATTACATATATATATTTTATAAACGTGTATGCATATATTACAACCGTGCACTTGTGTCTGACATTTTTTATGGATCCGGAATGTTTTGTACAACTTCACTGTTGTTTCCAGGTCATAATAGAAAATTATCTTGGGAAGTGCTTGGAGTTTTTTCTTTAATCCGGAGGTACAAATCCAGACTTGATAAAGAAAATAGGCATATAAGAAAAACCATCTCCCACTGAAACATGGATTATATTATCCAGAAAAGGCATATTACCTACAAAACTTTTATGCTTGATGAAAATAAGAAGCAAGAATAATGCCACATCATTTTGACATGAAACGTGGGATTTGAAGCAAAAAGAATAATTTAGTCTAAAGAGCATCACATACAAGAGAAAAGGTATCAACTGGAAAAGGGAAAAAGAAAAAGACAAGCGCAATTCAAAATCAACAAAGAATGATATCAACACTTCTTGGTAAGTCGAGCAAAAGGTCATTAAAAAGTAAAGAGAAGACCAATTGGCAGAAATAAAGGCATAAATTACCTGTGGAAATGACAACCGTCTACCCGGACTACAATCCAAGTAGATAACATCAACCTGCTTTCAAATTGGAAAGACCTCAAATACTCGGGTTTAATCTTGTTAATCCCTTCAGCGAGTGAACCAAGTTCCTCGGTAAGGCATGTGTAGTTATTCCAGAACCTTTTTGTTGCTACATTTTCTGAGTGAACTATGATTGCTTTCTTCCTTGGTCTTTTAACAGGAGTGCCATCTTCACGGTATTTCACAATATCGTCCACCTGTGTTAAAATGGATAATATAAATTGTCAAAGTGGACATGAACAGTGGCGGAGCCGGAATTTTCAATTCGGGGTTCAAAATTTGTAGAAATAGACAGACGAAGTAGTCGAAGGGGGTTCGACATCTACCATATATACATAAAAAAATATTTTGACCATGTATAAATAAGATAATTTTCCGCTGAAGGGGGTTCGAACCCCCTCAGTATAAGGTGGCTCCTCCCCTGGACATGAAGATGCATGATATGAAGTATCCACGTATAGTGATGAGCAAACTGCATCGCATATACCTCCTTCTCTTCCCTTCCTACCCCTATAGGTGGGGGTGAGAGTTCATGGTTTAAGCATAGAGCTTGGTCAGTCTTTTTGTGATTGAGAGGTCAAATCTAAACATGAAAAGAATATGTCTACTTGCCGCAAAAGAGTCCTTTAATGCACATGCCATTTTTATATAAAAAATATAAGAGTTACACATAACTGCTCCATGAAAAAGCACAACAATAGGATGACCTTAACAAGGCTCAGACTGTGGAGTTCAATTACTACTACTCTTACCCATTTTTAGGTGTACCATTTAACTGTATGAGTACACTAACATTTTAATTTCAAGTTAAAGAACCTGCTTAATTCTACCCAAAAAAAAAACATTTCTCTAAGATTATAGGGCTAGGTTTACTTTTTGCAAGAAGGAAAGAGAAGAATTTAGAACAAAAAGAGAGTGTGTGCGGTCCTTAGGGTAAGTTTGTTAACAAAGACGGACAAAAACAGAAGTGTCTTCTCTCTTTCTCTCTCTCGTTCGAAAAGCCATCAAAACCATTTCTTCTGCCTCAATTTTTTTAATACTAAACCATTCTTTAAAAAAATTCCTAAAACAAATCTTCCAAAACAGAAAAGCACACACATCAATTGTTTTCAAAACAGTGTTTTTCATATCCAAATGCCATATTTATCTATCTTTCAAATCTAAAAAACGAAAAAAGGGATAGTGGCACATACATCACATGCATATACCAATATATGCTCTTCTAGGAGAAGGGGGATGAAGGTAACTACCTTTATCTTGATGGCACAAGACCCTTGACGAAAAATCTGCGGAAGGTCCTTGTAGTTGATACCAAACTGCTGAAAGAGTAATTCATTTTGCTCCTGCTTTTGTCTTCCCTGCTTTTATCGAACACTATTAAGCCTCAAGTCTAGGGTTCTTTGAGTCCAACCATAAATTTGAAAATGATTGTTTAAATGCCTTCAAAAGTAAGTAGATCCAAAATATAAAAATGCAGTTAATCCTACCATTGCCCAAGCTATTTTTGCAAAAATTGGTGAATACAACCATCAATCATTAAGACTTCATCTTTGGAGCAAAACAAGCAAGATGAAAAAGTATTGAGGGTAGAAAAAAAATTTCCCCTAAAACACCGTTTTGATACAAGAAGAGAACCTAAGGGGAAAGAAGATATAAACAACTAGGGAGGTCATAATTCATCTATAACGATATTGTAAGGAACACATCACATATATGAGAATTGGCTGATTGAAAGCATATTAGACAAGGCAGACTCAAATTCCAACAGAATTGGAAAAAGATTTAAAGATTGGAAAATGTTTTTGTACATTCTTTGAGTACAGATGGAGCACCCATAGCCTAGTAGTCAATGAAGTGGATTGAGAACCATGAGGTCTGAGGTTCAAATCCCCGTAGATACAAAAACACTAGGTGTTTTCTATACATCTGTCTTAGGCTCCTAGCCTTGGTGGGCAGAGTTAATTGGCTAGTGGGAGGTGGCAGGTATCCCGTGGAATTAGTCGAGGTGCACGCAAGTTGTTCCCAGGCACCAGGGTTATCAAAACAAAAAGTACAGATAGAGAAAAAGATATATATCTTGTGACTTGACCTATAACTTAGAATCTTCAGTCCAATCCAAAATTTGGCTCCAAGTTTACCATTTGTAACACTCCAGATTCGATAAAGGAAAAAAATTTCTAGATTTTCAGAAGTTGCATGTGCCACTGACGGAAGCCACCTACGGACCGTCAGTCAGCTCCGTCGATGGGCCAGCCAACTTTCTTCACACTTCAGATTTCATTCTTCAGTCGCGAACGACGGCCGACTAGCACGGACTGTCATTTGATCCACGGTCCGTAGGTATGATCGTTGGTGAAGGCCAGCAGCCAATTAGGGGGAAATTGATAATTGGGTCAATTTCGAATGGTTATAACTCTTAGCACAAAATGAATTATGTGTCCCATGACTTATGATATGATAGATAATTGAATCCTCTTTCCAACACCGTTGAGTTTGCTAAAATCTGACCTCTGAGTAAAAAGTTATGCTCGTTTAGTGAAGGCCTGTCGAGCAGGCTTGACTTACGGACTCAATCTACGGACCGTCGATTGAATCACGGCCCGTCAGTCCCGTCCGTCGATCACTCCGACAGCAGTTAAGTCAAGGGTCTTTTGGTCTTTTCCTATTTTGTTAGACCCTTAAGCTACGTCGTTTAGACCCTAAATCATGAGGTTTTAGTTAGTTTAGGCCTAGAAACATAACTAGAACTTACCTAAGTCAAGTCATTAATCAAAACATAGAAAATTAGAAGCAAGAGAGGAGAAAAAGGCCAAGAACCCTAGTTCAAGAACGCAGCAAGTGTCCATCAGTTCCATCCCCAAAATTGAAGGATTTTTCCATGGAATTCGTCACCAGGTATGTGGGATTTCACTAGTGGGTTCCTTTCACCCACTAGGTCCCTAGTTTTCAGTCAGTTTCTTGATTCCATGATTATGACCAGACCTAGGGTTTCTAGAATTTCAACAGATCATCATGAAGTAGTTATTTAAATGTTCCAAATCAGATTATCATGTTAATGCTCAGTTTATTGCATGAATTTCAGAACCCCAGCTATGTATTTCTTTAGTTCTTGAATTACACATGCTAGGTCAGATATTTCAGTTATTCAGATATACATGCTCCAATTTTGAACGCCACATTATCAGTATATTTCAGCATAAATCCTATTTTGAGTTATTAATTTTGAGAAGCTTTTTTTTAGACAACACTTAAGTTTTAAACTGAGTTTTTGAGAAAGTTAAGATGAGTTTTGAGAAAGAGCTTCTAACACATGATTAGTATGATAATCGAGTAGGTCATCAATGTATGAATAGTATGGTATCTAGACATACCATCAATGTTTATGCAGTATGACTTCCCAAGTCATCAATGATCATAGTATAATATGATTTTGAATTGATTTCTAAGAAGGAGTTTTCAAGTATGAGTATCTACATGTCAGTATTTTGAGCTATTCAGTATTTCAGTCATAATGTATTCAGTTATACATGCCTCAGTTTATGAATGCATCATTATCAGATTAATTGTTGCATTCTCAGATTGCATGTTCAGTTTTGAGCTATCCATTATATACAGAAACTCAGTCATAATGTGTTAACCACTTAATCTATTGGGAGTAGCATAATACCAAGTTAGACTAGGGTTCAGCGTACCCATATAGTCCCAGAACTACGAGCCACATAGGTGTAAGTCCCCTATGTGGGCAATATCAGTTAATGATCACACCAGTCATGCCTCTATACCTTTGGCCAGGTATATTGGGTCCTCTCGATAGGACGTATACATCGGACTCCACATTTAGCTCATGTGGTTTTATTGTCGGTTATTAGTAGCTCCCACAGTTCACTGAGATTCTATTGCATTGACCTTATTTACAGTACAGTCAGTATTCAGTTTCAGCATGTTATAAATTTGGTCATTGCATTCAGTTAGTTCAGTATTCAGTATCTATATCATGTTCAGATAATGCTCTTGCTTTATTGCTTGTTTAGTTATATGATTATTTCAGCGTTATTCTATCCTGCATGCTCAGTACCTTTCAAGTACTGACGCATACTATGCGCTACATCTTCTCGTGATGTAGGTTCAGGTTCTCAGCATCCAGATCACACTTAGATCGATTCCTGATCTTCAGTTCAACAGCATCAGTGGTGAGTCCTCATTC
Source organism: Solanum stenotomum (assembly GCF_019186545.1). Classification (NCBI taxonomy): domain Eukaryota; kingdom Viridiplantae; phylum Streptophyta; class Magnoliopsida; order Solanales; family Solanaceae; genus Solanum; species Solanum stenotomum. Next base: position 11,649,156 of record NC_064283.1, on the reverse strand, counting down.
CTCGAGGACTAGTGACATGTTTATCTTTATCGCTATTAGTCTGTAGTTTCAGTTTTGCTAGATCTAGTTGGGGCATGTCCCAACATTTCTAGTCAGTTTAGAGGCTTATTTCAAGCATAGTTAGATTCAGCTTAGTATTGAGTTAATATTTTCTTTGTATTAAACTCATCAGATTTCATTCAATTCAGATTTAGTATATGGGTATTCCCCATCATTTCAGATTTATTTATGATTATAGCTTCCGCACAGTTTCTATTATTCAGTTTATCTTTAGTATACTCATGATCATGCCAGCAGGGTTAGCTTGTGATCACTTGTGGTCCTAGGTCCCGTGTCCGCGTCTCGGGTAGTCTCAGGGCGTGACACCATTAGTTAGCTTCAAGTTATGTGGTTCATCTAACTCATATATAGCAAGAGTAAAATTTGGAAAAATGAGCTTCATGATCTAAGAAACACTTCTCAACCTGTGCAGTGCAAGTATTGACATTTTTGAAAGGAGTTCAACACATAAATTCCAGGTAACAAACTGTAGACGAGTAATCCATAGGAGATCATAGATATGTATGCAGAGCTATCACTCCAGAAACCATTGCTGGGAGCTTTAATACTTTTTTCTTCACATAATAGCCATTTTCTAAGACCTTCTCTAATAAGCATCTTGCTTTGTGCAAATGAAGTCACTAAATGCATATAACTGCTTACCTTCTGTAGCTACTAGCATATAAAAACCACCTGCTACTATATCTGGCAAGTTCGGCCTGGACCAGGACTGGCACACTTGGTCTCTGGCCCAGGGAGATGGTCTGGTTCACGAACCGGATCCCTTCTTAAGAGGCCGGTCTGGGCCAGTAAATTCTGAAGAGTGGTGGACCTGACACCAACTCCTGATTCCTAACCACTATGTGATCTGGTAGTGGACCAATCCGAGCTTCTTCTTTTTAACTTCATTCTACTTTTCTTCTTTATATGATTTTTAACATTATATTTATTTAGTATTAACTAAAATTTGAAATAGAAAAAGAATAACATTGAAGAAAAAAACCGTAAATACGCATGTCATATTATTGAGGAAACAATTCAATTTTTTACTCTCAAACTTGAGTTAATTACAGCACCTTAAGAATCTCTTTCGCCTCCTTTTCTGACTTTCCAGAAAACACCAGCTTCCACAAACAAGTATTGTATTGATTGCTTATATGACCTGTAAGAAGAACCAATATCCTTTAGCATCAGATTTTAAGAACTCAACTCCTCCAGTAACAATTAATTGGAAATATTCAATACGAGAACTCACATTCTGTTTGTCTCCATAGAAGATATGCCTGAAGAACCTCCATTGATGCACAGCTGATAACTCGTGAATGGAATGATGGAGGCACACTTAACTCTTTTTGAGAAAAGAACTCTTTCCTTTTGGTTACATATGTAGATGNTTTTTTGAGAAAGTTAACTAGTATTATAAACATAGGAGTACACCAATAGTGAACTCCTGTAGTAATTACATCAAAAGTATAGAGGGTTTACCAAAAAGAAACTAAGCACCTATCTCCCTCATAAACTATCTAAGAATAGGGTGATGTCCCCCGGGTCCTTGGGAATAGAATGGATACACCAAAAGTAAAAGGTCGCTAGACAATTCATTTTAATGCTTTGGAAAGGGATGCTCTTGTTCTCAAAACATCTCTGATTTCTCTCACTCCATATTGTCCACCAGATGCAGGCAGGGACAATCTTCCATCTCTCCTTGTGTCCTGACTGACTTCCATCTCTATTCCAACATGCTAGGACTTCTGCAGTATTTCTAGGCATGATCCATGTGATACCTCTTCGGTTAATGAAATACTTCCATAGCTTCTCAGTCACTTTACAGTGCAAAAAAAGATGATTTATTGTCTCTGTCTCAGATTCACACAAAAAACATCTGGAGCATAAGTCCCTTCCTCTTTTCATTAAGTTATCCTGAGTCAGAACAGATTGTCTTGCAACAAGCCATGTGAAGTAAGCCACCTTATGTGGTATTTTCCCTTTCCAGATCATCTTCCAAGGCCACAACTCCTTTGTTTCAGTTGGAGTGTCTAGTAATTTGTAGGCTGATTTCACCTTGAACTTGCCATCTTTCTCCAGCTTCCATGTCAATTTGTCTTCCTCACAAGTAAGGTTCTTGGCTTGTTCCAAGGTATTATAGAACTGAGTCATTCTCTCCACTTCCCAGTCATTGAGGAACCTTCTAAAAATCAGGTTCCATCCTTGTTCATTTCTGACTTCTACAATTGTAGCCATTTTCTGCTGATTGATGATATAAATGTCTGGGAACTGCTGTCTCAAAGGTGTTTGTCCCATCCATGTATCATTCCAGAACAAAGTTTTCCTCCCATTTCCCACATTAATCACAGAGTTGTTCCAAATTCTTGGCCACTGATTTCTAATAGTTCTCCATAGACCCACACCATAAGGAGTATTGACCTCCTTAGTAGTCCATGATCCTTCCTTTCCATATCTGGCAAAGATAGTGTCCTTCCATATGCTCTGGTAATCTGTTGCTAGTCTCCAGAGCCATTTTAGCAGAAGGCTCTTATTGTGGGCTTTCAAATTCTTAATTCCCAGACCTCCCTCTTTTTTGTTGGAAATAACAGCATCCCACTTGACCAAGTGAAATTTCTTGACCCCTTCCCCATTGCCTTGCCAAAGAAAATTTCTTCTGATTGTGTCCAGCCTCTGAATGACCTTCCCAGGCATAGGAAAAAGGGACATCATATAGGTTGGCATGGCATCAAGAACACTGTTGATAAGTGTGACTCTACCACCCGAGGATAAGTATTGACTTTTCCAGTTAACCAACTTCCTTTCACATTTTTCTACCACAGAGTTCCAGATGCTCAGAGATTTACTCTTTGCTCCCAAAGGCATGCCAAGATAGGTGGTGGGAAGTTCCCCTATCTTGCCACCTAAAATGTTTGCCAGGAGGCTGATCTGTGGTACTTCATTCACAGGATAAATAAAGCTCTTTCCCCAATTGATATGGAGTCCAGATATTGCTTCAAACATAATGAAAATAGCCCTTAAGTGTTTCAGTTGTTCACTTTCTGCATCACAAAATACTAATGTGTCATCAGCATATTGTAGATGGGAGATAGACACTCCCAGTGAATCCCCCTGACTCACTTTGAAGCCCCTAATTTTGTTATTAACCTGAGCAAACTTCAGCACATCACTTAGACCTCCCATAGCTAGGATGAAAAGAAAAGGAGAAAGGGGGTCTCCTTGTCTCAATCCTCTCTCAAAGGAAAAGAAGCCAGATGGTGAGCCATTGATCAAAACAGAGAACTTCACTGTGGTCATACAAAATCTCATCCATTTTATCCAGGTGTTGCCAAACCCCATCCTCCTGAGTGTGCTCCACAAAAATTCCCAGTTCAAGTGATCATAAGCTTTCTCTATGTCTAGCTTGCAAAGAATTCTTGGGACTTTGGATATGGTTCTCACATCTACACATTCATTGGCCACCAGAATGGCATCCATAATTTGCCTACCCTTTATGAAGGCCATTTGTTGTTCATCTACTAACTTTGGCATAACCCTCTTGAGTCTTTCTGTTAGGATCTTTGAGATGATTTTGTAGAAGCTCCCAATTAGGCTAATTGGCCTAAAATCTTTCAATTCAGATGCTCCCACTTTCTTAGGAATCAGGGCTATAAAAGTGGCATTAAAACTTTTCTCAAAATAGCCCTGATCATGGAAATTCTGGATGGCAGCTACCACTTCCTTCTTAATCACTTCCCAGCATTGTATGTAAAAGGCCATTGAGAAACCATCAGAGCCTGGTGCTTTATCCCCTGCACATGAGAACACACTGTTTTTTATTTCCTGTTCTTCAAATTGGCCTTGCAATGCAATATTATCCTCTTCATTGATCATGAATTGGAATCTAGGATTGAATTGAGGTCTCCATACTTCTGCCTCCCTGTATAGTTCCTGGTAGAATCTAATTATTCCATCTTTGATCCCAACTGGTTCAGTAACATTAGCTCCATTTATGGTCAATTTGTCAATGTTGTTGTACCTCTTGTGACAATTAGCAATCCTATGGAAATATTTTGAGTTCCTGTCCCCTTCCTTGAGCCAAAGGGCCCTAGATCTTTGCCTCCAAGCCACTTCCTCCCTCTTTGCAATTTCCTCCAACTCCACTGTCAATACTGCTCTCAAGTAGGACTCATCTTCAGATAAAGTTCTCTGATCTTGAATCAAATCTAGATCAGCTAATTGGTTGAGAGTGCACTGTTTCTGTATACCAAGATTGCCATGAAGTGTTTTGCTCCATTCTTTCAGCTTGATTTTCAGTAGTTTCAACTTACAAGCTAGTATATAGTCTGGTCTTCCCATGTAAATTACAGAATTCCACCAATCTTTAATTCTTTCATTGAAGTCTTGAGTTTTTAGCCACCAATTCTCAAACTTGAAATAAGATGTTTGTTTCTCCCAGTTACCACATTCCAACAACAATGGATTATGGTCAGATGTAACTCTAGGTAGGATTGATTGATTAATCTTCCTAAAGGAAACTTCCCATTCCTCGGAAATCAAAAATCTGTCTAGTCTTGCTGCAATATCTTGTCTGTCCCCTTTCCTCCATGTGAAACTACCACCTTCCAGTGGTAAATCTTGTAGTTCCATATCCTCGATAAAATCTGAGAAATCCTCCATCGCCTTATTCAATCTCTTGCAGTTCTTCTTTTCTGATGGGTATCTTACTACATTGAAATCCCCAGCCACCACCCAAGGTCCACTAAACAGACTCCTTACTGCCCCCAATTCTCCCCATACTTCTTCTCTTTCGTCTCTACTGTTTGGAGCGTAGACACTAGATAGATGCCATTCAAAGACCTGAGTTTTCCCTGTGAACTTACATGTGATACAGTAAGCCCCTACTTCACAAACTTCACCCTCCCAGATACTGCTATCCCATAAGATAATGATGCCCCCTCTTGTTCCACGTGCCTCTAATTGTGCATATTTGACCCTCCTATTTGCCCTAATCTCTTTTACCACCCCACTTATATCTCCATTAATTTTTGATTCCTGAAAACAATACACGTCTGCCCTCCAGTTATTCATCATGTTTTTGATCAATAGCCTCTTCCTTGGATCATTGAGGCCCCTTACATTCCATGAAACTATGTTAACTTTCATTTAAAACATCTATGAAACAGCCCCCCCTACTTCTTGTACCATAGCTCACGAAGTTACTAGCTGGTTCCAGATTCTTGAGTTCTCTTGGGATCTTTTCTGTTGGAGTCGTAGGAACTATGGCTCCAGCCATCTTCTCAATTGCTTCCCTCTTGCCATCAATTTTCATGAATAGCTTCAGAGCTGCTTCTTCACATCCAATAAAGTGCACCCCAAATTCTTTGCTAAGCCTGATAATATTCTGTTGGATCCATGAAGGAATTTCGTTCTTTGTTGCTATACCAGTGTCCTGCTCTTCTGAATTTAGTGGTATGATATCTTCAATAATACCTTCCCCATCTCCCTTATGTTCCAGTAGCATATTGTTTCCTGTTTGTGTTTCTGTGGTTGTTCTTTCCTCTATATGGATGATCGACATAGCGTCGTCGTCCCTTATATCTGCTAGAAATTCGAAATTCTCATCTCTGTCTCCATGGAATAGATGGACTGGATCGCCTTCCCTGTCTGGTGCCGCTAAGTTCTTGTAATTTGCTTGTATTTCATCGAGCAAAGGCTCTGAGGCCCAATCTGTAATATTGGCCTGCTTTTCATTTAGGTTACAATCTTGTTGGGCCAGTGGGTCCAGGCCCAACTCTTTTCCTTTCAGCTGCTTAATATCACATGCCCTGTTAATAGATTCAAAATCTTTTGTACTTCCCACGTGAAAGTTCCTGTCACCAGCTGGCAGAGGCGTGGATTTCGAAGTTTCACCCTTTTGCAATACCCATTGGTTTGAAGATTGGGTCTTCCTATCTCCTCCGATATCGCAGGCACTCTCTCCGGCGAAAAACCTTGTCGGTGTTTCGTCCCATACTTGTATGATATACTCGATACCTTCAAAAGCTATCTTCACCTCCTTCGGAATGGAATTTCCGTTGGCCTTGACGAGTATTCTTGCCCACTTTAGGTGATTGCGAAGATCTGTTTCCTCCTCTGTCTTCACCCAGCCACCGCAGAAGTCCCCCACTGCTTTAAATACATTCTGAGACCACAAATGTAAAGGGAGGCCCACTAATCTGATCCACGACTGGCTTATGGCAACCCTAGATTGAATTGCACCAATAGTCGGCGACCACCATTGTAGCCGAATTCCTTGATTCTTCCACAACCATCTTCCTCTAAGAACATGCTCGGCCGCATTTATGGACGTAAACTCGAAGAGAAAGCAGTTGTTTCCCATCTCGTAAACGTTAAGGCCGTGGGCTTGGTTCCAATTTTTGCTTGCCCATCTACGAACTTCCGACAGGGTGGCCATCTCAGATCCATTTGTTGGAAAGCTACCCACAAGGCTCTTTCCTAAGAGCTCGTTTCGAGGTTGATTGAGGCCACCATTTATGAAGATGATGTCCCCTCTCTCCTTTATGACTGCAGTATTGATCTCTCTGGACGACCATCTGCTCCTCCTCACCGTCTCTGCATATGGAATCTCTTTATCCACCATTTTGTAATTCTGATTGACTGTCTTATTAGCTTTGTAATAAATGAACTTTTCAATTTTGGTGGCCAGATCCCACCAACCAGCATTGAATGAGATTTCTGGGACTATTAATACTGCTCTGCTCTTGCCTTGAATGCTGATAATGCTTATATATCTTCCTTTGTTGTTAAAGTTCCTTGCACAGAATAAGTGTGAAACATGCTCCTGTCTTCTCCATCTTCTAACATTGTTTCCTTTCACCTTTGACGCTTCCTTAAGGATCGAACAGATCCATTCCATCGATTTCTGGCTAAAGCTAGCTCTGCTCATCATGATCCTTCCTCTCTCAGTCCAGTCATACCACATCTCTGCTCGTGATTCATCTCTAGCTATGTCATAAGACTTGAATCCCATTGCGAAGAATATCATATCTTCATCCATTGATTAGAAGAAAAGAAAAATAGGTTAGAAGAAAAGAAGGAAAACGGAAAATTATGCCGGTTTGAAAGATAGAAAGAGGGGAAATTCCGGTGACAGAAGGTCACCGGAGGGGAGTTCAGCTCTCCTAGATTAGGAGAGAGAAAGATTTTGGGGACATGTGCCTAGGAGAAAAATCAAATAGAAAAGAACTCTTTCCATTTGGTTACATATGTAGATGAGAAAAAAGACACAATAATGGATAGTATTTTGCTGCACGTTGAAATTTCTGGTCAGCTAAGAAAAATCATGAGCAACTTCATCTCAAATGAAGAAACTAGGATTATTTTACATCTCTCTTTTCTTTGTCTTCTTGACTAATTCAAGAGGGACATTTTGTATCTTATAATCCATTTTACTCAACTCCATATAAGTATCTTGAAAACAAAAACATATATATGGTGGTCATCTTAGTGAGAAGACAAATGTGTGGACAGCCAAGCTGACCACACCTTAAGATTGTCCTGGTGTCTTCTTAAGAAAAGTTTGTGATCAATCTCTATATTTCCCTAATACTGCTTACTATGCATTTCCTCAAGCCAGCTACCACAAGGGCCTATAGGCTATAGCGATTTGGAGCTGATTTTCCTTCTCATTAACAAAATCTCAAAAATGATTAACAAAAAACAAGAAATATATAACCTAGCTCAACCCCCAAAGCTAGTCATAAGGGAAGGATTGATTAAGACCATATAAGGAGACCAAATTCCTTAATGCCCACCGATGTGGGACTCAACACCCCCGCACGTCAAGGACTAGATATCAGAGAGTGGACAATATAAGAGGGGGTCCAACATCGAAAACAATGAATGGGTTAGACCTAACTATGACACCATGATAAAGTAATGGACCTTGGTTCTAACTCAACCCCAAAAGCTAGCTCATGAGGGGAGGATTGCCAAAGTCCATATAAGCAAACCATCAATCCATTCCCCTATCAATGTGGCACTCTAACCCACTTTAACAAAAACATGCTAAAGAAGGGGAATTGAAGGACAGTTCAAACTGGTATAGACATGGGCGGTTAAGAAAGAGATAAAAAGTTGATAAACTATCCAAGAGGCAGCAGCATCCCTGAGCATAATTGAATTACCTTCACTGTTAGAGACTGATTATATAATATACAGTCCTCAGCAGTCAGCACTAGGACAATGTAACAGTCAAGTTTAAAATAATGACAGATTGTTGGTGTCGGGAATCCAAAAAAAATTGCTGAGATGATGATCTAAAATCAAAGACAAATTGGACATGATCTAGCAAACCAACTGCTGAGGAAGAGATTTGTATATTGCAGTTAACAGAAAAGATGATTCTAGTTGAATCACGTACAAAGTTATCATGCAATCGTTCAAAGAGTGTTCAAGAAGCATAAGACAAGAAAAGTAAACAAGTATTGTTTTATCGCTACTCAAACAAGAGTCAATGCAAGAACAATAATTTTGTACCATACCAGCGATATATGAATACTAACAAGACAAAGTGCATCATTCAAATTACTCATCCGAAGAGCCAAAAATAATTATTGATAAACACTGATATCAAATTCTTGAGATATGAAATAGGTTACAAACCTTGCTCGCCTCTGGTAAAATGTGGTTTCCTTCTTCAAAACGAAACTACATAAATCGTTGTACCACATTGTCAAGCTTTTCAAGGGGGAAGAAAAAGGGTATAACTGTCTAATAGTAAGAAACGCATCATACCTGTACTCATCAGTAAATCCATACGCAAACATAACATCAGAGAAGTTCTCTAATACCTTAATAGCACAAGCATTCATCAAGTTCAAGGCTTTGTCATCATTCGGCTTCTCAAATCCATGCTTCTCCGAGAAACTAAACATATACAATGCAAATTAGAAAATCAAATACCACAAAACCCAAAAAGGAGCAAGAGTATATTCACAAGATACCAACACCAATTGACAAGAACTAGCACTTAACATGAACACAGACCTATACTTCAATGGAATTTTAACTGGATATCTCTAGATTTCAACACCTTTACCTTAATTTGCAGAAAGATAAGAAGACAAAAAATAAAGGCACATGCAAACCGTAAACATTTAAACATCTCATTACCTGCCAAAGTCGCGGCCATCAATTTGAACAACAATGATATTTGGGTACATTACTTCGTCTTCCACCTCAAAATATTTCACGTATTCATACTTGCTGTTCGCCATTCCCAAATGCCACTACAACCTGATTGAAACAAAAGATTTATGTGAAGTTATAAATGTCACAAAATTATGCTTGTGACATTTGAGAAGTGTTACTTAGATCATGAAGCTCATTTTTCCAAATTTTACTCTTGCTATATATGATTTAGATGAACCACATAACTTGAAGCTAACTAATGGTAAACTTGGGGCCAAATTTTGGATTGGACTGAAGATTCTAAGTTATAGGTCAAGTCACAAGATATATATCTTTTTCTCTATTTGTACTTATTGTTTTGATAACCCTAGTGCCTTGGAACAGCTTGCATGCACCTCGACTATTCCACGGGATACCTGTCACCTCCCACTAGCCAATTAACTCTGCCCACCAAGGCTAGGAGCCTAGGACAGATGTGAAGAAATCACCTAGTATTTTTGTATCTACTGGGATTTGAACCTCAGACCTCATGGTTCTCAATCCACTTCATTGACTACTAGGCTATGGGTGCTCCATCTGTACCCAAAGAATGTACAAAAGCATTTTCCAATCTTTAAATCTTTTTCCACTTCTGTTGGAATTTGAGTCTGCCTTGTCTAATATGCTTTCAATCAGTCAATTCTCATGTATGTGATGTGCTCCTTACAATATCGTTATAGATGAATTATGACCTCCCTAGTTGTTTATATCTTCTTTCCCCTTAGGTTCTCTACTTGTATCAAAACGGTGCTCTAGGGGAAAAAAATTTTCTACCCTCATACTTTTTCATCCTGCTTGTTTTTGCTCCAAAGATGAAATTCTTAATGATTGATAGTTGTATTCACCAATTTTTGCAATAATAGCTTGGGCCATGGTAGGATTAACTGCATTTTTATATTTTGGATCTACTTACTTTTGAAGGCATTTCAAATTTATGGTTGGACTCAAAGAACCCTAGACTTGAGGCTTAATAGTGTTCGACAAAAGCAGAGAACACAAAAGCAGGAGCAAACTGAATTACTCTTTCAGCAGTTTGGTATCAACTACAAGGACCTTCCGCAGATTTTTCATCAAGGGTCTTGTGCCATCAAGATAAAGGTAGTTACCTTCATCCCCCTTCTCCTAGAAGAGCATATATTGGTATATGCATGTGATGTATGTGCCACTATCCTTTTTTTTGTTTTTTAGATTTGAAAGATAGATAAATATGGCATTTGGATATGAAAAACACTGTTTTGAAAACAATTGATGTGTGTGCTTTTTTGGAAGATTTGTTTTAGGAATTTTTTTGAAGAATGGTTTAGTATTAAAAAAATTGAGGCAGAAGAAATGGTTTTGATGGCTTTTCGAACGAGAGAGAGAAAGAGAGAAGACACTTCTGTTTTTGTCCGTCTTTGTTAACAAACTTACCCTAAGGACCGCACATACTCTCTCTTTTTGTTCTAAATTCTTCTCTTTCCTTCTTGCAAAAAGTAAACCTAGCCCTATAATCTTAGAGAAATGTTTTTTTTTGGGGTAGAATTTAGCAGGTTCTTTGACTTGAAATTAAAATGTTAGTGTATTCATACAGTTAAATGGTACGCCTAAAAATGGGTAAGAGTAGTAGTAATTGAACTCCACAGTCTGAGCCTTGTTAAGGTCATCCTATTGTTGTGCTTTTTCATGGAGCAGTTATGTGTAACTCTTATATTTTTTATATAAAAATGGCATGTGCATTAAAGGACTCTTTTGCAGCAAGTAGACATATTCTTTTCATGTTTAGATTTTTCCTCTCAATCACAAAAAGACTGACCCAAGCTCTATGCTTAAACCATGAACTCTCACCCCCACCTATAGGGGTAGGAAGGGAAGAGAAGGAGGTATACGATGCAGTTTACTCATCACTATACATGGGTACTTCATATCATGCATCTTCATGTCCAGGGGCAGAGCCACCTTATAAATAGAAGAAAAGGAATAATTTGCAACTTCACCTGTGAGTTGTGACCTGCAGCCTGCCCAATTAGGCCATCACTAAACTGAAAAGGCCATAATTTTACCTGTTCAAATATCAAATTTGTGCAAATGGTAAGTTTTCACCTCAATACCTCATCACCTGTGGGTTGTGCTGTTGTTCAAATGATCACTAAATGTACAACATTCACTTCTACAACAATCAACACTCAACGATATACTCTCCAAACTCCAGCAATCTATGCCATACAGTTTGGCTTTTGCCTTCAAATTTCAACAAGCATTCAACTTGCAACTTACCATGTCATTGACTTAAATATTCAAACAAAACTGATTCTATGGATGATAGACACTCATGACTCAACACTACTTCATGAATACTCATTTAACACAAATGTCAACAGAGTTGCAACTTAATTACAGAAAGACGCAGTACATTACAATTTACAGTTCACAGATCACACAACTAATCACATAGTTGCATTCAATGAATAAAAAAAACTCTAATGTGAGCTCCTAGAGTGCTACTCGTGTTGTTTTCCACAAGTTTATTAGATTCCATTATTGATTTAGCATAAAAAAAAAAAAAAAAGATTATGAATCAGAGTATATTGGAACATGAAAAAGAATAGTTGCGAAATAGTAGTGGAATTAAGAATTTCATTACAAAATATCAAATAAGCTTGAGTCTTGATAACTTTTAGGTGGAGAACATTGTATCCCTACAGCCTATCCCGCTGATGAATTTAAATTCAGATTCAAATTAATCGAGTCAATAAAATTTACGAACAAATGGTTAAAACAAACTAGTAATACAGTATATTCACAGAGAAAACAAACTAGTACCTTCGAGGCGCGACTCCTGCGAGAACTGAGCAGCGGCTGCGGGCTGTGACAAAATTATTATATGAACTGAGCAGCGGCTGCGGGTTTTAAAAGAAATTATTATATGAACTGAGCAGCGGCTGCGGGATTTTAGTTTAGGATTTCTCTCTTCTATGGGGCATGGGTTGAATAGTGATTAGTTAATAGGATGTAAAGACTAAAGAATATATATATATATTTCGTTTATTACGGTTAATCGATTTTCTTCAGCTAAAAAATTAAAAATCGAACCGAAAAATCAAAATATTGAAATATGAAATTGAAACCGAAATTAAAAATATTCGGTTTGATTGGGTTTTTTTTATTTTAACCATGTTATGTCCAACCCTAGCTGAGAATAGAATAGCAGATGCACTATCAAAAAAGGAAGAATAAGGTGAGAGATTTAATTAATCTATATTGGGGGAAGAATATATGTGTATAAATATCATGGTATTCTATCTCTTATAAGTATTATTTCATGTAATTAGTTTATCAACAAAGTTTATTTTATTCTAGTAATGAAGGGTAAGAATATTGTCAGACGTCAAAAAAATTTCATGAAAAAAATATAAAACAAAGCCGCTCAATATGCCTCCTTTTTGAAACTCAAGACTAATGAGTAAATTAAACTTGAAGCTTGATTAAATATTATCGATTTTAACATGAAATATCTTCAGGAACATTTGAAAAATAAAATTGCATCTAATGCTTCATAAATAGATTTATCTCTACATTAATTTTTTAAATTCTATTATTGGTTCAACTTATTTTACAAACTTTTTAATTCTATATTGATGATGTTGTTACATGTACTCTACAATGATATTTATTATGAAATAATATTATTCTCATTAAAATAATATATTTTTTCTCATACATGATTGACCATGTATTCTTCAAAAGTCTAATGTTTAGTGTAATTTTTTTATTTATATATTTTAAGTATTAAATATATGTAAATTTTTTTATCAATGAGTGACGGTAAGAATTAAACATATAACTTTTTTAAAATTTTATATCATAAAAAAGGCAAAAACACAATAAATTGAGTAGTATACTTCACCTGAAATACTTATAAAACAAAACATAAAAAAAATGAGACCAAACATGTAAGAGAAAAAATATATTAATATAAATAGAAATAATATTTTATAACAAATAACATTGTAGAGTACATATAATAGCTAGCATCATCAATATAAAAGAAAATAAAATTAAATTAAAAAATAAAAGCAGAACAAATAATAAAATTTCAAAAACTAATGTAGAGATGAATCTACTTATGAAGCATTAGATGCAACTTCATTTTCCAATTGTTTCAGACGATTTTTCATGTTAAAATCAGCAACATCTAGCCAAGCTTCAAACTGAGTCACCTCATCAGTTTTGAGTTTTTCTACATCCTCCCACCAACCAATTTTTCTCATCTCTTTGGCTTGGTCAAGTATAACGCTTTGCTTGCTTGCAACATCTTCCCTAATTTTCAACTCTGCTAGTTTATATTCTATTTCATTCACATTGTTTCGAACACATGTTGCAGCAAGTTTTGTTGTGTCACCTAATTCTACATTTGGATTCATCAAACGCTGAGAAACTACTTCAACAGTTGGATGAAAAAATGAGCAAGGCTTATTCGTCGGAGAAGAAAGAACTATTCCTATATCAACATCATGTTGTTGAACGAGATCACCAGCCAACTTATATAAACTCAATCGATGTTCTAAAAATGAGGCATATCGAGCAGCTTCATTTTCTATTTTTTCCATGGGAATTTTTTGATGTCCGACAATCTTATTACCCTCCATTACTAGAATAACATAAACTTCGTTGGTGAACTAATTTCAAGAAATGGTACTTATAAATGATATATTACCATGATATTTATACACATAAGTTCTCCCCCCAATATAAATAAATTAGATTTCTTACCATATTATATATGGAAAGTAGCATAAATAAGAATCTAACTATAAAAAATTAAATTATCATATACTTAAAGATGATATGCACTCAATAAGATTAGTGAAATTTGAAACTTCTAGTTAAAAAGAAAAATATTTTAATATACTTACTTAATTTTATCATATTTTAATTATCAAATATAAATATAATTTGAAGAAACATTAGTTAATAAAAAAAGAAAATTTTAAAATAAATTAAATTTCTTACCATATTGTATATGGAAAGTAGCATGAATAAAAAATATAATCATAAAAGTAATTTTATCAAATACTTAAAAAGGATATGCACTCAATAAAATTAGTTAAATTTGAAATTTCAAGTTAAAAAGGGAAATATTTTAATGTACTTACTTAATTTTATCATATTTTAATTATTAAATATAAAATAATATTAAGAAACATTAGTTACATATTAAAAAATATATATATTTAGGAGGGATAAAACACAAGTATCATCCCGAATTATATTCAAAATTCCAACAACATATTTAAACTTAAGTAGGATCCTATTACCTCACCCCCCCCCCCCCCACACACACCCCTCTAGACTAATTTATTAGTTTTCATGCTCATTTTATGCTGACGTGGAGCCAAGACCCAATTCAAGTATCAATAGTGATATACATGTGTCGAGTGTATAATTTTTTATTTTATTTATTTTCAATTTAATTATATTTTTTCTTTTCTTTTTAATTTTAAATAAACATTTTTTTGTTTTCTTTGCTTTATATTTTAACTAAATTAATACATGTAAATTTTTTAAAAAAAAAAATTGCCTGCCTTACATTTAAACTTCTTCTTCTTCTTTTGATTGCTTTACTCTTTTTACTCTATTGATTTTATTTATTTATTTATTCTTTTCTTTTTTTAATTTAAATTTAAATTTAATTCTAAATGTCTTGTATTTAGAATAAATCTATTATATCAAAATAAATTAAGGAAATCAATAAAATAATTCAAGAGTTTATTTGTGCATTATAAATCTCAATTGCATTATATAAATTTATCAAAAAACTATCTTGAAAAGGAAAATATATTATTGTGCGTACTGAAATTCTTATAAAGTATTTTTTATTATCAAATCAGATTCTCCACTTGCACTAAAGGATGTGAATTAAATGTGTTTATTGAAATTCATTAAATTAAAGTAGGCATTAGTCAATATCGTAAGAATAGATACAAATTGCATATATATAATTCTTTTTTGAACTTCATAACATCATAAAAAATTGCATGCTTTAACATCGGTAAAAAATTTAATTAGCTAATAGCATGATTGGAATAGTATTATAGGTGAAACTCTTACTCAATACATATACTAAATTACTTATATACGTATACTATATTAATCCATGCATATACTAAATTACTTATACACGTATACTAAATTAATGAATACATATACTAAATTACTTATATTATAATTTATATATGTACACATCTCGGTGAATTAATAAGGATGAATGAAGTATTTTTTTAATTTATTTAATGAAGAAGAGACGAAGTCAATTTATTTAGCCCATGAATTTGGTGCTTCGGAGCACCCAAATTTTGTTTCTACAAAAACTTTATGAGGTCCTCCGTAATGAGTTGGGGAACCACCACATATACTCACATCATATTTTTAACGCCTATTTCTGCATTTACAGACACTCTTTTAGAAACTAGCCAAAATCCTCGACTTTTCATGTATATTAGCTCATGGACTTGGCGTCCCAAAGCACTCAAAAAAATTTTCTTAAAAAATTTTATGAGAACCTC
Organism: Solanum stenotomum; assembly: GCF_019186545.1. Taxonomy (NCBI): domain Eukaryota; kingdom Viridiplantae; phylum Streptophyta; class Magnoliopsida; order Solanales; family Solanaceae; genus Solanum; species Solanum stenotomum. Next base: position 11,633,359 of record NC_064283.1, on the reverse strand, counting down.
CGTAATGAGTTGGGGAATCACCACATATACTTACACTATTTCTAACGCATGTTTCCACATTTACAGACCATTTTAAGGAAATATCCAAATTCTTCAATTTTTGTGTGTGTATTAGCGCATGAATCTGGCGCCCTGGAGCACCCAAATTTTTCTTCTCAAAAAACTTTATGAGGACCTCCATAATGAGTTGGGGAACCACCACGTATATTCACACCATTTTTTAACGCTTATTACCGCATTTACAAAACCTTTTTAGGAACTATCCAAATACCTCGATTTTTCGTATGTATTAGCCCATGGATCAGGCGCCCCGGAGCACCTAAAACTTTTTTCTCAAAAAACTTTATTAGGACCTCCGTAATGAGTTGGGGAACCACCACGTATACTCACACAATTTTTAACGCATATTTATGCATTTACATACTCCTTTTTAGGAATTACCCGAATTCCTCAATTTTTCGTGTGTATTAGCCCTCGGATCTAGCGCCTCGGAGCACCCAAAAAAAATCTAAAAAAACTCTATGAGGACCTCAATAAATAAACCACCACATATACTCACGCCATTTTTAACGCCTATTTCCGCATTTATAGACCTTTTTTTTAGGTATTACCCAAATTTCTCTATTTTTCGTGTGTATTAGCCCATGGATTTGGCGCCCCAACCCAACATTTTTTTCTCAAAAAAACTTTATGAGGACCTCCGTAATGAGTTGGGGAACAACCACGTATATTCACACCATTTTTAACGCCTATTTCAGCATTCACATACCCTTATTTAGGATTTACCCAAATTTCTCTATTTTTCCTGTGTTAGCCCATGGATCTAGCGCCCCAGAGCACCCAAAAAAGTTTTTCATAAAAATCTTAATAAGGACATAAGTAATGAGTTGGGGAACCACCACGTATACTCACACCATTTTTAACGCCTATTTATGCATTTACAAACCCTTTTTTAGGAATTACCAAATTCCTCGAATCTTTGTGTGTATTATCCAATAGATTTGGCGCCCTTGAGCACCCCATTTTTTTTTTTCAAAAAACTTTATGAAGACCTCTGTAATAAGTTGGGGAACCACCATGTATACTCACTCCATTTTTTAACATTTATTTTCGCATTTACAGACCCTTTTTTAGAAATTACCAAAAATCTCTCAATTTTTCGTGTGTATTAGCCATGAATCTGGAACCTCTGGAGCACCCAAAATTTCTTTCTAAATTTTTTTTTTAAGACCTTTGTAATGAGTTGGGGAACCACCATGTATAATCACACCATTTTAAACGCTTATTTTTGTATTTACAAACCCACTTTTAGGAATTAACAAAAAAATTCAATTTTTCGTGTGTATTAGCCATGAAAATGGCGCCTCACTGGGTAATGACGATGATGATGACTTCAGGTGCTGAATGAAGATAAGGTCTCACTAGTCGATGACGATGATGATGACTTCCCAGTGTTGAATGAAGATAAGGTCTCACTAGGCAATGACGCTAATGATGACTTCTTAGTGCTGAATGTAGTTAAGGCCTCACTGGAAAATGGCAATGATGATGAATTTCTGGTGCTGAATGAAAATAAGGCCTCACTAGGAAATTACGATGATAATGACTTTACGATGCTTAATGAAAATAAAGGCTCACTGGGTGATGACGACGATGATGAATTTTCGTTATTGAATGAAAATAAGGCATCATTAGGCAATGACGATGATAATGACTTTCAGTGTTGAATGAAGATAAGGCTTTACTGAGCGATGTCGATGATGATGACTTCCTAGTGCTGAATGAAGATAAGGCCTCATCCCACCCCCGAGGTGAGGGCGTCTTGCCCCTACCCCACCCCACCCCCGAGGCAAAGGCCTTTTACCCCCACCCCCCAAATCCACCCCCACCCCTGAGGCGAGGGCCCTCTACCCCCACTCTCGAGGCGAGGCCTCTTTGTATGATAAAAAATCTAAATGTTCTTTTGGACAACCTGAGGTTGAGTACCTAGGTCATGTTATTACTGGAGAAAAAGTGACTACCGATCCTTCTAAAATACAGGCAATAGTGGATTGACCTACTCCTAAGTCCTTGAAGGGTCTTAGAGGGTTCTTGGGGTTGACAGGGTATTAAAAGAAGTATGTAGTTGGTTATGTTACATTTTTCAAGTCTATCACTAATCTACTAAAAGGGATGCTTTCAAATGGAATGATGAGGCTGATTTGGCATTTACAGTTCTCAAATCTGCTATGTCCTCAACACCAGTATTAGTCATAGTGACATTTGGGTTGTCCTTATGCAAGAAAGAACACTGATAACTTATTTCAGTAAAGTACTAGCACCTAAGCATAGGGGAAAATCTATCTTTGAAAAAGAATACATGGCCTTGCTAAATGTTGTGGGTAAGCGGAGGCACTACCTTCAGTTCAAGCATGTTGTGGTTCGAACTATCATAGCTTGAAATATTTGATAGAACAAAAGGTTACTTCAGAATTACAGCAGAAAGCGCTCACTAAGTTACTAGGCCTTGATTATGAGGTTCAATATAAGAAAGAAGTTGAGAACAGAGTAGCAGATGCACTATCAAGAAAGGAAGAATAAGGTAAGAGATTTAATTAATTTATATTGGGGGAAGAATATATGTGTTTACATATCATGGTATTTTATCTCTTATAAGTATCATTTCATGAAATTAGTTTATCAACAAAGTTTATTTTATTCTACTAATGAAGGGTAAGAATATTGCCAGACGTCAAAAGAATTCCATGACAAAGATAAAAAAACGAAGCCACTCGATATGCCTCCTTTTCAAAACGCCGATTAAGTTTATATAAATTGTGGTTGGTGAATTCGTTAAACAACACGATGTTGACATAGAAATAGTTTCTTCTCCAACGATTAAGCCTTATCCATTTTTCCATCCAAATGTTGAAGTGGTTGCTCAACGTTTTTTGAATTCAAATATAGAATTAAGTGACACTACACAACTTGTTGCGACACATATTTGAAACAAGGTGAATGAAATCAAATATAAATATGTAGAGTTTAAGATTAGAGAAGATGTTGCAAGCAAGCAAATAGTTATACTTGACCAAGTGAAAGAGATGAGAAAAATTAGTTGGCAGGAGGATACTGAAAAACTCAAAACTGATAAGTTGATTAAATTTGAAGCTTGATTAAATATTGCTAATTGTAACATGAAATATCTTCGGGAACAATTGAAAAAATGAATTTGCATCTAATGCTTCATAAATATAATTTATCTCTACATTAATTTTTGAAATTTTATTATTGGTTCAACCTTTTTTTTTTTAATTTTAAATTTTATATTGAAGATACAACTACATGTACTCCACAATAATACTTATTATGAAATAATATTACTTCCATTAATAACAATATATATTTTTCTCTTGCATTTTTGACCATATATTCTTGAAAAGTCTAATGTTTAATTTAAATTTTATAGTTATATATTTTAAGTATACATGTAAAAAAAATGTATTTGTGAGTGACGGTAAGAATTAAACCTATAACATTTCTTATTTTTATATCACAAAAAAATGCAAAAACTCAATAAATTAAGAAAGTACTTATAAAACAACATAAGAAAATAAGATATCAAACATATGTGAGAAAAAATATATTAATATTAATGGAAGTAATATTTCATAATAAATATCATTGTAGAGTACATGTAATAACTAGCATATCAATATAAAATTATAAATTAAAAATAAAAAACAAAAGCAGAACGGATAATAAAATTTCAAAAATTAATGTAGAAATGAATCTATGAAGTATTAGATGCAACTTCATTTTCCAATTGTTTCAGACGATATTTCATGTTAAAATCAGCAACGTTTAGCCAAGCTTCAAACTGAGTTAACTCATCAGTTTTGAGTTTTTCAATATCCTCCCACCAACCAATTTCTCTCATCTCTTTGGCTTGGTCAAGTATAATTGTTTCCTTGCTTGCAAGATCTTCTCTAACTTTAAACTCTGCTAGTTTATCTTCGATTTCATTCACGTTGTTTCGAACACATGTTGCAACAAATTTTGTAGTGTCACTTAATTCTATGTTTGGATTCAAAAAACGTTGAGCAACTGCTTCAACAGTTGGATGAAAAAATGAATAAGATTTATTCGTTGGAGAAAAAAGAACTATTCCTATGTCAACATTGTGTTGTTGAACGAGTTCACCAGCCAATTTGTATAAACTCAATCGACGTTTTGAAAGTGTGGCATATCGAGCGGCTTTGTTTTCTATCTTTTTCATGGGAATTTTTTGACGTCCGGTAGTCTTCTTACCCTCCATTACTAGAATAAAATAAGCTTTGTTGATGAACTAATTTCAAGAAAGGGTACTTATAAAAGATGGATTACCATGATATTTATACACATACATTCTTCCCCCAATAGAAATAAATTAATTTTCTTACCATATTATATATGGAAAGTATCCTGAATAAAAATATATATAACTATAAAAATAAATTTATCAAATACTTAAAAATGATATGCACTCAATAAAATTAGTGGAATTTAAAAATTCGAGTTAAAAGAGGAAATATTTTAATATACTTACTTAATTATCAAATATAAATATAATTGGAAGAAACATTAATAACATATAAAAAAAAAATCTTACCTTGTTATATATGAAAAGTAGCATGAATAAAATATAAATATAAAAAGAAATTTGTGAAATACTTAAAAATGAAATGCATCTCAATAAAATTGGTGAAATTTGAAATTTTGAGATAAAAAGGGAAATATTTTAATATACTTACTTCATTATCAAATCTAAATATAGTTTGAAGAAACATTAGTTACATACAAAAAAATTAAAAAAATAAATTTCCAGCCTTATTATATATGGAAAGTAGCATGAATAAAAATATAACTGCAAAAATAAATTTATCAAATACTTAAAAATGATATGCATACAATAAAATTAGTGAAATTTGAAATTTCAAGTTAAAAAAGGACATATTTTAATATACTTACTTAATTTACTATATCTTATTTATCAAATATAAATATAATTTGAAGAAACATTAGTCACATAAAAAAACAAATTTTTTAGGAGACGTAAGACACAAGTACTCTCCAGAACTATATTAAAATCCCAACAACATATCTAAATTTAAGTAGGATCCTATTACCTCCACGCCCACCCCTCCAAACTAATTTATTCTATGTTTTCATGCTCCTGCCAAGACCCAGTTCTAGTATCAAAAGTGATATGCATGTGTTGTCGCGATTTTTATTTTTTTTTTAAAAAAAATTTGTTTTCTTTGTTTTGTGTTTAAATTAAATTAGTACATATGATTTTTTTTATATAAAAAAATTGCCTTATATTTAAACTTCTTCTTCTTTTCAAATAGCTTCAGCTTTTAACCACAACTTCGAAAGCAATCATCAATTTATTTTTTTAAAAAATCAATAAATCACAAAATCCATCGAAAACTTACACCACCTTGATTTTTGCTCTTGCTTAATAGAATGTGAAAGAACGTTAGGAAATAAACATTAGCACACAAACTAGGGGAAATATTTGAATGATAAGAATACTAGCCATTAGAGCTTACATGCCATCCGTCTTACAACTAGCATTGAACATGATTCATACAAAGAGATGGCATTGACTACTCAACTTGTTGGGTAAATATTTTCCCCCATGTTTCATACCATGCAACTTTTTTTTAAAATCGTGTCAACTTAAATCTAAGTGGAAGTAAGAATTTCAAGCTCTCGCTATGTATTGTAATTTTCATGAGCTCTCGCTATTTCGGATAAGTAAAGAGCATATGTTTGCTCTTTCCCTTTTGGCATATCAACTTTAGGCCCAGGAAAAGAATTGGTTAGAGCCTATTCTATGAAGAATATTTCTCGAAGAAGCATGCTGAAGATTGACCTCCAAAAAGCCTATGACTCAGTGGAATGGAATTATTTAGAGCAAGTGATGTATGGTCTGGGATTTCCTGCTATGTTTACACAATGGGTAATGAATTGTGTGAGAACAGTGAACTATTCTATAGTAGTTAATAGGTAGGCTACTCAGAATTTTGCAGTAGCTAAAGGCCTCAGAGAAGGAGACCCAATGTCTCATTTCCTTTTTGCTATAGCTATGGAATATCTCAGTAGATTACTCAAGGAAGAGACAACTTTCAAGTTTCACCTAAAATGCTCTAAACTGGACATCACTCACTTATGTTTTGCAGATGACTTGCTAATATTTTCTAGAGGAGATCTCAATTCCATCAAGGCCCTCCAAAGATGCTTTTCACAGTTCTCACAAGCTTCAGGATGCAAGCAAATCTCAACAAAAGCTCCATTTATTGTAGGGTAGTCCAGTTAGAGGTGAGGCAACAAATCATACGACAACTTGGATACAAAATGGAAAAGCTACCATTCAAGTACCTTGGGGTGCCTCTTTCTACTAAGAAATTGACAATAATCCAATGGTACCCTCTCATTGACAAAATCATGGCCCGGATCAACTCGTGGACAGCTAGGAAATTGTCATATGCAGGTAGAATACAACTGGTACAGACTATGTTGTTTGGAGTTCAATCTTACTAGGCACAACTTTTCATTATTCCTGCAAAGATAATCAAACTGATTGAAGGGCTATGTAGAAGCTATTTATGGTCAGGGGTTGGATATGTTACTAAAAAGGCACTAGTTGCTTGGGAGAGAGTGTGTTGTCCTAAGTCTGTTGGAGGCATGGGGCTGATTAATATGCAAGTCTGGAACAAAGCAGCAGTTGCCAAATTATGTTGGGACCTAGCAAATAAAGAGGACAAACTTTGGATCAAATGGATACACCTATACTACATAAAGGGGCAGAGCACTTGGCCAGAGACCAAACAAGCCAGCTAACTGATAAGAAAAGTCATGAGTGCCAAACATATATTTGATCAAATCCAACTGATGAGGGGCAAGAAAGGGAGCATGATCAGGCAAATTTATATGTACATGATTGGGGAGCAGCAAAGGTCTGATTCATGTTCAAGAATGCAGCAAGGCCAAAAGCTTATTTCACTATGTGGCTCATGCTTAACAAGAAGTTAGCAACAACTGACAGGCTAGCTAAATGGGGTGTGGAAATAGATAAGACTTGTGTCTTATCCAGGTAGGCAGAAGAGACTATTAGAGCATTTGCTCATACAATGTCAATTTGCTAGAAAGCTATGGGAAAGATTGTTTACATGGATTCATCATCATAGTATAGTACCAAAGACATGGGGACAGTTTCTACAATGGAGCATTCAACATGGGAAGGGGAAGTCTAAAGCAACCCAAATATTCAAGATTATTTTGGCTGAAGGTGTCTATGGGGTGTGGATTGACAGAAATAGCAGAATTTTCGTGAAAAAGAGCAAAAAGGAGGAATGTGTAGCCAAAGAGATAGCCTATGTGACTGTTGCTAGAGCTCCTGCTAGTATTAAAAATGTTGTTAATGAATTTAAATTCTAAGCAATAGTATCTAGTGTTAGAGTTGTAGTTTGATGAGTTAACTTTGAGAACAAAGCATGCTGTGATAGCTGCTTGCATTGTAATGTTTTGCTTCAGGTAATTGATAGAATGTTAGTTACCAAAAGAAAAAGAAAAAACATAATAACTTGGGGTCTGATATTCCATAAAAATAGGATATAGATCATGAGACTATGAATTAAACTGCTTGTTTGACAAGAATAATCTATATTTATCTATTTGTTATTATATATATACAATAAGATGATGGATAATGTAGCTCACTAGAGCTTTGTACAGAGAGCAAAGGAGCTAAATGGTAGCATCTAAAAAAACCATTTCAGTTCCATCTCTTGGAGTTCTTTGATTTCTTCGACTTCTGTTTTGCTGCTTGGAATGCCTGCATTTTCTGTTTCTTCCGAGCTTCCTTTTCCGCCTGTCAGTCACAATAACGATATTTATATATATATATACATTCATCATTCTCAGAATATGCTATTGATAATTTACAATTCATCTATCGGGCAGAACGTTAAAGCTCCCAAAATGTATATTTCATGCTATAGTTTTGAGTGATCTAGAAGAGAAAACCCGAAATTGTTACCTTTGACATCTTGGATTTGGCTTTTGCTTTTGGAGACTTGTCCTCGATCTCTGCCTCTCGTTCAAGCTCTCTTTCCCTGGCCTCCAGGTTTTTCTCCAAATAATACTGTACAACACGTAAATAAATCATTTATTCTAATAAAAACAATTCAGTAATAAGCGTATAATGTTACTGGCTAATAACCAACTCAAAATCATTTTTTCACAATCAGACCCCCAAGAAGACATTTCCAGAAAAGTAAATGTTAAAATCAGAGACAAGCTTTCCGTTTGAAACTTCAAAATTTGATGTGTAAACAATATATGCAACTTAACGAGACACAATATTATGAAAACAAACAATTTATGTCAGATACACATGACTTTCACCAAACATTAATCAATGTTTAGAAAGTTTTCAATAGCGATCACAACACTGGGGATAAAGGCTAATGATGGTCATAAGATGTCTGGTTTAAGAACTTACATCATAATCTCCTTCATAATCATGTAAAGTGCCGTCTTTTACTTCCAATACTCTGTTAACAATTTGTTTTATGAAGTACCGATCATGAGAAACAGTTATCACGGTGCCTTGATACTCCGTAATTGCCTCCTACAGAAAAATTGGAAAGAAACTTGGGGGTAAATAAGTTTCCCGCGAGAATATATGTATAAGGTAATATGAAATACTGGTAAGAACTGATGAGAAGAAAAAAGTACCTCAAGCATCTCTTTCGTTGGTATGTCCAAATGATTGGTTGGCTCATCCAGTACTAGCAAAGTTGAAGGGGTCACCATGAACTTACAGAAGGACAGACGTGCCTAAACAAAAAGGGTTGACGCATAAGTTCAAATAAAGAACAAGAGAAAAATCCAAGAGTAAGACTTAAGCAGAGGATAATTGGGTGAAAATATTAGTAAGAAATAATGGTGTCACAATTGAGACAAACCATCCATATATCAATTTAGTACACATAAATTTGCTGACAATGGAAGTTAAAATGGAAACTGATAGATGGTGAAAGGTCACAACTAACACACACTCTTATCAGATGCCTAGATAAATTATCAGTTAAGATTCTTATTCGGAAGCCTCAAAAAATGAAATAAATGGCTTTTCTTCCCCGACACCAAGGCTGTCGGTCAAAAATTAAAGTAATCTTGGAAGTATAGACAGTTAAACCACGATTGTACATTTCAAATTAAAGCTCACAAAACCAAAATAAGCTTGAAAGTACAATCATAAGGTAATGACATGCAATAGTGACTTGTGTGAGATAGCTCATAGGTAAGAAATGTAATACTTGACATTTCCATAAAGCTAAATTAGCGACAGCAGATATTGCCTGTATTGATGCCAATTCATGTTTGCAGCTAGAACAATTTATAGAACAAATTTACAGATGAAAATGGTAATCTGTGAAAGGGTAATGATCACATGGCTTTAAATTTGAGAAAGGAATAGTAGAAAAAGCAATTATTACAGTCAACGGATTGCACAAAAACAGACAAAGGAGAACCTCTATCTTTTTCAAGAATATGCTGAGAAGATCTGTTGATATTCTTACCTTCTCACCGCCACTCAAAAAGGAAACCTTCCTGTCAAGCATGTCAGCTTTAAAATTACAACGTCCAAGGAGTCCTTTTATATCATCTAGTCTCCAATCCACAGCAGCTTCTGCTACAGTTTCAAGGACAGTTTTTTCCAAATCGAGTGCCTCAGCCTTAATCAAAAGAAAAACAGAGATTATACAATCTTGGTCACGTTATCACATGTAAAAAAGAGGATAAAAACAGCTGCCAAAGATCAAAAGAAAACTAGAAAAACTTGACACACCTGATTCTGCTCAAAGTAATTTGGTAAGACGTTGTGCTCCCCAAGCACAACTTCACCTCGTGTTGGCTTCAGTAAACCCATAATCAGTTTAAGAAAGGTGCTCTTTCCACACCCATTAGGACCAATAATGGCAATTTTCTCTCCTCTCTCAATTGTCAAGTTTGCATTCTTGAAAAGAACCTGCCAGAAAAACAAGCATGTAAGATAAAAGCCAGCCCCATAAATTTAAGAAGCAATGGTACTAGTTATCATTCACATATCCACAAAACAAGAAGCAAATTGAGATCTCAGCATCAATGTTTTGTGTTTGACCTTATCCTCGAAAGCAAATTCCAGATTTTTAACATTCACAACTGTTCTCCCACTTCTTTCACGTTCGGGGAACCTAATCTTCATTTGTTTCCTTATGAAAGGCTTATCAATTTGTTCCTGGTCCTGAAGTTTCTCCAGCTTCTGTTATCACCAAAAGGAAAGGAGAATGAAATCAGTATCCCAAAGTCTGAAAGACAAGGTACGACATAGTTAACAAATATGGATATGACAAAAGTTGGCCAAATTGATCAGGTGTGCCCTCCTTTTCTTAAATCTCACTAGCTTAATTTGCAGAACAATAGTCCCATGTGAGGATCCTAATCACTTCAGAACAACTAACACAATAAAAGAGGCAGAGTGATGGGATTTGACATGCTGCCACCTGCTAACATATTCCTTGGCACCAAGAAAGAGATGTCCTTTAAGCACCTATAGGCTTAGACAGTAGGATGATAAAAATTACACTCTGTATTCATCAGCTATCCGGTAGCTGATTTGCTCAAGTTAATACATCTCTGTCACTCAGTGCAAGAGCAATGGTTTTTTCCACAAAAAACGACGCACTCATGTGCAAAAATCAACATACTGCAGTTACAGATCAATAATGGAGACATCTTTATTTACCTTTTCAGCTGTAGATGCACGACCTGAGTTTGCTCCAGCACTTAACCTACTTATCAAATCTCTCGTTTGCTCAATTTCCTTCTGTTGCTTTTCCCATGCAGCATTCTGTGTTTCAATCCATTCAGCCCTTGAAATAATATAATCCGAGTAATTTCCATCATATGTCCTAGATACACCCATATCAGTCTCCACAATTTTTGTACACAACTGGTCAAGGAAAGCTCGGTCATGAGATATAATGACCATCGGAACTTCTTGCTTATTAAGATAACCCTCAAGCCACTCAATCGTATCAAGGTCAAGATGATTGGTCGGTTCATCCAGTAGTAACAAATCTGGGTCCTGCAAAAATCAAACATGTTATTCCCCAAGCAAAAATAATTACACAAAATATAAGCCAAGTCTAAGACCAATCAACCAAAGATGTATCATGGGATAAGTGGATTAATATGCTTTGAAGAGCAATAAACACCATGTAATCAGATATACATGTCCTTGATTCATCAAATAAATTAGGTTCTGCAGTAGCTACCAAAAATAAAAATATCCCCCTTCTTAGAAAGTAAATTACTCAAGATCTACAACTGATCATTTCGCACACCCTATTATTTGCTTATAGACACTAAAACATGATCTTTGACTCATTAATCACAATATAGTATCAAAGTAGGTATGTTAAAGCATTACATTCCAAGAGACGCATGAACAAAACATAATTGAGGTACCATTTCCACGTGAATTACTTGCCGAACAGCATTAACCATGCATTAAACCAAAAAATAAGGAAAAAAATCTAATATCTCATACCTGCAGCAAGATCTTGCCCAGAGACATCCTCATTTGCCAGCCACCACTAAATGATGCCACAAGCCTATCTGCATCCTCTGGAGCAAATCCTAACTCGGGCATCATCTTGTTAATCTTAACATCCACCACATCCAAATCCACAGCTTGTGCCCTCCTCTGCAGCAAATCAAACTCATCCAACAGCCTCCCCATCAACTCCAAATCATCAACAGATTTCTCAATTGCCTTCTGAACCTTCTCAAGTCTCTCAGCAACTTCCATTTCCTCCTTAAATGCACTCATAAACTCTTCCTTCACAGTTCTTGTCGACTCAACCTCAAATTCTTGGCTTAAAAATGCAATCTTCATATTTGGTTTTGCCTTAATCACATTTCCAGAATCTGGTTCTTCCAAACCAGATATAATCCTCAATTGGGTCGTTTTCCCTGCACCATTTACACCTACTAAACCAACCTTTTCACCCTTTTTCACCTCCCAACTCACATCTTTCAGCACCGTAACACCTTTATAACTCTTGCTAACATTCTCTAACCTAACCCCAGATGAAATACTCGAAGCCCCATTACCTGATTGCTTGTTGCCCCTTCTGGAATAATCAAATTCATTACTAGAATTACTCGAAAACAACGACTCTATATCTTCTTTTACCTCTGTTTCAGCAGTTTCAACAGCTACAGCTTGCAATTTTGATGAAATTCTAAGAACTTTTCTTCTTCTGGGGTTATTGAAAACTGTAACTGCAGTTGTTTTCACACCACCAGGGCATAGAAGATTAGCTCTTCCAGTGAGAAAAGTGGAACGAAGGTCGATTACTTGGAGCTTTGTAGCAAGGTCCATTGTTAGGGATAATTCAAGAAAATTTTATGGCTAAATTTGTTTTAAAAAAAGAAAGAAACTTTAGGGTTGTTATGAAGAATTTGGGTAAAGATGGTTTGTGGGTGAATGAGATCTCTCTTCTATACAAAGTGTGAAGAAAATGGGGGAAGAGAAGAGAGAGTTTTCACTCTGTAGAAAACTACCTTTCTCTTATCAGCCCATGAAGATGAAGAAGAGGAAGAATAAATAAGCTTGTGGAGAGGATTTAAATAAATTTTACAAAAAGTAATCTTTTTTCATCCGAGGTGGATACTAGCATTGGAGCTTGATTATTCTGAATTTACATCGGGTAGAATCCCATTCGAGGGGAAGCTCTACATATCTGAAGCTCAAATCAAAATTTCAGATTTCTAACTAAGAAGAGGAACAATCTTAACTACTGCATAATTTCTTCTCAAATATTTGTTCATTTTTTTTTTAGTAATATTATTATTTTGTTATCATTTAAAATGTACTAGTAAAGGTGATCAAATTGATTGGGTAGAAAAAATTTTGATTTAGAATTTTCAAGTTTAAATTATTATATTTTCTCTTAATCGAGCTCGTCGCATTGAATTTTACCAGTATCAGAAGAATTAGTAAAATTTAATTTTTTTATGTCGTCATTAAAATAAGAAATTACTATTCAAAATGATGAAGCTTTAAGTTTGTCTATTACTATGACCTTATCTTTGATTTTTTGTGTGATTAGTATTTGAACCTTTCTTCTCCTTTGGGATTTTTTTTGAGATTTTTCATTGAATTGAGTAATATCTACTTCTGAAATAAATTTTATCAACTTTTTTCATCAATACAAAGGAAAGTTAATACTAAATAACTTATAATAAGGAGAAGCTAATGCTAAATGATATTTTTCATCAATACAAAAAGAGGATAGCATTAAATAAAATTATTGACTAAAGTCATAAGTTTGTTTATTCAAACAGATCCAATCGACTTAATAATATCGTCTTAAATACAATGAAAAAATAAACAAAAAAGGGATACAAATTGAATACTTTTTTATATACAAATAATAAATAAATGTGTGGTATATAAGGGGGAAAAAACATAAAGGTGTGGGATGAGATAATTTGGATTTTGGAAGAGAGGAATTTGTGGTACATAAACACATAGAGACTATTCTCCAAAGCCTAAGACAATGATTTCATCCTGTCATTTTGTGCCACGTGGAGAGAAAATGCAAGATGGTGCATCAACCACGCAGTTATAGATATGAATAATAATTTTAATTAATAATAAAGACATCAATTTTTTGACAAACTTATGTGAACGAGAATATCCAAGTGTGTGGTTCATGGCCATTTAACATTTTCCTACATTGGCTTATTCTCTTGGGCTTATAATAAGTCAAACAAAGGCCATTATTTGTCTTTCTTTCTCACTAAAGCTTATCCAAAGTAAGTAAAATCAAGAATAATTTTCATAAATATTATAGTTTGGATCATAACAATTTATCTAGCCACAATTTATAGAAATAATTTTAGGGAAAAGAGAAGTCAGCGAGATTAGGGGATATAGAGGAGAGAAGCGAGCAGGTTATATCGTAGATACAACTTGAATCTCAATCAAAATTGAGATACACGAATCATTGATACACATATGCACAATCTTCTCTCTCAAATTTCGCTCGCATCTCTTCTTTCTCTCTAAACCTCACATAAACATAGGGATACACGTATTAGCTTGGAAACTGAAACATAGATATACATTGTATCACCCCTAAAATTAAAACATATAGTCTATATCATTTTTTTGTAATACATGAATTTAAAAAAAAATTGATGCAATGTTTGAATATTGTATCACTCCTAAAATAAATATACATTTACATTTTTTTCTGATAATATTTGTATCCTTCCATTTTTTTTATACACAAATCATGTCTTATAATAGTTGTATTAGTCATTCTGATATATAGATACAATTTCTTTTATACTTAGATACAATTGATTGTGTCAATATGTATCAATTGGAGAAAATACATTAGATAACATGCGTGTCAATTTCTTGATACACATATACATTTTTATGATACGTATATATATAATTGGTTGTATCAATCTAAGAAGAAGAGAAGATTCAAACATTGAACAACAAATCACCTAAAATGAAAATATTCTATATATCGACATTAATTCAATAAAAAAATGAATCAAAGGGTATTGTATTAATATTAGAAATAGAGAAGGAAAAGAAGAAAGATTCACACAATGAATTATAAAGAGAGAAAGAAAGGGCAAAAAGGAAATGTGAGAGGAGAGAAGAAAGTGGCGAGCGAGATGGAGAGAGGAAGAGAAGAAAATTTTTCTATAAAATCCCAAATATAGCTATGTTAAATATTTTTTAAAAAATATTACTAGTTTAGTCAAATTGGTATGAATATGTTAGTTGACCAAGTTTTGTACAATGATATATATTGGGGTAGACAGAAAATTTGGGCCCAACTCAAATGTAGATGTTAACAGCCCATTGATATTTCAGGCTTGGCTTTTAACATACAAAATTAGAGAAATTGGAACGACATATCAACTTGGCCCACTAATTGGCATAAAATAGCCCTATTTAAAATGGCTACTTCAAGAATTAATAATTAAGTTTTAAATTTAGTATTTATATATATTTAGTAAAAATTTTAACATAAATATATTATTTGAGCAAAATTTAATGAATTTTATTCAACCCACACCCGAGCTTTTAACTCTGGTCTTCATGATGAATAAAGATTTCATCTGTGGTCCGTCTAGATAACTGTAAAAATGAGTAATTGTGTACTAGTACTTATTTGGGATTCTAGACACCTGACAATAAAGAAGCCCCAGCCCCTCGATATCTTACACATCTGGTTCGAAATGTTCATTTTTAAAAACATTACATTTCATACTTATTTTGAAAGAAATTTTACAAAATATTCAGTAGATATGAATGTTTATCAAGTATAAATTACGAGTTACTCTTCTTCTTCTTTTTTCTATTTTTTAAATTTCTCCTCTCCCTTTTTGAAATAATAAAGTATTGCTAAAAAGAAAATGAGTCAATATAATAACTTCAAATGCTTTCGAAAAGTGATTAGTTGTAGGACGTGACATAAAAAGGATCAAGACAACAACAAAACAACACTTCATTAATAATTAAATCAAGATGAGTATGAACGGTGCATAATTAATTCTACTAGTTGTTGCCTAATTTTACAATTTTGTTAAAGGCTTAAAAGGTAAACAATATCCTAAGTTGCCCTTCGGGATGGCTCAGTTGGTTTGGAGGGTTGTTATTCACACGGATAATCCGGGATCGATCCCCCCTCAATGCCTTCTGAGTCGAGGCTGTCTCATAGGGCTTGCTTAGTGCAGTTTACATCCCTTGTGTGGTTTGCAGGCTATTACACACTGGGGGTTTACCCAGTGCGTATAAAGTACTCACCCGAAGGACAGAGGCTGTGGCAGAGGTTGTAGCGGTTGCGGCCTGCGGGTTATCCTGGGGTTCCAAAAAAACAATATCCTAAGTTTTTTGGGATGTTTCATATAAACATTCTGAATTAAGTGTTGATTCAATAATTAAGTGCCTCAAACTCATAATATATAAAAGTGTTTAATTAGATATTTTTGGTCTAATTAGAAGAATTTGGGAAAGGACATGATATGACGCAACTTCAAGTTACCGATCGAGGACATGACTCTAAATAGAAGGGTGTGAAGGATATGTATTAGGATAGTAGGTAGTGTAGTGTTGTCTTGCTTAGGGTGACTGGTGTTTGTGAATGTATCACTAGTTGTATTATTGTAATTTTTATTTTATATTTTTATCTTTGTATATTATTATTTTTTAAATAGAATGTTGTATATGGTATTTCAATTACCACATGATTTTATTGTAGTTTTAGCTATTTTTGCAATGTTTCTTGTTATTTGCTATATTCTCTTCATTTAATTTGTTGCACTCAAGCCAAGAGTCTTTCAAAAACAACTCTCTCTACCTCTGCGAAGTAGTAATAAGGAATACATACATTCGATCCTGATTCTTGGACCGATTACTTCATGTGAAATTCCATTGATTGTTATTATTATTATAATTTAAAATCGACGTAAAAACCTATATCATCCTAATTCTGAATCTGCTAGTAATAATGGTCATTTATTAGAATGTGAGCATCATAAAGCTGATTGATAACATTAGATGTGGTGCACTACTCCTCTCATAGACGACCATAGTTGCCTTTCAATTTCACATTATACTTTTGCAACATTAAAATTGGATATTCAACTAATGTTATCACTCTAACACAATTATTCAAACATGAGTTTCCATCAGTTAATCTGGAATTAAATTACTTAGACTTATATATATAGAGAGAGAGAGATAGAGTGTAAACAACATTAATTTTATCTAGTTGTTCCCAACTAGTTCTTTCAATTTAGTTGATTTCTTCCCTTAGACTCTTATTTCAACATTTGGATAATATATATATATATATATATATATATATATTCTTGATAAGGTTATTATTTAATCACGTAACATTGCTCAACTCATATATATATATATATATATGTTAAAGAAGAAAATCTTCGGCTCCAACCAACTTGTTACGAACACTTCAATTATTTCATTAAATTCTTTATTATATAGATGGATTATTTGTCAGAAAGATTTTTTTTTTGTTGTTGTTGTTGTTATGACCAAGTTTAGGGTTGGGGACGGAATAGGTGGTCACTAGAACCCATTAATTCCACTCCAATAAATATAGAAGTAAGTCATTATTGGAATTGTCTAAACAATTGACTTTTTTTTAAAACAATCGACATTTTATTCATCTTTAATAGTCTTATAATCTTAGCCATTATATATGACCATATAAAATAAGACAGAATGAGTAGTAGTAGTATACTATTGAATAGCATAAATAATTTTTAGTGAGAAGATTGAAAAGCATTGAAAATATCCTGTAAATTATTAGTTTCATTTCCGAAGTATTTACAGTCTTACAAATATTTATTTATTTGACTAATTGAACTTAAATATACCCCTAATCTTACAACATGAGTGAAATATACTCTAAAATTCTCACCAACTCTTGACTTTTTATTAAGAGTCGCATATTCCTACAAGAGTTTGAAACCAGTTGCTATGTTATGTGAGTTGTCAATAGTTCAAAGACGAAACTACTCTCTCTGTTTCTATTCATATGTCANTTACGAACACTTCAATTATTTCATTAAATTCTTTATTATATAGATGGATTATTTGTCAGAAAGTTTTTTTTTTTTTTTTTTTTGTTGTTGTTATGACCAAGTTTAGGGTTGGGGGCGGAATAGGTGGTCACTAGAACCCATTAATTCCACTCTAATAAATATAGAAGTAAGTCATTATTGGAATTTTCTAAACAATTGACTTTTTAAAAAAATGAAACAATCGACATTTTATTCATCTTTAATAGTCTTATAATCTTAGCCATTATAAATGACCATATAAAATAAGACAGAATGAGTAGTAGTAGTATACTATTGAATAGTATAAATAATTTTTAGTGAGAAGATTGAAAAGCATTGAAAATATCATGTAAATTATTAGTTTCATTTCCGAAGTATTTACAATCTTACAAATATTTATTTATTTGACTAAATGAACTTAAATATACCCCTAATCTTGCAATATGAGTGAAATATACTCTAAAATTCTCGCCAACTCTTGGCTTTTTATTAAGAGTCGCATATTCCTACAAGAGTTTGAAACCAGTTGCTATGTTATGTGAGTTGTCAATAGTTCAAGGACAAAACTACTCTCTCTGTTTCTATTCATATCTCACCATTTTAGATTTCACGTGCATTAAGAAACTAAGTAAGTTTACTATTGTACCTTTGTTTAATGTTTTCTTGTAGTCAGTTTTCAATCAATGAACATGAATTAATTTATTTTGATTAATTAATTTGACCAATGTAAATGAACTATTTACTTAGTTTTTCTATGTTGGTCAAGTGTATATTTTAAATGTTAATAACTCACAAGGGTAAAATAGGAAAAATAGTGTTATTTATGTATTGATTTTTGTGAATGACAAATATTAAAGAACCATATCTATTTTTAGTAAGGACGACATATAAATAAAAATGAAGGGAGTAATAATTTGCGTCAGATAAAAGAGTGTGTTTTAATAATTACTCTCCCCGTCCAACAATAGGTGTTCACTATACTATTTTGGGATGTACAATAATATTGTCCACTTTAAGAAATTAATGGATAATTTTACACTTAGTTCATAATTTACCCTTATCATTAATTATAGTCATTTCTCTTCAAAACATAGTATTTATTATATTCAAAGGGTGATATGATAAAATTACTCATCTATTTATAGTTTCTTAAGAAGTGTGCAAAGTCAATGCTAGTGAACAAGTATTGTTGGACAAAGAGAGTATCTCTAATTGCCACTTTTCTTCTCTCCAAGATTATAAGTGAGCGTTTGGCCATATATTTCAAATATATATTTTTAAAAAAAGTTATAGATCAGTTGAAGTAGAACATAAAGTTATATTTGATTATAGTTTTTGTAAAAAAATATTTAAAATAATGTTCATGTTTGAATGTACTTAAAATACAATTTTAAAAGAGGAAAGTGAATTTTAGAATAGGATATAAATTGTTTTCTAAATTTAAAATACAATTGCAAATTGGATTTGAAATTTTTATGATCATATAATAAATTTCAAATAAAGTGAAAAATTAATCCAAAAAGATAATAATTTTTATGATCGAACGGTAAATTTCGTATCTTTTAAATTAGTGTCATGTCTATTTTGTGTTATCCATGCACTTGGCATCAAGGGCAAAATCATCTTTGTTATTAAAGGGTTCGGCATAATTAGAAATTTTAATTTATATTAAAAAAAGTGTTTAATGTATATAAATAATTAGTAATTCAAAACTAATAAACTTAATTTTTTTTCTCCGCTTATATATGACATTCACTATATATAAATGAATTCAGGTCTTACAAACTTAAAGCACGATTCATTTACATATATGTTATGAAATTCTAGTTTAAAATCAGATTAATTTTAAATTGAAAATTTGAAATTTGAATTATAAAACAGAAAAGGCAATCAAAAGCAACGGATGTAAGAGAAGTGTTGTTGGATCCAAAAAAATATGCTCACTTATCTTTCTTTTTTTTTAATTGTAAAGAACTGGTAGAGTACCATGTAACTTTGGGATTAACTAAATCTACAATTAGTGAATAGTAGTAAATTCTTAGTTTAATATTTTGGGGAATGTTCGTTGTAACAATAATTCATTATTTAATTGCAACAGTCGAAATCAATAATTTGCCTATTTCTTAAGTTACAACGTTTTGGTGGTCCAAAGATTATTATTCTCTTAATTAGTAGTAAAATTAAAATATTGCTGACATGTATTCTAAGTTATGTTTAGGTTTGTTTACTCTTCTTAAACATTCTCTATGATAATGAACAAAAATATTTTAAATCTATATGTACTGCCCCATAATTTTACTGCTAATAACAACTCCTCTTTAATTAATATGAATTGTGATGAGATGATCAGAATTTCTTCTCTCTTAATTAAAGATTTTGAATTCGAAACTTTGAAAATGAAAAAAAAATTATATTGAAAGTGTTGCTTCTAGAAATAGGCCTTACAATGCGATCCAAATTTATTCAAACCCCAATATAAAATATCTGGAAAAAAAAAGAGAGCATATATATCGTTTCGTCTCACTTCACATATTATATTAGGCTAAGAAGAAGAATTGAGTTCACATTTATTCTAATTTTGATGAATATAATTACCAGATGATACGTATTGACTTGATAAAACTTGATGTACAACAACTATAAAAATAATAATTTAAACATGGAATATCAATCATAATTAGCTTCCTCTTTAATTTGATTCGTTTAATCATTATCTTTATGTTATTTTATCACAAACAAACCTCTCTTTCCATTTATGACAATTTCTCTTTAACGCCCTTTTTCTTTTGCTACCCTCTATATCAAGTATTTGTAGGATATTTTTCAACCACATATTTGATTCTTTGCTTCTAAAGGTTGTCTGTCTACGATAACAATAATATATTTGATGTAATTACAAAAAAAATCTAAAAAAAGTGATGTATATATGTAACTTATAGACAATGCCTTCATTTTTTATGGCAATATAATACATCGCAAACCCATGTGCATATGATCTGATAATGCATGATTAATTAATGTTTAACTAGAAGTTCTTTCTGCCCCTATCTTATAAAAATCAAGAAATAGTTTTAATAGATACTCGACTCAAGTAAAACATATTAAAATTTTTTAAAAAAGGTATAATAATGAAGAAATTATATAGAAACTAATAAGAAAAAAGAAACAATAACAATAACATAGCCAATTTTCCATCTAAATAATAATAAGATATGATAATTTGTTGAATGGGATTACGATGTGCATTGTATGGTTTGAAATTCATGGAGAAAAACACATGATATATATATATATATAGAGAGAGAGAGAGAGAGAGAGATATTCAAATACAAGAATTAGTTGAACATTATATTATAATATTCTAAGCCAAAGTTAATTGTTCAAAATTTTCATATGGTTAAATGTTTGAATTTTTGTTAAAAGACAAATTTTCATTTCCAAAGGTAAGAGAAAGTTTATAGTGAAGGATCAAACGAATACTTTTTGTTATATATTAAGAATCATTTTAGTCGAGGGAAATATATTAAGGGCGAAAATGAACATATTTGTTATATATTAAGGATATTTCAATCAAGTGAAATATATTAATAATCCAAATAAAGTATTCCTCATACATTAAAGACCATTTTGGTCATTTTTCTTTAATCTTACAAATAGATAACTTACTTCTTAATCACTTATCAAACGTTGTATTACTTATACAAAAATTAATACATGAATAAATTATATCCTAACTAGCTATCAAACGGCTCTTGTAATTATATCGATAAAAAAAAGTACTCAATTCGTTCCATAGTATCACCTTAGAAATTCAAAATATGTTTTTCCATTTATACCCTTATATTCTATCTTTCTAATACATGTATATACTTATTCCAAAATACCTTTATACTTTATTTTTTTTCAATTAGACCCTTAATAAATATGATTTTTAAACACTTATTTTGAGGGAAGGGAGTAACAAATATCGATAAAATCTATGTTGCTTAAACCCTTCAAAAACGTTGATGAATGCATGTCGAATTAAAGTAATACATTTTTAAAAAATTCAATATAAATACGACAATAATTTTGGAGAGTCCGAGCCGATAAAATTATGAAAGTGAACAGCTTAAGAAAACGTGTCAAAGTATTCACAGCTAGCATTGAGCTTTTGCATACACAGTATGGAAAGTTTCTTTTTTAAGAAGGAGTAAAAACCGTGTGAAAGCTCAATGGCAATTCCGTAGTTAAATACAACTACAGACCCTATTTATTTCCTAAAATCTCTTTATATACTGTACTAATATATTTTTTTCCGATTACGATAAACGATACAATACACATATAAGCCCCTCAATTCTTACAAAATTTCTCTATTCACTCACAGACTTTCTTATCTCCAAAAATCCAACTTTTTTTAACAATTTTTTTGTTTTTCTTCATTTTCTGCATAATGGATGATCGCAAGGAGGTAAGAAAACAAAAAAGTTTAAATCTTTACTCACTTTTCTTGTTTGCTGATTTTACTTTCTTGATTTTGTTGAGTATTCAAAGTTGGGAAACAGTTTCTTGAAGTTCAAAATATGATCTTTGCTTCCATATGTTGGATTTTACATGAAACAAGGCTACCCCTTTTGCAAAGTTCAAGTTTTTACAGTTTTTTTTGGGGGGTGGGGGTGGGTGGGTGGTCTGAACTGTTTTGTTTTCATTTTTTTGGGTACACTTTTGGGAGTATTAAGTATATGAATCTGAAGTTTGAGCTTCTTTTGCTTCTCTATTGAGTTATATTAATGCATGAATCTGTTGATTTGAGCTTCTTTTTCTTTTGTTGTTGTTGTCAAAGTGTTAGTCTTTTTGAATCTTGAATGTATTAGTCTGCTTTGAATATCTATCTCTTGGTGATTCAACTGTTTGAATAGTTTACTGTTGTGGTCAAGAATTTCTCATTTTGGTCAACTTTAATCATCTTAACTAAAATATAGTGTAATTGGGTAAAAGATTAGAAATTTGTTAAAATTCTCAATTATTCTTATTTCATACTATTCTTTGTGTGGTATGATTGGTGGAGCTATTTTTTGAACTTTAAGATTAGTTAATCTTTATGAATTTTCAGCTGTCACTGTTAAGCACTAGTTGTTTGAAAATGTTAGGTTAGTAGAAGCCAAAATAATTGTGTGCCTAACAGTTGATATCTTCCAGTTTGGTCCAGTATATGGATTTTTATTTTTGTTAAGTGTTTATTTCTAAGTTAGGTAGTCTATTTTGTGGATCTATAAGTGTGTACCTTATTGAAGGAATGTGAGTGACTTAATCAAAGTTCTGTTGTCACTTTTTTTGGAAATAAATTTGAATTACTTTTAGTTGAATATGAAGTCACTTGCTCTTAGATAAGCAAAATAGTATATGGAAGATCTCAGTAAATACTCAAGATTGTCTTGAAGTTAGTACTTGGTAGACGTTTGGACGTGTGATATGAAATCGAATCAGTTTTGCAAAGAAAGACTCATGCCACTATTGTTGACTAATGGATCTTTATGAAACTATGTGTATTTAAAAGTTTGTAATCGCAAACATTTATTTATAAAAGAAACATGGAGATATGTGATTTATCAGTGCCTTAAGATATCCCGATATCTTATTTATGAACTAGTATGGTTTACTCATTTGGTAAGATTGTATTGTGTGTGGTTGCAAACAACTATATTCTTGAAGTTACCAAATACGTATTGTTATTATTGAATTGATTGTGAATCTTTTTTTTTCTCTAACAGAAGACTGCACCATGGCTATCAGTGCCACAATTTGGAGACTGGGATCAAAAGGGTGTGATGCCAGACTACTCTATGGATTTCTCAAAGATAAGAGAGAATAGGAAACAGAACAAATCAAGAGCCAGTCTTGGAAATGAAGAAGAACTTATTTCCACAGCTAATAGCAAGTCAAATACGGTTCACTCAGCCCGCAGTGATGATCTCCAATTCCATCAAACCCACCCATCAACAGTAAGTTCTTTTGGCGTATGTTGTTCGGACACTCTCCAATAATGTTGCCGCACCCATGTCAGATCCTTCAAAAATGTACTGCTTTTGAAGGATCCGACATGCGCCCGGCGACTTTTTTGAAGAGTCATAGCAATATAGCTTTTGGCTTTTAAAATGCTAGTTTTCTTTTTATATTACTTTCATAATTTAGTTTAAATGCTGATAGAGTTACAGGTAAGTGTCTGATAATTTCTGGGAAAATATAGTATTGAATACACGGATCAGCAAGTAGTTGGCAGTTATTAAATAAAGGGTATGACAAATAATATTTAGTTGGATACATGTGGTGGGGTCATTGTTTTGCTGATCAGTAGGTGGAATTATGGACAACCTTATATTCTCTCATTAACAAGTAATTTACTAAAGTAATACCAGCTCATGTGTATCTACAGACAAATGGAATGACAATTATTGTACTACCAAATATTTAATTGTAATTCTTATGGAGCTATAATACAAGAATACAACAACATTTCTAGTATCGTCCCACAAGTGGGGTCTCGGGAGGGTAGAATGTACACAAACCTTACCCTACCTTTATGGGGTAGAGAGGTGGTTTTCGATAGACCCTCGGCTTAAAAGGATAAAAATGTTGCCTTTTTGTTTTGCCTTTTTTTCCTTTTGGCAACGCTTGGTGTAAGAAAAGTTGAGGCTATTATATTCTCTTTAATATGGTGTATGCATTTTAACCAATTTCCAATATGATTGTTGATGCATTAGAAGTTCTGATCTTGCAAACTCGAAACCAGTTGAACTCTTAGTTGATGCAGAAAGCAAAAGGCTCATTTTTTGAGCCGAGGGGTCTCTTTATCAGAAACAACCTCTCTGCCCAGCAAAAATAGATGTAAGGCCTGCATACATCTTACCCTTCCCAGACCCCAGTTGTGGGATTACACGTCAGTTGTTGTTATATATTGGGTACAAGTGCTGTTCCCATGTGGTGTTCCACTCATTAATGGGTGATGGAAAGTGGTCCTCCCAAAAGGGCCAAATCACATGAAAACTGTAAGCAAGTTGCAAGAAAGTGATGTTTCCCTAATTGGGTAACCAATTTTCTTGTCCAGAAAAAAGCATTTGGCTGTTGCAAGTCTTCAATGTTGGTCTTGTGGTGGAAACACTTGGTTCAAATTCGGATACAACCTCTTCCGAACTTCCTAATCGAATAAATTTGGTTTTCAAAAAACGAACCTTTTCTTTTAGTGATCTTGATTTTGCACATCTTAGTAAATAGGCCTTCGATGTGGGTGGTGGAATGGCCCATACTCATGACGCGTAGTGATCAAATACCACGAGCTCCCCGTTCCCTTCCTCCTCTCCCAACCGGGGCCACCATGTGACCAAAAAAAAGATAAGCAATCTTAAATGTGTTCTAGAAATCATGTTTGGTCATAAGTCATTACCAATCTTGAGTCTCATATAACTCCAATTTTCCTGTGGCCCCTTGTCTGAATGCCTTGAAAAATCGTCGTATTGCTGATATAATGTCTCTTAGTTGAAGTGAAGTTTTGTGATTCTTCAAGTAAACTGCTTTCTGTAATGATAATTTTTCTATGATATTCATTCCTTTTCCTTCCTTTTTTTTGACAGACAAGAAGAAGCATTTTCAGCTACTTCAACTGCTGTGTGAAAGCTTGAAGTTGATTGGGATTGATTTTACATATTTTTCTAACTTTTCTGTAATGATAATGTTTCAAGGTGACTTTATGGTAACTCTTCTAAGAAATAGCAACTTATTCTGGCTTTTGAAGATTGTGAATTCTTTTTCTTCCGACTCGAAAATTTCGTTCTTACTAGGCAAATTATGTTTAAAAGATGTTGCAGATTGTTAACAATCTGAACTATATAGCTTGTTTGGTCAAGCTTTTAAAATAACACTTCCCAAAAGTTATTCTCAGAAAAGTTATAAATTTCATTCTTACTAGGCAAATAACGTTTAAAAGATGTTGCAGATTGTTATCAATCCGAACTTTATATAGCTTATTTAGTCAAGCTTTAGAAATCAACTTGTAACACTTTTCGAAAGTGCTTAATGTTAGAAATTTTGTGCGTACTAGGCAAATAATGTTAGATGTTGCAGTGTTGTTTATAGCTTCTTTGGTCAAGCTTTTATAATCAGATTATAACATTTTTCGAAAGTGTTTTTCAGAAAAGTTATAAATTTTTGTACTAATTAAGCAAATAATGTATTTTTTTGCAGATTGTTCAAAATCTGAATTTTACCCTTTGATTGAACAGAACTGCAAGTGCTCAAAACCATAAAAGATCTCGCACGAAAATTTTGCAATTTCTATATTTGTAAGACCAACATGTGTTCGTGGTGTAGTGATGGACTGAATATGAGGAAAATCCTATTGGGAGCACCACCCTTCAAATGGGTCCTGCAGTTCACCATCCAAATTTAATCAGAACTCCAATGTGGACTCCGGGTGGAAAATTAAAAAAAGATTCATTGTTATAGAGACTTGATTTTGATAATGTTTAAATTTAAATATCTTCTCATTTATTAGGTAGAAAACTCAATCAATATCGTACCTCACTTATACATTTCACTTCTTGAGTTTTACATATCATGAACATTGATTGTGGAAAAAAAACTGATTTGTTCCTTTATTATTTGAAAGACGTGAACATATTTTCAACTACTTTCTTCATCACATTTTATCTTTCGTTTTAGCCTTTTCCACAATTATTACAAAAATATTTTTTTAAAATTAAAACACACAATTAAATGGGGACAGACGGAATAGTATTCAATGAAAATAAAATGTGTAGGGCCAAAGTGAGCTGACAATTCTAATTGGTGTTGTCCAATTTTTGGACTACAATGCTAGTGGATGTCAATATTTTGGATTTGCACCATGATAGTAATTGCTCCTTGTACTTTCAAATATTGATTATTTTTTTTTTTTGACAAAATAAAGTTGTTCCAAAATAAAAAAAGCAAGAAATATTTGTTATCTTTCTTTTTGCTCCAATTCACTTGCTGTTCTAATTAGTGAAATATAAAATAAGTTGAGATAAAAGATAATTTAAATAAAAATATTCTTACGGCTGTTAAAGAGCATATACAGATCTAAAAAAAAAAAAAACGAGAAATTATATTTTGAGTCTCACTTTCCTTTTCACTACAAGGACAATTCCCACTAGATTAGCATCCCAAATAGTAGAAGTAATTTTTTTCAAAAAAAATCTTTTGCTCCTGTAAAAAGTAAATTGTCGCACCCGGGTGTGGTCTAATGTTCTCGAGAACCCTAAAGTCTTAGGTTCAAAACTCAGCGGAGACAAAAAACAAACACTAAGGGATCATTTGATAGAGTGTATAAAAATAAAAATGTATTAGTAATGCTTGTATTAGTTATGCATTGTTTAATTTGGTATATTAAAAATAGTATGCATTGTATACAAATATTTATTTAAAAAAACATCCTCCATAATTAAGGTGAAAAAGATATAAAAGTGCTTTTAAGGGGTAATTGGATCTTTAACCATACCAAATGCATGTATTAAATCCCTATACATTACTAATACCTAAAAAATCCATGGTATTAATAATATACTCCACAATACACAATAGAGTGTATAACTATACATAACATTAAAGTGTACCAAACAAGGAACTAATAATACACAGAGTTAATGCATGAATTATTTTTACTAATACACTCTACTAAACGAGCCCCAAGTGATTTTTTCCGCCAATCCTAGGCTTGGTAGACAACGTTACCTAGTACCTGTTGCTGCTGGTGGGCGGTGGCAGGCCTCGTGGAATTAGTCAAGGTGCTCAAAAGTTGACCCGTACACCATGGTCATAAAGAAAAAGGGTCATGTACTGGGCAGGTTTGATAGTCACAACGAGTTGGTGCATTTCAATCTTGTACTTATTTACTTACCAGCATATTCTGAAATTTGAAGAAAAACTAATCCAGGTTGCACCAAATAAAAAAACGCATGGAAAGTCCTCATTTATGTAATGCAGATTTTGAAGAAAGATTCAACTCAAAATTTTCAGAAAAACACAAAGTTCTCATGGAATTTTTTAAAATGATACATAAGATAATTTAGCCAGCATGCATGCAGATACTCGATATAGCTTGACAGTGACAACATACACATCAAGCTGTACTTTGTTCAAACTAGATCTACCTACCGGAAAAAGAACAACAAAACCAAGCTTTGCAAGCTAGGACAAACCTCAACATGTGATGGAAAGCTTTAGTGTTATAGATATGCATCAACTGCAGCAATCAAGATACAGTTTCTGCAATTACACCTTCTTGATGATTTGGACGACGTCTTCATCTTCTAGTTCATGTTCCTGGTACAGAGCAGGAGTAAAGACCGGCATCCTAATTGCACAAAACTAAGGGGCAAAGAAACCATTGGGTAGAATGTATAATCCAAGCAGTTCAGAAGAATTTACCTTGCCCACCCTCTGAGGCTTGTGTTTTGCACTTGAACCCCAAACCAGGGCACTGCAGCAACCAAGGCAAATGTTTGTTAAAGGAGGCAGATAATAGCAACCAAACAATACTAAACCTAAAAGCTCACATTCTATGACACTTTATTAAATCAATGATGTGAAACCAATGGAAAAAGGTCCTCAAAGACGAAGCACATTAAGCATGCAAATTAGTATAACACTAAAGCTCAAATGCTGATTCCCAGCCCAGGTGCAGGCACTGATGGTAAAAGAAGCTTCAACCAAATGGATCAGGAGAGCACGCACACAACCTATTTTAGAACTCGTGATTCTAAATCTTTCTGATTTATAGATCCTGTTTGGATTGGCTTTTGGTTTTTAACTTATAAGCCAAAAGCCATAAGTTAGAAATTGTAACTTATGGCTTTTGCTTATTTTTATTATATTTTATCTTAAAACCAAGTGCTTATAAGCACTTTTTTAATTACCCAAACACTCCAAAAGTGCTTAAAAGCTATTTTAGCTTAAAAACACTTGAAATAAGCCAATCCAAACACTCTTAACCTTCATCCAATTATTGCTATATATGAAATTGCTTCAAGGAAATATTAATTATGCTTCACTAATATTAAAAAGATGTAGTCCTGTATCTCATCATTAAAGAAAACCAAAAACAGAAGAAGGGGAATGGAAATGAGAATTACAGCCCACAAGATCAATAAGCATCTATCTGGTTAGCAATATCCGGTT
Source organism: Solanum stenotomum (assembly GCF_019186545.1). NCBI lineage: Eukaryota > Viridiplantae > Streptophyta > Magnoliopsida > Solanales > Solanaceae > Solanum > Solanum stenotomum. The sequence goes on along the minus strand of NC_064283.1, from coordinate 11,604,457 downwards.
CCTAGCTCAAGAAGCATTTTAGCAGTTCCTTTTTTTTTTTTTTTAAAAAAGAATGGTAACAATACATTTTAGCAGTAATTCGAGTTCAACTTTTTAAGGAAGGTTTGCCAAGGTGTCAAGAGTTTGCAATATCCTGTTCCTGGGGAGTTTCAGTAACTATATGAAATTCCAAGCACCCATCCCCATCCCCCGTCACAATCCGTTCTCCATTTCATTGCCATTTTTGGGCCATGGGAGAGAAGGTCGTTATCGTTCAAGGTGGAGGTTCACAAACGAAAGATCACACACTTTTTCCTCAAATTTATGCAGAATTGTCCCTTGACACAGTTACACAAGACCCTCACCATGTCTCACTTAGGAGTCTCTTTCCCTTTCTTTGTAACGAAAGTTGCCATACTTAAGCCCATCCTCTTGACAACACATATAAAAGGTACTTTTATACCATTATGTGAAAACTGTAGGAGAGTTTTGAGAGGAAAAAACATACTATTTGAATTGTTTAACCATATCCTTGTGGATTCTTTCGCAGAAGTCCTCCACTGTCCTCCTCTTTGATGATAAAATAACTGGATCCTCATAGTCTGGATTCATTCCCTTCGGCTTTGTGTATATGCGGGTTAGACTAAGATATTCCCAAATCTTCTCCAGCAGGCCATCAAGATTCCATTCCAAATGAGCACTGGAAATCATACAAAAAGCATTTTACAATAATATTGGTATATTCCTAAGGGAAAAGAGAAAACATGAACTAAAATGATTCCAGTAGGTACCACATTCTAAACAAAGCAATTTGAGTAGAATCATAAATTTCCGTGTCTTTAAGCCAGAAAGAAGCAATGGTGTTGGAACAGTCATGGTTCGAAAAGCAGCATTATGTCACTTGACAGTAAGTGAAGCAGATTAGATCTCTACCAAGGCCGTAGAAGCTTCAAGCTTGAATAGCATGTAAAAAGTCGGAGAACTTATTTTGAATTGAGTGTAACTTGTAACAATATATAATAACAGCTTCATATATGAATGTCTTAGTTATATATACAATATGGAAAGTAGTTGTTCTTTTTTTTTTGATAAGATGGAAAGTAGTTGTTCTTTACTATCAAAGAAATCTTCTACTACTACAACAACATACCCAATGTAATCAAGTGACTTCTACTAGAAAAATACCAAATAGAATCATCTATTATTCTCTTACTAAAGTTCAAAGAATCTAGATATGTTGTAAATCTAGAAATATAATGAAATTAATTCTTCTGAATTACAACAGACGTGATGAGAAAAAGTCGGAGTAACCTCACAGAAATGTAAATATAAAAAGAGAGATGGTTGTGAAACACAAGCAGGAAATGTATAGAGCACTCATATCAATTCATAACTTTTGTAAGCAATCCTTAACCCTGAATTCATGAGGTTCAATGGCCAAGCCTATGTCATGTGGATGGTACCAATCCAATCTCCTGAAAAGATCTAGCAGCTAAATACCTAGCCTCTTTACAGTATGGTGCAGTTGAACCGATGTTTAGTAGAACAACTGGTTCTACTACACACATCATTCCAATAATGTGTTCTCTTATTGGATACTTGTAATTGCAACATGATGTTTGCCAACCAAATGAAATCTAAGTCTGACCATACTGGAAATTTGTAAAGAAAAAAATTGACTTGAAATAGGATAAACTAAAATGGAAAAAGCCATGTGCAGCTCAAATGCTAATGGAGGGAATAAAGTGGCATACGCAGCACTAATCAGGATTTTACCAATATAACGGAGTCTGATCACTGATGTATGTTCATCTTCAAGAATCTCTAAGTTTTATTAAAGAAGTGCCTATTTCTGATAGAGTTCATCGAAAAATATAAAAGTGCACATTTCTATTAGGAAGTAATAAATTTCATTCAAATTTATCATAGGTCTCCTTATGTTGTTAGCCATGAAGCTTCTGTAAAAGATGGATGCCTACCTGATTGGACAATAGTGCGGAAGTTTATCCAGAATCTCCAGCTCTTCCATTGTGATTTGATCAATTTTGTTCACAACATATATGCAAGGTGTGTATACTCTACTGCCTTCAATGACATCAATAAGGTCATCAGCAGTTGCATCATACCTAAGATGAACATCAGCATTATGTATTCTGTATTCGCTGCATATGGCCTTCACAGTGTCGAGGTCCAAATGGGTATTGGTCACTGTTGATGTCAAATTAATACCACCCTTCTCTTTCTTCCTGAATGTCATATTAGGTGGTTCCTTGTTCAACCTAATAAAGGGAAGAGCACCAAGAATCGTGAATGGATTGAGGTGGAAAGCAGACTACACAAGGCAAACACAAACATAACAGTCTATTACCTAATGCCAAATCCCTCGAGCTCTTTCTCTATGAGACGTTTGTGAGTGATTGGCTTTATTGCATCGAGGACAATAAGTATACAATTGCATGTCCTGGCAGTACTGATAACCTGTATTTGTCATCAATCACAAGGTAAACCATATTAAGCTCACCAACTAGTTCTTAATAAGACATGAGATGAAGGCGGAGACTCCAGGTTTTATGTCATACAGCAATAGTCATGATCTCACACCATTTCATTTAGACCTACTTACAAGAGTAAAGAGGAACAGAGGGATTTGAGGGAATGGGACTTTGTTGGCCAAGATATGGTGTCTCTAGTAAGTATGTAACACCAAAACCTTCTCCTTTCTTTCTGTAATTTTACAATAGTTTTCACATCTTCAATATAGCTGAAGTGTTTGGGTCCTTTTTTACCCTAATATACCATTGACTGATCTGTAGCATATAGCATAGCTATTCATTAAAAGTACAGTTAGAAAGGGAAAATGACAGATGTAGCTGGATGTGACTGGCTTTATCATCAGTGTGGTGTATTTGCTTTAAGAGGTGACCTTTAGTGGTTCCATATACTCCATTCCAATTTTTTTTATCAGTGCTCTACTCCAATTATTTGGAACTCTCTGATAGGACAAGAATTTTAATAAAGAAAGACTCTTGATAAATAAGTTTAATATGCATTAGTTACCAAATTACTCTTTGATGTTTGTTTTTATAATTTATATTCAATTGGGTGTACAACAACTCATGTCAATGGAAACTTAGGAATGTACAGTTTAAATAGTTTCTAAATAAGTAAAAAATAAAATTTCATACTCATTTTGGCACAACAAATAAAAAGGAAAGCAGAGGGCATACTCAATGTGGAGAAGATACAAAGATACTTTCTGGTAACTTCTTGACTGACGCTCATCATGACCAGAGAGCAATTCATTTTAGGTACCATTTTCTTAGGTTTCAAATGTATCTACTCATAGTCTTGTATACAGATTCCTTATGAATTAAATCTACCTTTTCTTATGATAAAATATGCGGTGCTAAAGAAATCACGAGATAGCGAAGTTGCAAACGCAATACTTTACCTGCCTTCCTCTACCTTTTCCATCCTTGGCACCCTCAATAATTCCTGGGAGGTCCAACAACTGCCAAGCATATTGGCAAAAGGGATGAGCAAGAGAGTTTTATATTAAGCAAAACTCAAGAATTAACATCATGATGATTGTGAGATGGATAATCTGTTAGGATGTCAACAACACACATCAAAGAAAAAAGAATAAACAAAGATACCAAATGTAGAAGCTAATTAGTCTTCCCCACTGTTCATCCTGTATCCTACTTATTTACAATAATAGAAAGTAGATAAAAGAGTTCTATGAATTAGGAAAACTTAGTACTACTTCACCGCCTGGCATCTGCAACTTTAGTTATTTACATCCTCTCAATTACTGATATCTTGTTTGAGGATTAGTGCTTATTTTTACTGCCTGCATTTGCCACCAGGTAGGGAGATCTCTCTTATAAATTTTAAAGAAAGGCTAAGAGGAAAAATGAAAAATGGATTAACGCTGGGTTAATTTTAGGGAAATTGACCAGTTCGGCTCGAGAAGCCCAATGTTATGAATAGGTACATTTATGCCCGGCATTTTAAAGAGAAAGCAAATTTATTAGAAGATGGAATAACACATAACACATCACGACTTATTAATCCCATGACAGCCCAAAACCCAAATTTTCCATATACACTGGTCTTTTGCACTGAAAAGCATTTAATGTAATTCATTCCACGTCCCCTTGTCTTTGACCATTTTCCTTCTCGAGGCAAGAGCTTCAACATCCAGGCCAGCTTAGCGCGCTTGGCTCCAATAATGCTATAACTAAGGGCTCATTTGGTTTACCTCACTAATAAGAAAATCTCAGCATAAGATTATGCTTAAGTTATATCTTGGTTGTACAAGAACAAAATAAATGTCATATAACTCAATACAGCATTTGGTTGGTGTTATTAAACTCCGCATTGTTAACACATGCATAAGTTATGTGAGAACCTATCTATTCTTTTATGCAAGATAAATGTTAAATAAAAAAACGTACATGGACATGAATTAATAAAAACAAGAAATTCCTTAAAGGTAATTAATCCCTACATTATTATTTTTTTTTGATTTGCTAATCCCTACATTATTATCACTGAGAGAAAATGCTTGCATTATAATCTCTGCAAAATTAGTCCGTGAACAAAAAACCAATAAAAGAATATTATTGGGGGAAAGCTCTTGTAATATGGGATGCCACGAATAAAGTTGCAAGAAGTGCAGTATAACACTCACCCTAGCAGAGAATAGCACTAGGTGTTTTTAGCTTATAAAAGTTAACAGTCACAACATTACTGATATATAAGAAAAATCAATATACAGATGAAACCGCAACACGTTTTCTACTTTCTAAATTTTGATTAGTGAAGCCACGTCTTAACATGTAGTGTGATATCAACATAAACATTATTGAACATACTTTCCCTTGGAACTGAGAAAAAGTACACTTCAAGGGACCAACAAGTTAGGTGACTGCCTTTCAGAGTTCACTCTCCTCTGATTATCTGGATTATATAATTGAAGCTAAGAGATTAGGAGTGGCTAATTAATCTACTACCGCATTTCAAGGAAGAAAATCTCATTGCAGAGTTAGTAGTTTAAACTGTTTTCAGATTTTCTTTTACTATTACAAGAATCTGTTTTCAAATATTTCTGGAAACAAGTGGATGAAATTAGTATTCATATCCAAAGAAATCACTTCTTATACTCCTCGAAAGAGCAGTACTTTTTCAAGTTGACAGTTTTATTTGCACAGGTCGCAAACTTTATCTGAAGAGTCCTTATGTGCCAGGTATTAAGAAAATCATAAAGGTGTAGGATACCTGAATTTTAGCTCCTCGATACATGATGACACCAGGAATGCAAGTTAAGGTGGTAAATTCGTATGAAGCAACCTGTCAACCACAGAAGAGGGGCTGTTAGGGGAAAAACGTAGGGAAAACTTACTGCAGCGTGAAGTTTCATCATATTGTTCCTAGAAGAGTCAAGCAAAATTTAATGAAATAGATTATATTTTCTTGGCGAACAGATTGTAGTAGCACACATGACAAATAATCATAGGTCATTCTTACTTAGAAAAGAGTTTATTTCGGTTTTAAAATACGGACCAGATTCAGGATCAATAACTACCCATACCTTTTCTTGCCACTACTTTTAAAGTTCTTTTAATGGTCCCCAAAAGTTACAGTAGAAAAAACAAACTCCGAGAAGTTACTGATTTGTGTGTTTTTTGACTTACAAGAATCAAAATGAAGTTAATCTGTCTCTGATTGGCAGATCACCAGCTAAATCTTGTGATAAGAAATTAGATCTAACTTCCAAAATAAACAGTTTAGTGAAAGTAAAACTCTTGTCCGCTCCCATCCATAAAAGAGAGTAAAAATAAATAAATTCAGAAAACAATAGATAAGGAAAAACATTATATAACAACAAAGTTAAGTTTCCAGAAATACAAACTTGAGGAACTTGTTCTACTATATTTCAAGTAGATTTATAACTAATAGCGCATGCATTCAAATTGACCAAGTTAGGTACCCCGATTAGGAGTTTGTTACATAACAAACACTGTCACTTCAACTTCCCTGTTCTCTGATCATTATCTTAAGTATCTCAAAACGAATAAACTAATTAGCTACCAAAAGTCACTAAACACAAATATAGAAACAGAATTTGACATTAAAAGTAATTTCCTTGTGTAGACTCGTCCAACATTATATTCAAACAAAATTCTATGTTTCCTGCATAGATCCATCTATTTTCAGACTCTAGTCATGGCAATATTACTGCGGTGAACTGTAAAGAAGATCCAGATCAGGCGATCATCTTTTTGCTGGTAGGAAATGTATCCATCATCCATAACAGATTAACCTACCGAGAAAGACTTTAAACCAATTCTTTTCTGTTGAATGTTATCACCCGCAAACACTAAAAAGAAAGAAGAATGCAAGAAAGCCTCTTCGTACATCTGTCGAGCTAAAGTGTTAACTTGTTTCCCTCATGCTTCTTCTATTCTAGATGATTTTCCATTCTCCCTAATACATTCATCATTAAATTTTTCAGTTAAGGTCACGGATTAAATTTCATGTACATTAAAAAACTGCATTTCCCAGAAGAATTATATATTTTCTCCTCTTTTTTTTGGTCTTACTTTCATTCTGCAGTCAGGTTAACCATTTGTGAAGAGTACAACTCCTCATCTGAAAGACAAACTTCATTTTGCATTATTGTACTGCTTTCTGATCAATGTAAAGTTCATTACTCAAAGACCATAGGAAATCTGTCTTCTTTCCAAAAGCATATGAACTTCCAATCCACAAGCATTTGAAATTGTATCAGGCAATACTTATCCTCTTACACAGCATAAGAGCCAGGGAGATCAAACTCATTTCCGCTAAAAGGGGGCTGGCACAAAATATAACTCTAAAAAGGGCACATTCAACAGATCTACAGAGTTCATAAAACCAAAGCTTTTTTTAATATGGTAACACCCACTGACCGCTGCCATCCCCAAACAAGGGTCCGGGGCCAACAGTGGCTTTGTCCAGCTTTTTTCCCCTTGGTAAATTGGACACTCAGCCTCATGGTTCGAAGTGGAGGTCTCTTTCACTTGAACAACCCTATCTCGATAGAATCCAACCAAATTTTACTTAGAATATCATTTAAATATACTTTACACATGCTTCTCATAAAAAAACTGCATCTGATGCATGATGCCTCTGAAATATATCCAGGGTGGGTTTTCCTTCATGGTACTTCCTCTACTACAAAAGGGTTGTCATCATTTCCTTCAAATTATTCTTAAGAAAAGCTGACCTTCAGCTGAAAACTTTACCACATGCTATTTGATACTTAAAATTCAAACTTCTGAAAAGCTCATGCAAGACCCCTTTTTCATAGTATTTACAGAAGTGATAAAACTTTACCTCTCATGGTACATCTGCACTAAGTCAAAATAAAATACCACTAAGATAATCAAAGTATTAGATAACTAACATAAATATCACTGGATGGTTACACACCTCAGAAAAAGTTCCTGTCAGTTTGTTCAAGAGTGTCGATTTTCCAACTGAAGGAAAACCCACTAAACCAACTCTTGCATCACCACTTTTTGTAACATCAAAACCTTCTCCAGCTCCACCACCACCTTTTGACGTAGGTGTAAGAAGTTCCCTTCGAAGTTTTGCCAGTTTTGCCTAACCATGCATTGCATCACAAGACGATTAGTTTGTACTATGAAAAACTAACTGTACATAAAATAACCATAGTAAGTGAAATATATAGTAGATTTACCTAGTTAATTTTATACATGTAAAGATTTCAGAGAAGAATGACCGTGGAAAACTAGATACAAAACCAGAGATGAATGAGTGTGAGAAACTAGATACTCGTTTTATCCCATGTCACTGCATCTATGACTAACAAAAAATAAATGCAGAAATTCTGAAACTATACCAACTAGAGTTCTGGAAAAGAGTTAAAAACATCGGGGTTTGGAGTTAGAAATGTGTTATAATGATGTGAAACCACACCATGAGTTATACATAACAGAATTATCCTATGCCAACTTGAGAAGCTATTACAGCTCCTTTCAAAGTTTTACCAGTTTTGCCTAACCATGCATTGCATCACAAGACTAGTATTTTTTTTTTTGGACAACGATACAAGACAATTACATTGTAGTATGAAAAACTAATTGTGCAGTAAAATAACCATAGAAACTAAATTTACCTAGTTAGTTTTTACATGTTAAAAGTTTCGAGACCATGACTAACAAAAAACTAAAGACAGAAATTCTAATACTATACAAAATGGAGTTCATAAGAAAATCAAGTTTTGGAGTTTAAGAAGTGTTAAAATGATGTCAAACTACAACCTCAGTTATATCTAACACTATTATTCTATGCTAATTCAAGTAGCTCTAACTGGAAAATGTCACAGCTTATGGAAATGAAATGAACTATTCAAGCAATAAGAGCAACAAGACTAACGTCTTAAAACATAATTCAATGAAAATAGTAAATGGAAAGTTTTCTAATAGATGGAAAAGAATAACAGAAGAGTTTTCGTTTTATGAAATAATGGTTATATTATTAATAATATCCATAAGTAACAATTAACCAAAAGTATGGTTTCTATACAAAACTAAAGAAGCCAAGGAAATTCAAAACAGATAATTATTATTTGCATTTCAGTTTTTACACCAAGGAAAAAGGTTTGAACTCTAGCCTTCAAGATTAGGATAGTTTCTGAGGTCCCCTCAAAGCATCTCGCATTGTAGTAAATGACAGAGGTATGAAGTATGCTGAAAATAATTCAAGAATTTAAGATCTAAACTAGCATTAATCTTCACGTTTTACCTAAATATCTCCTTAAATGTTTTAAAGAAGTCAAAATCACTTATAACAGAGAGTTTTTCTTTTTTCTGATAAGTATATAAAACAGATATTTCTCAGATTAACCGATATCTAAACAAGAGAAAACAACTCAAAGCATTGGCAGATTTCATAGGTGCAGTGCCTTGTCAAACCTGGGGCTTTTTTTTTCTTTATTTATTTATTTTTTTTTTTGGGGGTGGGGGGTGCATATTTAGGCACATTTTACTTCAACTTGTCATTACATTTGAACAGCAGAAAGGCATTCACTAGCATCACCGATGTAGTATGAACATTGTACTAGAAAGCATGATAAGCAAAAGAATAAATTTAAGTTTGGTCACAAAGGGTTTGCCAGTTGTTGGTTATGTCTTGTGTATGGTTAAGACTTAAAGAGTCTTGATTATAAACCTGATTGTGATAAAAAAAAATCAACTGTCAATGGTTAAGATTCTTCATTATAAAGCTGACTGCGGTTAAAAAAAAAAAAAAGCAACCTCCAAAGACCAGATATAAATTTAGAGTGATATTGTCTACAATATACGATTGTAAAACATAAGCAACCCAATTGCATATCAATGACCTGGCAAAATAAATTTTGTGTAACCTCATAAACTAACCAAGAAAATGGTTGTGAATGTGCTACCTTTAACAAACCGAGATGATGAGCCGTCGCTTTGTTCTTTTGGGTCTTAGCCATCTGCAATCAAAGAGAAAAATTCACATTTTCTAGTCAACAGTAATACCTATTCAGTGATGGAAATAAAGGGTGTCATACTACTAGAGGCATATTATTTTATAACCGAGAAATCCCCGAAGGCCACTGATGCAAGGTTCAGAACTTTGTAGATAACACCCCCACCCCCTTTTACTCTTCTGGACAAATATACCAGACTTTATTCTGTGGCAGAGTTTATACTCGTGGCATGTGCCTAACTCACAGATAACATGCTACACTCCTACCACTAGACCAAATCCCTGGGGGCATTGCCTGCCAGAGGCATAATTGAGTGAATACAAACTGAACAAAGAAATTTAAAGAATAGGCTCTAATATACATGATTCAAATACATAGATTCATAGAAGCAGAATTGAATTGAACTATTTATACGATTTTTTCTTCTTTGACTTTAGATACATTAACATTGAAACTATCAAGTCTACACAGCATGTTCAAAGTTTTAATTATTGATAATAATGAAAAAACAAGCAAAGCTAATTTGGTCAAGAAACCCAATTACAACAGCTGAAATTGTTTTCAGGTTAGTTAGGAAGGATATCAGAGTGTGGACAAATGGATTTAGAGCCACAAGATATGTTAGGCTAGCTCCATCTACAGGTGGACATAAAAGGTCTCCAACCTATTTCTAAGGATTCAAACTTATCGGATTTCACACACCTGAAACTCGATTATCTATCATTTGAAGTCATCCACTATGCTTTAAGCAGCATAATAAACTACCAACTTGAAAAATCATCTCGAAACTGGAACTAAATGAGATGAAAAACTCACACTAAATCGTATAAGTTTAATCAAACCTTGCAATTAGTATCAATAATTATCAAATTAGGAAATCAAACTGAGATATTTCCCCTATCATTTTCCTTTATTTCTGAAATTCCATCACAGAAAAGTATACACCTGTCTCCCGTTCAATTTTCTCATTCTGCCCTTCCCATCTCTCTATTCACAATCAAGTAATAACGTTGGGACAATCAATTAAATTTCATGTCAACTTATTTTTCATAAGATTTAAGTTATTCAGACAGATACAACAAGCTTAGACACTCTACTTCGGAAAACTTCAACTAAGCATTCATTCTTCAGTAGAGTTTACATATAGAAGGAATCACAAAAAAACAATCTTTTTTTAAATTTCATAAAGCTCTATAGCTATAAAATAATTTTTAAAAAAGGTTAATTTTTTGAAGACTGAAATAAGTATCGGTAAGCAAGAAACTACTACAGTGATTGACAGAATTGATAAGATAATTTCATTCTAGACTAATATCCAAACATCTGAGTATTTGAATAGGAATTTTTCCCCCTTTTTTTGGTTTTTTGGTATTTCAATGAAACAAAAAGTAATAAATCGAGTGAATTTTTGGTACCTCATCTTCGATATCTTTGATTTTCTGCATGACGGTCGCCATTGTTGCTGATTCGAACGCCGGAGAGTTTCGCCGGAAGAGAGGGGCAGAAAGACAGCGCTGAGAATTAGGAGTTTTCTCGAATGTGTTTTTAAGGTTTTGCGACCCCGCTGCTTAATTTTTGTTTTTTTGCTTTTTTTTTTAATTTTTATTTTTGTACAATCTTGTTTATTTACTTTAATAATTGCGTTTATTGTTCAAAAACTATTCTTATATACAAAAACAATTTCTATTTAGCAAAATAGCTTATAAATACAGGATACTAGTGTATTAAAAGTGACAAAGTAGTTTGTTAATTAGGTAGGAGTCCTCCAAGTTTTAAATATTAGGTAGAAGTGACAAATATATAATTAATATTAATGAAATTAAAAAATCTTTCCTCAACAGCCCCAAACTTTTAACTTTTACACTTTTACCCTATATTTTTTACCTCAAAATACCTAAAATTTCACTAAAATATATGAGAAGAAAAAAGGCGGTACTTTTTTCTCACATGTAGCGTCTTCAACAACGAGCCTGAAGGACAACTACCAAGTCTTCAACGAGGCTGAAGTATGCTTCTCAATTCCCTTCTTCTTCTTTTTCTTCATCCTCATCATTCTTAATTTGTAAGCATATATGTGGTTTATGAGAAGATCTATCAAGAAAATTTTGTGAAAATGGATACCAAATTTTTTTGAACTTTTTGCATTGCATTGGTTCCGTTTGATCTTGAAATTAACTCAAAAGAGCATTATTGATAAGTATAAAAATTACTTTGTGTCCATTCTTCAGCTAGGTTTATTAAATCTAATTTGATTATTTCAGCCAACAACTTTCATAGTTGTCTGGACAACTACTGAAGTTGTTTGTAGAAATAAATAAACATCTCTGTCAGATATAGAAATTGTCTAACAACAGTCTATAGTTATGGGACGATTATAGAAGTTGTCCAACAACTGTCTGTAGTTATCGGACGATTATAGAAGTTGTCCCAACAACTACTGCAGTTGTTTGACAGTTGTGTTCAGTTGTTGGTCAACTAATTAGTTTTTAGGACAAGTAATATAATTGTGGGCAAAGTATTAATTGTTGAAATAAATAATTGAAGAATTATAGCAGTCTCCAAAGCTACTAAACTTTTATGCCAATTGTTGATAGTTGTGAGGTAACTAAATAGATGTAAAACAAGTAATCAATGTTTTTTTGCAATTTTGCAGTTCTTTGATGAATGTCTTACTTGTGATGTCTCCAGGTATTGTTTCCCTCTATGGAAGACCATATAATAATAGGAGTTGATTTACATGGTGAATGGGTGGAGAATCCTACTCGTTATACTTGGCGTTCGAAGGGCCGAGAGACAGTACCGATAAAGATAAGCGAAAATGTTACGTACGATGAATTGGTTGACATCATTGTTTCTAGGTTTGAATTAGATTGTGATAAAAATGATCTGTCTATTAGTTACATGCTTGGCTTTATTGAAAAGCAAAAAGGAGCTCCTTCTAGGATAAGAAACGATCTTGATTTGCAATTTTTTTTGGATGATCAAAGTAGGCCAATTTTAAGGATATCTGTGGTTGAGAAGATTCTAGAGACTACAAATTCAATTGTAAATGATGAAGAGCATCCTGTTACAATGGATATTCCTATAAATGAGGAAGCTTCACTACATTCGATATCAACACAAGGTAGCCGCTACACAGATGATGACGGCACAGATTTTTATAAGGGTAAAATTTTCAAGGACAAGCAAGAATTAACTAAATTGTTGAAGCTTGCTTCCGTGAAGAAAGATCAAAGATTCAAATCTGTGAAGAGTTCTAAAGATGTGTATTGTGCTAGATGTGTATATCAGAATTGTGATTGGTGGTTGCGAGCTACAAAACTTAAAAGTGGTAATAGATTTGAAATTACAAAGTATCGCAACATTCACTCATGTGGGGCACAACACCTTACAAGTCATCATCCACATGCCTCAGCAGATGTCATTGCAGAATACATACAACCTAATTACTTGAATGGAAAAGGTCCCTCCACAAAAGACATAAAAAATATAGTGCAAGCAGATTTGGGCTGCAAGATTAGTTACTGGAAGTGTTGGAAAAGCAGTGAGATAGCAAAGGCTATGATAAGAGGGACACCGGAGCACGGATATGCAGTTCTAGATGGTTATTGTCATATGCTTATGACTATAAATGAAGGAAGCAAGACATCGTTAAAGCTTGATGACAAGGGAAGGTTCAAATATTTTTTTGCATCTTATGGAGCTTGAATTAGGGGGTTTGTGCATATGAGAAAAGTTTTAGCCGTTGATGGAACATTCTTAAGAGGCCGTTACGATGGAGTTTTGTTGTCTGCTGTCGCACAGGATACAAAAAATCATGTTTTTCCAGTTGCATTTTGTGTAGTAGATAAGGAATGTGATGCCGCATATGAGTACTTTTTTGAGAAATTGTTGGACATAGTCCCTGATACTTCAGAGTTGTGCATTATTTCTGATAGGCATCCAAGCATAGAAAAAACACTATTCAAAATTTTACTCTGAAGCATACCATGGATGTTGCACGAGGCATCTTGGTGAAAATGCCCGTAAAAAGTTTTCATTGTGGAGCTTTTCTTGGACATTATTACCATGCAACAAAAGCATATCGGAGAGATGTGTTCCATGACCATTTTGAACAAATTCGAATCATCAATGCGGAGGTTGCTGATTATCTTGAGAATGTTGGATTTCACAAATGGAGTAGAGCATATTTTCCAGGAAACAGGTAAACTTTCTTACTAGTTCAAACATAAATATTGCAGGTCTCTAACAATTGTTGTAGTTGTTGGAATAATTAATATAGTTGTTCGAACAATTATTGTAGTTGTTGGGACAATTATTATAATCGTTGGAACAATTATTATAGTTGTTGGACAACTTTCATAGTTGTTTCAACAACTGCAGAAGTTGTGGGACATTAAAAACAGTTGTTTTCAAAACTACAATAGTTATTAAAAATCTGCAATAGTTTGTATTTTAATTTTTGATATTTTTGAATTTTTATATTTCAGATATGATGTATTGACCTCAAATATTGCTGAGTCTGCTAATGCAATGTTCAATGAAGCAAGAGAATTTTCCATTATTGCCTTGTTTAATGATATAAGCAAGAGATGGTCGGAAAAATTTCATGAGAGAAGAATGGCATACGCCAAGTTAAAAACCACCTTCGTTCCTTTAGCTGAAACTAAAATAACGGCTAATAAGAATCTGGGAAATAAATTATTGGTCCATCAAATTGATGAAGACACCTTCAGCGTCACCGCGGACAATGGAATCGCAATGGTCCATCTTCGAAGTAAAATATGTTTGTGTCGAGAGTTTGACTTGGATAAAATACCCTGTCAACATGCTATGGCTGCGCTCAGACACAAATTTGGAGATGAATATGGCAAGATGATTTATGAGACTCTTATCCGTATTATAAGGTAGAGTCATATATACTTGCATATGCAGATCCAATCTATCCAGTGCCAGCTGAAGAATTTTGGAATCTTCCTCTGAAAATTTTAGAGAGAGTAATACCTCCACCTGAAAAGAAAACTAAACTAGGAAGGAAGCGGCTGAAACGAGTACCTACTATAGGGGAAGTGGTTTCAAAGAAAAGAAATAAATGCTCTCTATGTAAAAGATTTGGCCACAAAAAAACTTCATGTCCTACGAGATCGAATGAAGTTGCAAGAACAAGCAATGGTGTAGTTTCATGAGTTATTATCGTATGCATAACATGTATTTACAGATGCTATGATTAGTTCAAACAATTATGTAGTTAAGATTTTTATTAGATGTATACCAACAACTTCAAAAGTTGTTGGACAACGGATACAGTTGAAGGGGTCAAGTTTTTCAATTAACTGCACATTATTAAACAACTGCTTTAGTTTTTCCAACAACTTTTTAATTGTCCAACGTCTTCTCACAGTTGTCCAACAACTTTGCATAGTTGTCTAACAACTCTAATAGTTGTTGGGACAATTTTATAATTATTAAGATTACTTCGCATTGATATTGAAGATCAATAGAGTTATTTTGTGAATTATTAAGTATAAACTAAGTCGTTTAACAATAATTGAAGATCGATCGAGTTATTTTGTGAATTATTAGTATAAACTAAGTCGTTTAGTAAAAATTAAAGATCGATCGAGTTATTTTGTGAATTATTAAGTATAAACTAAGTCGTTTAACAATAATTGAAGATCGATCGAGTTATTTTGTGAATTATTAAGTATAAACTAAGCGTTTAGTAAAAATTAAAGATCGATCGAGTTATTTTGTGAATTATTAAGTATAAACTACGTAATTTTGTGCAAAACAACTAAAGAATTGGAGGAACAACTAAACCAGTTGCAGGAACAACTAAACTAATTGTAGAAACAATTGAACCAGTTGTACGAACAACTGAAGTAGCTGTAGGAACAATTGAACCAGTTGTACGAACAACTGAAGCACTTACAGGGATGATTGAAGCAGTTGTAGAGACAATTAAAGTAGTTGATAACAAAAACATAAAATACTGAAATAATTACATAAAAAACTAACACAATAATTTCATTGATCCAAATGTTTTGTCAATGAAGTACAAAAATCAACTTTGTACACAACTACTCTCTCAAGGATTAATTCCTTCTCAAGCACAGCAACAACATATTTCATCCTAAAATTATCCACCTCATTGTCGTTAAGGCAGCTCATATCTGTCCCAGTAAGCAAGTGATCAATAAAAACAGAGGTATATGGTCCACATGCCGCACCAGAATTGTTACTTGGCACATTCTTTAGACGCTTATATAACCATGCATCATTCAAACAAATTTCAGACAAATGATTGAACATCCCGCTCTGCTTGAGTAGTTTGGGCCACAATTCGAGAATGGGCTGAATCAATGTAAGAAAAGTCGGCTCATCACACATATGAATAATGCAATCATAAACTTGAATCAAGCCCTTCTCCATCAAAAATTCAAATGCAATAAAATGTGTATTCTTTATGTTCATCATGGTGTAAATTCTTTTTGCTCCATTCCACTTTCGGCCATATGGATAGGGCATTTCACCCTTACAGTACTTGAGTATGTCACCGTCCATCTCAAACGATGTGAGTGCCTCATGCATTGGTGGAGCACCATCCACTAAACTCTTCTCTCTCAAGTTGTTGTACTGATCATACAATGTGTTGTAGAAATTTAGATCTAAAATAAGATTTGTTTGGTCATAGTGCTTGGGATACCAAATCTGCTTGCGCATAAGGGACAAGANAACATCCCGCTCTACTTGAGTAGTTTGGGCCACAATTCGAGAATGGGCTGAATCAATGTAAGAAAAGTCGGCTCATCACACATATGAATATTGCAATCATAAACTTGAATCAAGCCCTTCTCCATCAAAAATTCAAGTGCAATAAAGTGTGTATTCTTTATGTTCATCACAGTGTAAATTTTTTTTGCTCCATTCCACTTTCGGCCATATGGATAGGGTATTTCACCCTTACAGTACTTGAGTATGTCACCGTCCATCTCAAACGATATGAGTGCCTCATGCATTAGTAGAGCACCATCCACTAAACTCTTCTCTCTCAAGTTGTTGTACTGATCAAACAAGGTGTTGTAGAAATTTAGATCTAAAATAAGATCTGTTTGGTCATAGTGCTTGGGATACCAAATCTGTCTCTTGCGCATAAGGGATAAGATCTCATCAACATGCTGCCAAAATAAAGTTGAGAGTCAATTCAATATCAATAAATTATTGTATAAATTAAAAATATAGTAGTATTTACCTTGCACTCGAACAAAAAATATGGATCAGTCATGCTCACCAAGTCTTGATAATTAAATCTACCATTCAAATACATTTTTCTTTCCTCTTCCTTTTTGCTAATGAAGACACTAAAGATCTCTCTTTTCTCCACATCAAGAGGTTTGTACAAATTCACTTCCAATCTACTCTTCATTGCATTTTTGACTTTGAAATTCATGGCCAACCTTCTTTTTAACGCATGAGTATAAGGAGATTTTCTTGCATAGCTCGGATATATAGTCCTCCTTGATTGCTGCCCATCTAACTTTGTTGACAAAGATTTTACTTCATTCAAAAGAGTTTCATACTTATCACAACATGTTTCACATTTACAGCAACAATCAATATTGAAGGCATTCACATTTGTTGTTTTTATCATACCAGGGGTATCTTCTCCCCTACCAAGATCAGCTAAATATGATTCATCTCTTCCTACTCCACCAAAAGATCTACAAGTATCTAAAGCAATCTGGCCATCACCGTCTCTCTCAACTTCATAATTTCTCGCAACACTATTCTCTCCACCAGTTATGTCAAGACATTCTTCAACAACAGTTATATTCAATTTCATAGCTGTTACAAGTGCCAACTCTTCTTTTAAAGCATCAATTTTTGGATCCGAACTATCTTCATATGACTCAATAGCTTGAACATAAATTTGTTCCTTCTCTATGTTTGTTGGAAAAAGAAAAGGGTGAACAACCTGATTTTGCATCTGCATTTTAAAAAAAAAAAGTTATTCATAATTTAAAAACAACTGAATCAGTTGTCCAATTACAACTTCAGTAATATGTGATTGTGGAAATCACTTTTATTGTTGTTGGACAACTAAAGTAGTTGTGGAAACAAGTTTACTTGTCTTATAATTACAGTAGTATTTCAATATTGCATAACATAATTAATATTATGTAGATATATAATATTTTTGAAATAACTAATTTAGTTGTACAATAATAGCTAAGTTGTATGTTTACAACTTTTACTGTTGTTGGACAACTTGAATAGTTGACGGAACAACTAGTTCAGTTGTCTAATAATTACACTACTTGTTTAACTTTTGCATAACACAACTACTAATATTATGTAGATATAATCTTACTTGTTCTTTTGTCTAATAAATAGGATCAATATTTGTCTTGTAAGCAGGTGTTCCAGCCATCCATTTAATCATTCTTGGAATTGATTTTTCAGGTGAAGAATCCTTGGCCAATCGTTGAAGTGCCGGAATAGCTTCAAACGCCCAAGCCTACAATATAATATTAAAAATAGCTTAGTATAGCTAATAAAGTCAAATAATAATTTAACTAAAAATTATAAAATAAAAACATCAATTTTATTACTTACGGCGAACGCCCATGGACATCTATGAAGATTATACTGAGATTTGGTTGAATCTAGCTCTTTCAAAAGATAGCTAATGGTAAGATCAAAGCTAACTCGACCCCATGAGTATAAATTGAACACACTTTTTTGGACGCCATCTTTAGCCAATGAGTTTCTATCTTCTTTTCTGCACTTTTTGAACACAATACACAATGCAAAAACCAAACCATACTAATAGCAAGCTTTTGCTTTTTGGTTAAGTATGGATCACCCATCTTTTCTATGAGTACAACAACATTTGCAGATTGACCCACCAGATTAACCAAAATTTCACCTTCTTTTCCAATTTTCGCTAATTGTTGACTTAGAGGAGGTAGGGAATGACACCGAAGTCCAGTTATAATAGCGAATTCATTAATGCCAAAACAAAGAGGCAAACCATTATAATCAATCCAAACCTCTTTTTTCTTTTCAGAAAATATACGACGAAGACAAAGGCCATGTACTAACTTCATTGGAAGTTGTACTGCTACAGATTGATCCAACTTCAAAAAGTGACCAAAACAAGATTTTTTAAAATCATTTTCAATTTTTTGTGCGATTAAAATCTTTCTAAACTCAACAAATTGAGCTTCAAAACCAACTCTCGCATTGATTCTTGAATCATAAGACCCAGACACACTTAAGTGGGTCTTAAACTTATACTTATCATTGGAAATGATTTTAACATAATTTGGAGAGGATTCAATACCTTCTTTTTCTTTTTGATCCGATTGTTCACTTTCACTTTCTTCACTTTGTTCCTCTCTACTTGATTCATCTCCATGACTCTCACCATCTTTTTTCTCTTCACTTGAATTTTCGTTGCTATTTTCATCACTTTTTTCTTCACCTGATAGGTCACTGTTATTCTTACTATTTTTTTCCATTTCAGTAGATTGATCGTCGCTACTTTGATCACTTTTTTCTTCTCCAGATGGTTATCCACCGATACTTTGAAGTGTTGTGGTACCTCTTTTTCTAGCAGCAGTTAAGCTCTCAGCATTTTCTTTAGCATTTGGATTGGATGAAGATGTTCCAGTTCTCTTCCTCTTATATTGAAGCATTATAACTACACTAAAATAATTAAAAGTTAGTAAATAGTAAGAAATTAACTAAATAGGATCAACAGAAAAGGAGCAATAGTGGTACATTATAGATCATTAATTAAATTATTTGTCCTACAACTAATCAGTTGACCAACAATTAAACACAATTGTCTAACAACTGCAGTAGTTATTGGGACAACTTTTGAATCGTCGGACAACTACAGGAAGTTGTTGGACAATTTCTGTATTAACAAAAATATAAAGTTATTTCTATAAACAACTTCAGTAGTTGTCCAAACAACTACTTAAGTTGTTGGCTGAAACAACTAAATTGAATTCACTAAACCCAGCTGAAGAATGGACACAAAATATTTTTTATACTTATCAAAAATGCTCTTTTGAGTTAATTTCAAGTTCAAACGGAATAAATATAATGTAAAAAAATAAAAAAAATATAATAGTAAGATGATGATGATTTTCTTCTTTATTAAACCCTAATCTTATCCTTTGAAATAGAAAAGAGAAGAAAATTTACCTTGTATTAGAAGCTACTGATTGAAAAGAAAAACACAACAAACTTAAAGAAGATTTGATGATTTTGAAGATGAAGAAGAATTTTTTTTTTTTTTGAAAAAAAAAAGTCCCGTTCTTGGATTCCAACGTTCCCCTCTAACTTCAGTTTTAAAAAGAAAATTGAATAAGTTAAAAGGTTTTTTCTATTCTTAATATGCTTCACAATTTAAAATAAAGTCTCCTAAGTTTTAAAAATACTAATTTGGTCCAATATATTAATTAAGAGTTAAATTAAATTGAGGAAGAGATGAAGAGGCCCCACTTGTCCCCTTTTTTTTAATTGGAGACTTGTGAGGCATTCTTACCTCATTTTTCCTATAAATACTCCCCCCCACCCCACCCCACCCCTCACAATTGCTCCAAAATTAGAAAAAATTAAATCAACAAATATAATTATCATTCATTCTACTCAATGTATAACTATATTAGTAATAAAAATAATGGGATGCTTCAATTTGTAATAAGTAATAACCCAAATTTTAGTATGTATTTTTTTTGCGATGAATGGAAAATATTTAAACAATCTACTCCAAATATTATGGAGGGTTGATTGGAATTTCGTACTTAATTAAAAAATTGGATGGAATTTGGAAATGAAATAATCTTAATCAGAAACACTGGCTCTGATACCACTATGACAATGGATCGCACAGTCAGACTGTTAGGAACCTTTACTAACATAGTTTTAACTTGGCAACAGTGTATGAAAGCCCCTATTATTCGGGTTCGCCCTCCACATGGGTAATTCAATGAGTAATCCAACGGATTCCTTCGGTGACCTGTCATAAACCGGCCTGGTTAAACTATATCTGACCTTAGTCTAACTATTTAATCTGTCTACATAATAGACACAATGCCATATTATAGTAATCTAGTATGCTATGGTTCAACACAGACAGTTGAGCCCATCATGAGGCTGATGAACATAAAGAAAATCAAAATAATAAAGAGAATAGTACCTTGAGACGATATCTTTAAAACCAAATTGCAAATTTTATTCAAACTTTGAAAACTGAGAAAATATTACAAAGAGAGAGGTATAGAGAGTGAGGGGGTTCTAAAACCTGCCTCTAACGAAACACACGTCCTTCCCTTATATAGTGGTGGAAGGAATCTTTAAGATAAAAACAAACAAAAAGAAATTGGCCCACATCTTTACAATGGCCATTCATACAATAAAGAGGCCGACACATTCATATGGCATTTTATTCCATTATATAAAGTAGTTTGGCCTCATTATATGTGGCCGACACCTTTATCAAAGTAACTTCAATTATTGACTTTTTATGACACCAAGTATGCTGATAGCTATACTTTTTCTTTTCCTTTGCCAGCTGCACTCGCACTCGAAGATTCTTCGATTTGTTTTTAATAATTTTGTAAGATAGCTTCAATGTCGATTTCTTCATCACTATCCACATTTTGTCCTTCACCTGCTAAACAAGTTTCTTCATTTTCTTCATTGGTATGACTAACTGATGCCATAGAAGTATCATCTTTTAATTCAACATCAAGATTTTTCATTAAATCCCTTTTCACTTCCTCCATATAAATCGCTATTGCTTCCGACTTCAAGATTAATCCCTTCTTCATTTGAAGTTTTCTAGTAATTTTTTTGAATGGACTAAAATCATCAATTGCTGGTGAATCATTTGTGGCGGAATTATCATAACCATTTATTTTTACATTTATTAAATCAAGAATTTCCTGTCCATGCTATGTCCGTCCTGATTTTTCTGTTATAATTTACTCCAGAACTTTGTATAAAAAGTTCTTTGCAAACATGGGAATTCAGAAGTAGTATTAACTTCTATTAACCATTTTAAGATCCATGGAATAGAGAATTTGATGAAAAAAATACATTAGTGACATTATCTCAAAGAATATATTATTTTCCTGTAAATTTATAATCTTTGGGGAGATATCTACCCACTCTAAATATAATTTCTTATAAGATTCTGGTAAAATTTTAACCGAGGGACTATATAATGTCCACCATCTACAAAACTAATTAGAAATATTCCTTTCAAATATATTAGAACATATCTTGATAAACCATGAATGCTTTCTATTAGTATTTTCATATAATAATGTTTTATTAAAGCCATCAATATAGTCCCAATAATTATATTTTATTGCAAATTTGTGTTCTGAATGGATATAATCCATCTCTTTCAGAGGGCTTAAACCTCATTCCTTTGGTGCCAAGACCTTTTTTATGATGAATTTAGAGAAGTTATAAACTTTCTTCGTATGACTGGGTAAAAATGTTGAAATTCACATGATCCAGTAGCTGAGAGTATAATCTCATAATGCATTCTGTATTTGTATGCCGGAGTAGTATAACTTACCGTATCTAGGTACCTGAACATTATTTGCCAAGGTTCATCTTTCCATTGTAAGGCACTGTTTTTCCAATAGAAGTATAATTTCTTTCTTATCATTTAACTGAGAAATACCTCTGTATTCTCATCATCTGTAAGAATAGCAAAATAAGATGGTGTAGCATTTTCCCCTTCTTTTTTGGATTTTATAAAATCCAAAAATTCTTTATACATGGGGTGGTTAATATCAATACCACTGGTTCCACTGGAACTTGATGATCCACCACTAATATTAGAGGTTATCAGTTGCTTATTTCCATGTTGAATGAGGATATGACCTCTTCCGCCTCGTGCCGCGTTACATCATCTTTCCTTTTGTGGAGGGGGCCATGATGGTCTCATTCTGCAAAAATACATTATTAAATATTAGTTCAAATATTCTCTAGTAAGGAAATCTAGAAGACTATTATCTTCACCTTTTTTATATTGGATTTCAAAATCAAAAGGAGCTAATAGTGCTTGCCATCTCGCAAACATCTGTTAGATACATTGTGTTTACAATCTTTATTAAACATAAACTTAACTGCTTGGCAATCAGTTTTTATTAAAAACTTTTGATTATAAAGATCGCCTTGGAATTTAAGCACACATTTTACTATAGTCAAGATTTCTTTAGCTACAGTAGCATAATTTTTCTGGGCTGTATTCCATTTGCCCGAGTAAAATTGAACTATGTAATGACGTTTGTTATTCGGACAATATTGAGTCAATACTCCACCATATCCGATATCTGAAGCATCTGTTTCGACTGTTTTAGCCCAATTTGGATTGGCTAGGGTTAAACAGGGAAGGGTTTTAACTTTTTCCTTTATTTGTTTGACTGCTTCAGTATGATCATCTGACCATGCCTTAGGAATATTTTTTAGCCTGTCATATAAAATAGCTGTATCTTTTGCTAAATCCTCTATAAAAGGAGCAACATAATTAAGACTCCCAAGAAATCTCTGCAGCTGAGTTTTGTTAGTAATAATATCAGGAAAGTTAAAAGCAAATTCAATATTTCTATTGATAGGACTAATATTTCCTCATTCAATGTTATGACCAAGAAACCTGACATTTGTTTTAAATAATGCAATCTTAGGTTGGGATAAAACCAAGCCATTTTGAATAATTATTTTTTTAAACAATTCAAAATGTTTAAAATGAGTTTTCACATTTTTGGAAAATACTAGAATATCATCTATATAGACTATGATGAAATTACTATAATGAATAAATATATCATTCATTATTTTCTGAAATTCTGATGGAGCATTTTTCAAATCAAATGGCATAACATTCCATTCAAACTGCCCCATTGGTACATTAAAAACAGTTTTGAACATGTCTGATTCAGCTATTTGAATCTGCCAATAACCTGATTTCATATCAAATTTAGAGAAAATAATAGCATCATAAGCTCTGTCTAATAAATCCTTCTTATTAGGGATGGGATACCTGATCCATCTTAAGGCTTTATTAAGTGGTTTGTAATTTATTACCAAACGAGGCGCCCCTCTTTCCTGTTCTGCATGTTTATTAACATAGAACGCCGTACAAGACCACGGTGACTTTGATTGCCTTATCAAGCCCTTTTGAAGTAAAGAACTTATCTCTTTTTTACACAACTCCAAATATTTCGAGTTCATCTGACAAGGTCTCGCTTTGGTAGGAATATTATTTTCATCAAAATCATCTTCATATGGAAGACTAACTACATGCTTTTTCCTATTTCAAAAAGTATTAGGGTGATCTCCACAAATATCAAGAGAGAACTGATTACTTAAAATAACAATTTTTTTCCTGTAATTTAGAATTTTGTAAAATGTTATCAACTTCAATACTATTAATTTCTTGCTTTATAAAATTAACTTGCTTATTTTTTGAAATCAATAGCTTTGCAGTTAAATCATTTATCATTCTAGTAAATAGTTTTGTTACAAACTCGAGTATAAACGGTTTGTTATTCCAAGTCCTTATAACTTTATCATTATCCTAATGAGTAAGTGGAAAAATATCATTTATGAAAGGGACACCCAAAATAATTTGATTGGTAATATTTTTTACTAAAACAAAGCTTTGAGGAACACAATCTTTTCCTTTACAAATAAAAGCTTTGGCTAATTTAAATTCGATGTTCATTTTTCTACCATTAGTAGAACGAAGACTATGAGTAGTTTTATGAAAATATCTTGAATGTATAAGTCTTTCTTGAATACAGTTTAAATCGGCTGCACTATCAATGAGAGCAATAATTTTTTTTTTATAATTATAGTCTATTAAAAGAGTAATTTTAGTATAAAACTTTTGTGAAGTGAAAGTTTTAAGACTGTATAAGAAGTCTGATTTATTATTTTTTAAATAAAGATATTTCATGAAATCAAGACTATCATTTTCTCCTTTAATAGAGGAAGATGATTCAGAAGCATTTTCTAAATCTTGACGAGTTTGGATAGCATCCAGTCTAACCTCTATCACCATATTCTTTTCTTTTAACCGTATAATATCTTCTTTGAGATTATCAATCTCTTTTTTTAAATCACTAATAGTAGTAGGAGAGCTTATTAATTTTCTCCTTTCAAGTAAGAGATTTTTAACCTCTGCCATGGTATATGAACTTTCCTTAGTAGGGATTTCCTCAGGAATATGATCCTTATTCTTATTAGTAGAAGTACTACTATGTCACGCCCCGAGTCTACACCTTGGGCAAGACCGGCACCCGGAGATCATTTCTGGCCCTAAGCGAACCCTTGGCCTGACTTTCTTAACTCAGCGGAAACCTAACCCAACAGAATAACTCAATGCAAATGCAAAGTTACAAAACAACTTAACTTATAAAATCTGGCCACAAAGGCAACTCGAATCTCAAAATAGAATATTTACATATATACACAGATGAGAAACTCAAAACTAACTGACTAACAGTCTATGAAGCCTTTAAAATATTGAGATGGATGTTGGGACAGACCCCACAACACCCTAATAAAACAAAACTAAGAACACAAAATAATTGAGTCCTCCGAATGCAAGGAGGCTCACCACTGACTCTGGAGTGCTCAGCTGGATCAACGGCGTACTGGATGCTGATCCTGGGTACCTGTGTCTGCATCATAATAAGATGCAGACCAATTGGCGTCAGTACATGGAATGTACGAGTATGCGAGTTGGAAAGCTGAACCACAACTTAAGCTTGAGAGGAGTACACGAGAACACTTAGCTTGGCTCTGTATGACTCATGAATAACTGAACCAATATATAAAGCAATGAGACACATGCAATATATAAAGCTTATAAAACAATATAAACAACTTAGCTTGTTAATGATAAAACAATAACAACTCAACTTTACTTATATAAAAGTAATATAACTTTTGTGGGAGGTTCTTTAACCGACAACCACCACTATGAGCCCTAGTGATGATACAACGTTTTACCTCACGTTGCCCAAGGACCATCCTATACTTTACCGTGATATATGAAGCTAACTTTATTAAGTGGTTCCACTAGCTTAACTTTCGTGATCATCTAAAAAGTATGACCGGAGAAACCCCATGTTGGCGCATGGTTCTTATGGAGAGTTGAGTTAATATGAACTCGTGTCCCCAATTCGGTGCTCAATACTTCTCCCAAAAAATAGTTTGGCTCATGCTTTTAAAACAACTTCTTTCTTTAGTTGAGATAATTACTCAAAATTTGGCCCAAAGACTCTTTTGGAAAACATGTTTCCTCTCTTACTCAAATGTAAAAACATTTATAAACTTCTTTGGGAATACTTAGTTCCCTAATAGCTTTTGAGAAATGAACTCGACTTTAAACTCTTGACTTAACTTGAAACTCGATACTCCTTACTGGACTTGAAACTCTATACCCTTTTACTTGACTTGAAATTTGAGTCTTGAAATGAAGTTAAAACGTTCACTAAAGACTCTTGAACAACTTTTTTTAAAAATTTGCTTTGACTTACTTAACTTCTAAGCTTGGCTCTAACTTCACTTGACTTGGAAACTAACTCTCCTTGAATTGGATTATGAATTCAAGGTGTTTGATCACATGCTATGGATGAGTTTGGGATGTTAAGATGTACCTTAAAGTATTGAAAACAACTATAAAACATAGGTACTTTACCAAGGAACATGTATGAAAAAGTGGGGANGGCCGTGATGGTCTCATTCTGCAAAAATACATTATTAAATATTAGTTCAAATATTCTCTAGTAAGGAAATCTGGAAGACTATTATCTTCACCTTTTTTATATTAGATTTCAAAATCAAAAGGAGTTAATAGTGCTTGCCATCTCGCAAACATCTGTTTAGATACATATTTATGTTTACAATCTTTATTAAACATAATCTTAACTGCTTGGCAATCAGTTTTTATTAAAAACTTTTGATTATAAAGATCGCCTTGGAATTTAAGCACACATTTTACTATAGCCAAGATTTCTTTAGCTACAGTAGCATAATTTTTCTGGACTGTATTCCATTTGCCCGAGTAAAATTGAACTATGTAATGGCGTTTGTTATCCGGACAATATTGAGTCAATACTCCACCATATCCGATATCTGAAGCATCTGTTTCGACTGTTTTAGCCTAATTTGGATTGGCTAGGGTTAAACAGGGAAGGGTTTTAACCTTTTCCTTTATTCGTTTGACTGCTTCAGTATGATCATCTGACCATGTCTTAGGATTATTTTTTAGCCTATCATATAAAATAGTTGTATCTTTTGCTAAATCCTTTACAAAAGGAGCAATATAATTAAGACTCCCAAGAAATCTCTGCAGGTGGGTTTTGTTAGTAATAATATCATGAAATTTAGAAGCAAATTCAATACTTCTATTGATAGGACTAATATTTCCTCGTTCAATGTTATGACCAAGAAACCTGACATTTGTTTTAAATAATGCAATCTTAGGTTGGGATAAAACCAAGCCATTTTGAATAATTATTTTTTTAAACAATTCAAGATGTTTAAAATGAGTTTCCACATTTTTGGAAAATACTAGAATATCATCTATATAGACTATGATGAAATTACTATAAGGAATAAATATATCATTCATTATTTTCTGAAATTCTGATGGGGCATTTTTCAAACGGCATAACATTCCATTCAAACTGCCCCATTGGTACATTAAAAGCAGTTTTGAACCTGTCTGATTCAGCTATCTGAATCTGTCAATAACCTGATTTCAGATCAAATTTAGAGAATATAATAGCATCATAAACTCTGTCTAATAAATCCTTCTTATTAGGGATGGGATACCTGATCCATCTTAAGGCTTTATTAAGTGGTTTGTAATTTATTACCAAACGAGGAATAACTAAAATAACTAAGGCTTTATTCAGCGTCTTGAATAACTAAAATAACCCCTGCAAACATGTGTTTTTTTGTGATACTTAAAAATAGGCTAAATAACTGTCCAGCATGCTAATACTTTTTTTTAACACTCTGTTATGTTGAATCTGTACAAGAGAATTAACTTTGCATTTAGTGTAATTGCTCTGCCATTTAAAATTCAACTAATTCCCTGCATTTTTTTAATCTACCTTGATAAAAATCAGCTACTGACTTTTCACATTTAACAAATTGACTGCCGCATATATTAATTTCTGCAATAATAATCTGCTACTGTATTAAAGTATTCCTGCATGTATGATCACTTTTCTGCTTTACTCTAAAATCAATAAATAAAAAATGTTATAAATTTCTGCCTTTTAAAATCAGTTTGTAATTAAAATATGTTTGTATGTAACAATTTATGTCATTCTCAATTAAGTAATTTTACTGCTATAGTTTATATGTTCACACACTTAGCATGAGACTTTTCACCTTATATGTGTTTGTCAGCATGTTAATTAAAATCTAGAGGCCAATATGAGAGCCTATGTGCTAAATGCTTGTCCAAATTGTTTGACTTGGTGTCTAGGTGGGCCTATTATATTTTATTTTGTCTAAATTCACCCTAATAGCAGTCCAATGCCTCTTGGACCTTACGTGGGGACGCTAGACACCTTTTAGAGACGAAAAGCATGCAGTGGTGGGGTAGGGATAGTTCAGGCCCTATGGAGATGATGACATCGACTCAATCTTAAGGACAAACCATGGTTTTGTCTGTCCCTACAAGAAGCCGACCGAAATAAAGAAAAGTCGAGTGCTGATCCACAAAGTCCTTCAGAGTCTCCCTTTCCTTCTCCCTTTTATATGTTTATAATAATTATATTTATTTGGGGTAGTTCAATAAAAAATAAAATTTGATTATCATATTTGATTGTGTAAGTTCTGTCTTCTCGCTTATCTTCTATAAATTGTTTCATGTTCAATATATATTTAATGTTATCGCTTAGTTTTGCATGTTTAATCGATTAAATAAATAAATAAAATGATATTAATTGCTTAATGTTAGTTATCACTTAGTAACCATGCTAATTAAATAAATAATAAATGAAGTGACCTTAAATGCTAATTGTAACCCCCACATAAATTGCATGAGACACAGTCGGGACCCACATTTGTGGATCTCGAGGGATGTCTAACACCTTCCCCTCGAGGTAATTTTAACCCTTACCCTGATCTCTGGTTCGTTGACCTTAGCTAGACTTAGTTAGGTTAGATAGGTGCCCTAATGCGCATTAATTCGTTAGGTGGCGACTCTTCATTCTTCAAAGCCCAAAAGAGTTGTTAGGTCGTGCACCAAAACCCGTTTTGAGAAAAACGAGGCGCGACACTCATTTTTATTAAAATTCTGGAAAAACCATTTTCTAAATAGTTTCCATTTTTTTCGCTGAAAATCTTTAGCGATACTTGCTCTTGCCGGGGAACCCAGGCTAAAATCAATTTGCTTGTCAGACATCATAAACAAATTTTTAAGTAATTAATCCGTCTGGAAAATTCATTTCAAATTCAGTTATATCTAATTCTGAACTAGATCTGGGAACAGGTCTAGCCATATTATCGTTATCAATTTTTATATTATCGCATCTATAAGTTTCTCTAATTTGAGAGGTAGATGCTCTAGAAGAAATTTGCACAATATAATCCACAGGAGAAATATAAGAGGAATTTGATCTAGTAATTCTAGAAGACATGCTACTATTATCAATAAGCATGTTGGCCGGTTCTGCAAATCTAATTTTTACAGTTCCATCATTCAACTGTTCAATTTCAGAGACATCCGTATTAATATTATTTCGGGGTTGGGTAGCGTTTTCAATAACCCATTCTTGTGAAGAATCAATTTCTTCCCACTTGATAGGTCTTCTAGTGGCTACCTTAGATTTATCAAAATTAGTTTCTATAAGAATAGTTTCATTGTTAAAATCAATTACTTTGCACATAGGATTCAAAGTATGCAAAAGTTTATAATATATTCTATAACAAATACAAACAACTTCAATGCCAGACATATAATCATAACCATGAAGTTTAACATTTAATATAAGAGAACTTAATGAATTCTCATCCTGTAATGGAATCTGCAAGTTAGGATATGCATTAAAATATACTGGTCCATATGCAAGACTAGTTTGAATTGTCCCTATAAGAGACTTTTTTCAATTATGATTTCTATCATCTCGTAAAGTTGCTATAAAGCTTTCTGGTAGACCTCGCAAAGTAAGGGGCTTGAAAGCCACTTGTACTAAACCGATATGCATAAACCGATAAATATCCTTATAAGGGGCCAAATCATTATCAGATAATAATCTAAAACTCTGATTATCACTATCAATAGTTATCGTTTCTTCTGTAGTTTTGACCACTTGTTTGAGACCTAATTTCTCAAAAGTACCCAGTTGATATATGATTCTAGGCGATATTTTCGGAATAGTCCACTTATTAAGTAGATCCAGGTGTTGCGGTATATCATATTCTTCTTTTCTACTGTTTTTAACAAAATCAAAAGGAGCTAATAGTGGTTGCCATCTCGCAAACATCTGTTTAGATACATTATGTTTACAATCTTTATTAAACATAATCTTAACTGCTTGGCAATCAGTTTTTATTAAAAACTTTTGATTATAAAGATCGCCTTGGAATTTAAGCACACATTTTACTATAGCCAAGATTTCTTTAGCTACAGTAGCATAATTTTTCTGAACTGTATTCCATTTGCCCGAGTAAAATTGAACTATGTAATGGCGTTTGTTATCCGGATAATATTGAGTCAATACTCCACCATATCCGATATCTGAAGCATCTGTTTCGACTATTTTAGCCTAATTTGGATTGGCTAGGGTTAAACAGGGAAGGGTTTTAACCTTTTCCTTTATTTGTTTGACTGCTTCAGTATGATCATCTGACCATGCCTTAGGATTATTTTTTAGCCTGTCATATAAAATAGTTGTATCTTTTGCTAAACCCTTTACAAAAGGAGCAATATAATTAAGACTCCCAAGAAATCTCTGCAGGTGGGTTTTGTTAGTAATAATATCATGAAATTTAGAAGCAAATTCAATACTTCTATTGATAGGACTAATATTTCCTCGTTCAATGTTATGACCAAGAAACCTGACATTTGTTTTAAATAATGCAATCTTAGGTTGGGATAAAACCAAGCCATTTTGAATAATTATTTTTTTAAACAATTCAAGATGTTTAAAATGAGTTTCCACATTTTTGGAAAATACTAGAATATCATCTATATAGACTATGATGAAATTACTATAAGGAATAAATATATCATTCATTATTTTCTGAAATTCTGATGGAGCATTTTTCAAACCAAATGGCATAACATTCCATTCAAACTGCCCCATTGGTACATTAAAAGCAGTTTTGAACCTGTCTGATTCAGCTATCTGAATCTGCCAATAACCTGATTTCAGATCAAATTTAGAGAATATAATAGCATCATAAACTCTGTCTAATAAATCCTTCTAATTAGGGATGAGATACCTGATCCCTCTTAAGGCTTTATTAAGTGGTTTGTAATTTATTACCAAACGAGGTGCTCTTCTTTCTGCCATAATTATAACAAGTCAGATACTTGTCACAAATGTGAAAGATTTGTCATTATGCCAGAGATTGTCTAATCAAGGAAAAGATTAAGAACCTTGACATAGATGATAATATAAAGGATTCTCTTTATAAGATTATGCTTAATTCTGGTTCCGACAAATCAGAATCAAAAGATAATAGTAGTGGGTCCTCAACAAATGAAGATCTTAAAGCTCTTCAACAAGAAAAATTTATGACTTCTGAAGATGAATGTTCACCTTGCCAACAAGGAATGACATGTGTAAAAGATGATGATGAAGATGATATATATGATCAATTTAAAGATATATAATCAAGGATTATTCAGATCTTGAAAAGTTTTTAGAAAAAAGGTTTACAGGAGGAGGAGTACAACCAATGAATGCTGACAACTTCTCTGAAGGAGAACCTAGTTACGTTAATAACAACTTTTCTGATGATATTAATAAAATATCAGAAAAATATGCTAGAAAATCGGTCCAAATGATGTTTTACTATCCTAGGCCCACTCCACAAGATGTTTTGCTGGAAGAACATGAACACATTTACTAGAATGATAAATGATTTAACCGCAAAGTTATTGATTTCAAAAAATAAGCAAGTTAATTTTATAAAGCAAGAAATTAATAGTATTGAAGTTGATAGCATTTTACAAAATCCTAAATTACAGGAAAAAAAGATATTTTAAGTAATCAGTTCTCTCTTGATATTTGCGGATTGCCCGAGTAAAATTGAACTATGTAATGGCGTTTGTTATCCAGACAATATTGAGTCAATACTCCACTATATCCGATATTTGAAGCATCTGTTTGGATGGAATTTCGAAATGAAATAATCTTAATCAGAAACACTCTAGGCTTAATGGTACTATTGTTAATCTTAATATAATTTTAGAAATATTTTTTATTAAAATAATATTATATTATATTAATTTTCTCTTTAAAAAAAGTTTTATACTCCATATAATAAGGATGTTAAAAAATAAACAATTTAATATTCAAATATTTATATTGAGATGTAAATTCAACTTAGTCATCTCTGATGAAACTAAATAAGTCATAAGGTTCCATAAGTATAAGACTACAATAACTTATTTAAATTAATTAAAACTTTAATATGTTAGTTATTAAATATAATATATTATAATATAAAGTTCAAAACTGATATTAGTCAATAGCCCAAGGACAAAACAGTCATTTCTCCGATGAAAAGAAAATAAATGGTTTGATTTTCGAGATGAAATAAATAAGTATATCTCTAACATGAGTCGCTTTCTTTTGAAAAGAGGGGTTGTTTCTGGCTCTTCTCCTCCATGCTTCAGTTGCTAAGTATGAATTGGTATAGTTTCAAAGTTTTAAGCTCGAGCCTCACGTCACGTAACAAATGTTTTGTTTTCAAATCAGTTTCGGAGACTGGTCAGGAATCGTCTTCCTAAAAAGAATAGTCCTCGTTTGAAAAAATCAAGTTTTTAATTCCTTAGATAATCAAATCAAGTTTCAAGCCGGTCAGGTCAATCGTTTCAAAGGAAGAAAATAAAGACCGAAATCAAGATGAATACTGACCTGATAAATCACCTAACTTTGTATAGCTGAAAGTTGTCAAATCGGTCCACCAAGATAAATGATGCGTACACTTTATTGTTTTTATATCTCATTCCATGCGATTTTATTGAATATATTATTGTAATAGTATATAAGATAGCTACCACACTATTTTTAAAATATAAATAGTGAAATAAAAATAATTTTAAAAATGAACTAATATCTTAAATCAATTATGTAACAGAATTAAACGCAAATTTTATAGTGATATTATTATTCCTTACTCCACAACCAAACAAACCTTAAAATAGGGTTGTGTATTGGTTGGTTCAGTTTCGATTTTAAAATTTATCAATTTGATGTAATAATTATGAGATTGTAAATATGCTAAATCGTTATAGAACCATTAAAATATTGGTTTCAGTTATTGATTATTATCAATTCGGTTATCGATTAACGTTAAGATTTGACACACAAAAAATCACTTAGAAACAAGCCAGTAAAAAATCAAATGAACCATGCATATGAGTTGATTGATTGTATCTTGTTCAAAAGTAAACACCGACATATTATAGAAGAACAAGAGTTTGAGAGAGTCAGAAATAAAAACATAAAATTGAACAATAAGTCAAGAAATTTATGTACCTATATGGTATAAATATAATTTATTAATTTACTATGGAATTATAGGTTAATCCATTAAGAAAAAACCCCAAATCGCGAAGAATTCTTAATCGGATAATTAAAAAAAACCAAAATCATTATCAAAATTGCCAATTCAATAATTTATTACTGATAAACTAATACTAATAACTTTTGTTGGTTTGAATTATTGATTTCGGTTCGATTTATGCGAACACCCTAAAACGGGTCTTGGTATAACCCGAAATCCAAACCGACGTAGCAAATCCTCTGTAAAGCGATAAACTTCATCCAAAGCTTCAAAGTTTTTCCTCCTTTAAGAAATCCGCAATCCAACGAAAGCAAAGGATTTTCCCTTCTGTGTATCATTTTTCTTCATTATTGGGCTACTGGCAGAGTCCTTCTATTGAGTATTTGAAAAAGGTTCGTGCTTCTACTCGTTGTTTTCAGTTTTTCTTTTTTTATTCTTGTGAATTATCATTTGGATTTACTTCGTTTTGTGAAAAGATTGGATTTTTCCATTGATATAGACGAATTTGTTTTGGGGTTTAGTGGTATTGGTCTGTCTTATTGTTGTTGGGAGTAATTGCAACTTTATTTAGGAGATATTATGTAAGGTATGTGTCAGTTAATCTAAATAGGAAAAAGGTGCTGTATATTGTAGTTTAGAGTTTCTTGGCAGGAAGTAATGATGGATTTTGAACACCCTTTGTTGGTATGTATGTATAACCACTTTCGTCGTTGTGCAATATAAGGAGAGTGGTAGAAGATCAAGTTTGTTCTTGACATGTTATGGGGGTGAAACCGTGGGAATATTTTAGCACGGACTAGAGATTTATAGGTGCTAAATCCAAGGTTGTTGCCTGGTGGCTAATGGAGTAGGTTGAGCATTATCAAGTCTCAAATTTAATTTCAGTTGAGAGAAAAACACTAGGTGATTTCTTTTCATCTGCTCTATCCTTGGTGGATAGAGATATAGAGTTACTTGGTACTTGTTACTAGTGGGAGGTGGTAGATATCCCATGGAATCACGAATTAGTCGAAGTCTGTGCAAGCTGGGCCAGGACACCAGGGTTATAAAAAACAAATGTATATTTTTTGGAATATGCTGGAAGTACGCAGCCAGGTAAGGCCTTTTCACATGAGTACGTCAAGGCAGATGAAAAGTCTTATAGATGCGTTTGTAAATATATAATTGTTTTTTCTTAAAACATTAATACCAACATAATTTGAAACAGAAAGTAAAACGTTAATACCAACAAAGTCTTAGACCCAAACACACTTACAAGAGGAATTATAGACACTGTAAAATCCTGTGTAAGCTGCTAGCGTCCAGATTAGTTAACACAGTACACTCTATGCTCTAATAGGAGCCATTATGAGCCTCCTTTTAAGAAGGAATACTTGGGTGGTCTCTATTTGGTTATGCAATAGAATACATGTGACATCTGATCTAAGAGACGGTTTATTTACAATTTTATAAGACAATAACATAACTTGTAACTAAATTTCCTCTCTCAAAAAATAACTTGCAATTAAGTTTGTTATTTTACTATGACTACTGTAGTACTATTTTTGGAGATAATGCCCTTGAAATGCATAACTATTACCTCCAAGTTGGAGGCTTGGATCTATGGAGCCGCTAATGTCTGGATAGTAGTGTATCTCAATAAATTGCACATCTCTCCTTGAGATTAACCCTTTGCTGAATAAAAGGGATTTTCTGTCTCAGGCTTCCAATTAGATCTGATTTGTTTCCATATGAAGTTTAGAATTTAGGTTGAATGGTGGTTGTTTCTATGGACCAAGTTAGAAAAAGGCCTAAGAAAGACGAGTTGTTTGCTAATTTTTCCCTTATATGCATCTAATTTTGCCTTGTCGACTTTCTCGTAGTGCTCATGTTGAAGTTTGTAATGTCTTATTAAGAGAGTGGGATGGATAAAGGAAACATGAGATAATGTGGTTTGCTGTGGGCAGTTGAGATCGAGTTGGCCCTCTATGTTCATTCCCTAATTTAGTGGTATTTTTGTTACCTTTGGACAGCAAATGTAGAAATTGGTAATGGAGAAGTTTAGTTGCCTCACTGAGCATTAGTTGTACCTTCTCAAGAATAACAGTTTGTCGTAAATATATTGGCTGATTCTCCATATATGCATAAGCTTCACTGGGTTTCAAACACATGACCTAAATAACTGAATGAAGTCATAGTTTGATAGTGGACACTACCCTCCTTTCATTGGTAGTTCCATTTTGCCAACGGAGAACACTTGTAGTGTGCCAAAAGCAAGGAAGGTTTTCCATTTTCATGAAAAAACAATTTCTTTCATGGTACTGTCTTGCATGTGCAGTTATTATCCTGTATAAATTGTATGTTGAATCTCTCTTCCTTTTGATTTCAGGAAGATCCAGATTATTGCTAAGAGATGTCGTTAACTGCCAGTACCACCATGAGTGCGACTACTTTGCCAATAGGTATGTGGGTGTATATCCCTGATTGGCTTTTTTAATTGGCACGTTCACATGTTTTATGAAGGAATGTTAGCATTGCTGTTTTGAATTTTTGTAAGATGATCAAGCCCTGTTGTAATTGTAAATATTGGATACAAGTACTAACTTGATGCGATGAATATACATGTTACCTTCTCAGAAAAGGGGGATGTTAGAATTGATGTTTCCATGCAATTTGGATCACACAGGGAAAACTGTCATATTCTTGATCCTGTTATAATTAAATAGATCAGCATATCTTGCTGTTAGCTCACTGAGAAGCCTTTGCCACATTAGATGTAAGAGCATCTGAATTGCTGTGCAAGTGCTGTAGCCTGTAGGAGTTAAGACCATCACATTAAGTAATGATCCTCTTGTCATATTGTAGTTGCTGTTCTGCATATATTATTGGACTGTATTAGCTTTCGTTTGTTTCCGTTATGAAAATACCAATAGGCGTTCACCCACTCACTGTCAAATATATAACACCTTAGACAATAATAACTACAACAACTATGCCTTAATCCTAAACAAGTTGTGGTCGACTATATGAATTCTCATTGTCCATGTTACTTCATTTTAGGCTCATGTCAAATATATAATACCTTCATACTGCAGACTGTAGAAGTGAAGATTTTGGTTTATGATCTATAGTCTAACTTGCTCGAATTTTGGTGCTATTTATAACTCTTTGGATAAAAAGGAAAAAAATGAAAATAAAATGTTCCTTCTCTTTGATTTTCTAGTTAACTTGATATGATGGTGTGTAGGTTTTGAAGTAATCTATTGATATTTTCATTTTTTTGATAATCTAATTGAACTTCACATTTAAGGTGTGACAACAATGCCATGAAGACATTTGATACTTTAAAATCCAGTGTTGGCTAAATCATTTTGAAGATTTGCTTCTTAAACCTGTAGCACATGTTATCTATGTAGTTAATCATTGGATTTTGTTGTCACAGTGAGAGCAGGGGATCAATGCCGGAAGCAATTCAAGCCAATACCATCAGTTCCTGTTGGCCTCCATCCGCTTGGCATGCAGTCTCAACTCATTAACAATAGAAGACGATTGATATGTCCTGTTCAACAAAAGCGTGCTTCAATTATATGTTCTTCTGCTCTGGTATCAGTCTCTTTTGTATTTTTTTCGTATAATTACTGCCAGTGCCTTGTTTAGCTAATTACATGCCTCTAGTGATCCTAGTGGGTCAATAGTACTTGTCAAGTCTTTTATATTAATCTTGTGCAAATTTTGCTGTGAGAAGCTTCCAAGTTTCTGAATGCTACTGCAAGTAGCTGGTTTTGGGCTTATGGTATGTCTCTGTATATGGTTCCGCATGCCAAGCAGGTTCTGCAGTCAGCTTATTGAAATCAACTGCATTTACTAAAACAAGTACCCCAAAATCAAGTTTATCAGCTCTCTATTTGCTAGTTATTGTTAATAGATATATGAATCTATAACATTTGGAGATATATCTTTTTGAGAAGGTAAAATGTGAAGATCTATTACTTGAAAGTGGTTAGACCCCCTAATACAAGCCTGATCCTAGAAAGGCTAAACGAAAATCATGGATTTACAGGCAACACAATCGGAAATAGGAACTGATTACTAAAATGCATATTGTTGTTCTTGATGCTGTTGCTACTACTACTTGCAATCGTGCATTCCACATTTGGTGCTTCCGTTCCCTACATCATTCGAGTATACTATATTGCTATTACTTATTAGCCATTTATGTTTGACCCTTTCTTCTTGCATCACTGCAGAATGCGAGATGTGCTGAAGGACAGACACAGACGGTTACACGGGAATCATCGACCATTACAGTTGCGCCAGTTCAAGGTAATCTTCTTTCATGCTCTTACTAGCAATTGGTAGAACAATGGATGGAAATAAAACAATTTGCTAGTAGCGTCTGCACTCTGTCCTCTGCCGCTATAAAAAGATCGTAGATCAGTTTAGCCTTACTTAACCAATGATGTTCAGTAAGGTTTATCAACAAAAAATCCCCATGCTATTTTTGTACTTTATAAAGATACAGTGTGAAAAAGTTATCATTTGAATGCTGATGTGTCTGGTCTGAACGCAGGAAAGGAGAAATCTCCTGACCTGGATGATGGTGGGACTGGGTTCCCCCCTCGTGATGATGATGGAGGCGGAGGTGGAGGTGGGGGTGGCGGAGGCAATTGGAAAGGTGGGTTCTTCTTTTTCGGATTTCTTGCTTTCCTAGGCCTCTTGAAAGACCAGGAGGATGAAGGACCCTACCGGGACCAACGCAGAAGATGAAGAACCACCATAAACATATCAACATAGAAATCAAAGAGGTTTGGAAGCCCAAGAGTCGTAATGGTCTTCCCTCATTATTCTCTAGTCATGCTTCGAGCAACGTGTAGTAGGGACAATAACCTTCTATTGGTTATGTATTTGAATGTAACATTACTTGTAGCTCATTTCTATGTTCTTAGAAATGGACATTCTTTTCAACTCTTCCTTTACCCTAGATGGTTGGATAAGTTGTTGTCATAGCTTTAATTGGTTGTATAATACCCTACTTTCGGTTCCTTTTTGTACTCAAGGTTGTCGTCTAGTAGTCAACGAAGAGAAAACAAGACAGCCTTCTATCTATATGCTTCTGAGAGTAAAATAAATGAGATGATTGTTGTTGATAAAGTTGGGAGAAGTGAATCTCGTCTCTTTTCACTTTGTCGTACTTAGTGGTGTTATGACCTGAGAATACACGTATGAATGGTCAACAACATCATTCAACTTCTACGAAGCTAAGAAGCAAAATCTCAACAACCACCCAAAATTATCACCTACCCATTAGGTGAATTGTGAAGTTGGTAAGGAAAATGACTCATGCAAAATTAATAAAACATTGGAGGAAATGCAAGTGCGATTGATTATTTTAAGCAAGATGAATACACTTGTGTGAATTCGAGCCTTGAAAATTGTTACAATAGATTGTTTTTGTCACATAAAAAATTGCCGTCTTTTTCTAGACTTTACATGAACGCAAAATACTTTTTACCTAAACTTTGTAGTGTTTAAGTCACATCACAACTAATTTTTTTCGTATAATCATCAAAACGTTGTTACAGTAAATCAGATGAACATATGTATAAAATATCCCTTAAATGTTTGGCATGAAGCTTAACTTTTTCGTTTTTGTTAACTAAAATTGACTCAGAAAACTAGTTTTCAAGTTGACCCTTACCTACCTGCCCAAGTTGACATTGTTAACTTTATGCAAATGCAATACCAAATTATGCCACCACAATAATATACCTAGTATAAATATAATCTCATAAAATGAAATCTGGAGAGAATGAAGTATCCGCAGCCGTCAGAAGGGAAGCTAGTAAGGGCCCTAGGTTCATTCGAACCCCCTTTTAAAGAAATATTACATTGTTTATATATGATTTTTTTTTAATGTATATATAGTAAATATTGAACTCCATTTCACTTTTCATGAGTTTACTTCTTCATATTTAAAATCACTTCATGACAATCTTGACTCCGTCACGGTAGAGTCAAATCTAACCAAAATTAAAAAAATTGTCAATCCAAATTATTACCAATAATTTATTATGCAAAGCTTAATAAATGTGTTTTTAGTAAATCTTACATATTATTCCTTTTTAGTGATATTATATATTTTCATGACCCAAGAAAAAAAGAAAAAAGAAATACTATATATTTTCTTTTTCTCACAAAATTATTACCATCTCACCTAACTCATGACACCTTTATATATATATAATATCCATTTTAAAACAAACACTTCACCTAACAAATCTCATAAAAAAAAATCCCATTTTTTTCCCAATCCTGTTGTTCCAATTTTCATTGCTCCTCTGCTCAAAAAGGTATGTTCTATTTTTTTTTTAATCCTTCAATTCATAGATTGATTTAATTGAGATTTTTTTTTCTGTGCTCTGTTTTGGGTTGTAGAAGATATTAATATTTAAGAAAATAGTGTGGGTTTTTGTTAATTCCACTACTTTTTCTTGTGAGAGGTAAAAATTTGTCCTTTTTTTGGGCTTAATTGGTTGATAAAAGAGGCTGAATTAGGGTAATTAGTGGGAGTTTTATTATTTGGATTAAGCTTTTTCTGTTTAAGAAGTCAATTTTTGTGGGTAAGTTAAGAAATTTCTCAATTTTTGATGCATTGGGTATATATGTTTGCTTTAGAGTATTGAACTGTTCAGTTGTTTAATAGTCCAAAAAGTAGAGACAAGGAAGAATCAAACTTTTTGTTTTTGGTGAAAGTGAAACTATATTACTCCTTCCATATCGATTTATATGACATAGTTCGGATTTTGAGAGTCAGAACCTTTTCGTTTTGACCATGAATTCGGGTATACAATCTTTAAGGTTTTTGAAAAATAATTTACATATTTAGAAACTACGTAAAAAGTACTATTAGTCGCAAGAACTAACAAATTTAAAGTGCATGTGGATAAATCGCGGTCAAAGATTTTCTTATTAGTCTCTCGAAATCCAAATTAGGGCAGAGGAAGTATTGTATATCGTCAAAAATGAATGAATACAGTTCCGTTCCAATGACCAAACATAATTGCAGTCAAGTTGATATGAAGAACAGTGTCCTTTATCTGTAATTAATATGACTTGTTCAAACTGACCCTAGACACATTTCAATAGTTTCATAGCTATACTGTGACGTTGAATAAGTAAATGCTCAGTACCAAAGCAAGAGTAAGTTGCAATAGGAAGATAGTAGCCACAATGAAGAACCACCTTTCGCTAGCCGATGTTATGTGCTGTTTCAGATTAAGGGTAAGAAATGTGGAAGACATGAAGCCAGCTACACCAATAAGGGAATAGCCATAAAGGAAAAATAGCTGAATGAGGCCAGATGGGGCAGAGTAATATTTGAGGACTAGAAACAAGCAAAGCGGAACTATAGTAGTATAACAATAGAACAAACTCGCAGACCATTTGGCTTTCATGTTTTCTGTTTGTTATTTTTACTCTTCTTTGCTTATTAGAAATTGGGTGAACAAAATCTTGACTTTTTTTTTCTTTTAAAAGTTTTATATTGCTATTTTTGGGGTAGATTTTGAGGTAATTAATTGTGAGTTCTTGGAATATCTGGATTTAGCAGGCAGCAGAAGCTTGTTGACAGTATAAAGTGCACTCTTCAGCTCTTTCTGATTTTAAAAGAATTTCTTGTGGTGTTGGTGGAGTAGAGACTATGGAGGCTAGAGTTTCGCAGAGCCTTCAGTTGCCCTCATGGATAAATTCAGATAAGGTAGTAAGGAAACCAAGTGGTTTGTTGCATTTCTCTGAGAAGTGGAATGAAAAACCAAGGCATCGGATAGTCGTATCCTGCCATTTACAGCCTAGAAAAGCTGCACGTTCTGATAGACGAGTACAGTTGAAAGTTTCATGTTCTTCTCAAAATGTTCAAGGTATTTACTAGTTTTTCCAGTCCCGTATACTGTAAATATTCATGATTCAATTCAGTACAAGACATTGTAGTTGTGCATTGTATGCTTGCAACATTCAGATGTGAGTATATAAACACACACATACACACATTCAGTTGAATAAAGTGGGACCAAATGGTGTGAAATGGATGTGGAGGATTCATATAACCAACCATAACTAGCTTGGGACTAAGGCTAGTAGTAGTAGTTGTTGTTGTTGTTTTAGTTGTGTTTGGTATGCTTGAATCATGCAATTGATTGTTGCAGACTTCGAGTAGTTTGCATTTTTGTGGATAACGTGTAGGTGAGCCTGTGCCCCGTTGTACCTATGTGTTTGAATACTGGTTGAAATATTTGAGAACACTAGTTTACTCGGTGTCAAATTTCTGGTGAAATCCTAAGATCCCATCCCCCTTTGTTTCTTTTATTTTTATTTTTATTCTTTGGATGAGAATGATGGTTGATCTGATTACTAAGATAACCTTTTATTACAAGTAGGACTTCCCCTTGAACAGCTAAATTCCACGCGGTTGAACATCTAGCTCTTTGTTACTGATGATATTCCCCTTTCTGCAACCATGTGCAACTCATTCGTATGTTTATTTTACCTTTTCTTCCTTTCACGCCTGAAAAATGTAGACACACGAGAAGATGTCATGGTCAACCTATTTCGTTTGGTAATTTCTTAGTCCAAAGAAAACAAGGGAAATATAAAACTGACTTCATGTGGGGAAATGTCGAACTTATCTATCATTCCTTCTTCTGTTTAAAATTGAAATGCCTCTCATTAGAATTTTGGAGGGATAATAATGAACATGTCTTTTCTTCTCATTCCCTGTACCTTTTAATATTCCCAATTGAACTTTGCATCCTAAGAAGCATCAGGAAAGTTGCCTGGATTAATCAATAATTTAAACTGTAAGCAACCCATTAGGTGAAGAAGGTGACAAACTAAAATTACATGCTTGTTAGTGTTAAAAACCATTGATATAAAAAAGATATTGGTGTTCGCTCCCAATTGCTGATCATGTTGACCACATATATGCAAGTACAACAGAAGGCATCAACTGATTTTATTTGAAAACTCTCCTTCAATTGGGAGAGAACTTTTGACCGTAGCCTAGTACATGCGTCTTAAAAAGGTGCAGCCAGCTTGATTGGGGCAACACTTTCTCTACTCTCCACACATAGGTCAAGTCATTTACTCCCTCAGACTTGAGAGCATTGAAACTAAACTTTATTTTTTCGATTGTAATTTGCTTTGTGCACTTCATGTTCTTCTTTGGTCTCATGTGCTGCCACCTTCTTGACACTCTAATTTATTGGTGGTTGCC
Organism: Solanum stenotomum; assembly: GCF_019186545.1. Taxonomy (NCBI): domain Eukaryota; kingdom Viridiplantae; phylum Streptophyta; class Magnoliopsida; order Solanales; family Solanaceae; genus Solanum; species Solanum stenotomum. The sequence continues at coordinate 11,561,894 of NC_064283.1, read as the reverse complement.
ATCTCTGCTTGAACAATTAATCATGATGCACATGAAGTTTTTTAAATCTCCAAAAACTTATTAATTGCCTTGAACTTAATTTTACTGACATCTTAGTGAAAGTAATGTTGCTTTGCACCAATTCTACCAATGCTTAACTCAGAGGAATAAATTAACACCCAGTTAAATCTACTTCAGTTGTCAGATGACAAGGTGGTAGTCTGTTAGAAAATTAGAACACAGAAGTCCTCAATAAAAGTTTGTGGACAAGTTTTTATGAACCCAAAGTTAGAACTCTAAATTAGAAGTCAACCTGCGGACGTTCTTAGGGAGAATGTTGAATAACTTAGTATTGCTGTTTATTTATGATACTCTATGTGAGGACTGAGGTGTGCCCTTTATTCCTTCTGGAATCACAAAGAAACAAGGACAAAAATGCAAATACTTTTTCTCAAAATGAATGCGCTTAGAACTGATGTTAGGAATTTCACTTGAAATTTGATCCACTTGAAACATATTTGAATAGGATGCCAATCATGTTTGCCAGTATCAAATCTTATTTTTGGGAGCTTCATGTTACCTTTCAAGTTTTGTCAGCTATAAATTTCAGACATGGTTAGCTGCTTAATAGGAGCTAATCTCGCAATTAGGTTTTGTTTGTTTTTCCCCTGGGCAGTAAATATGAGTTATTTTTTCTATAATTTTATATCTGTGAAGTTCCAGTGCCCTCTCGGGTAGCAAATATTTCACCAAGGATGATTTTATCTGTACAAGCATGCTTGTAATTTTTTAAAAAGAGGGCCATGAATTTCAATATCATACTTTCGATGGGTTTCTGTACTTAAATTGTATTATATGGCTCCAAGAAGAAGTGAGTAGACTTCCAGATGCTTCCATGACATACTTAAACCTGTGGGTGGTTCTGTTTCTCCTATATAGTTGTTCAGCAAATTGCAGCGCTTCCCTGTCCTCCAAAGCATGTCAGCACGTTTTACGTTTTGTTTTCTTCCATGATAAATCTTGACCACCGAGGAAGAGAGAGAGAGATGGGGAGAAGGGGGCGGGGGTATTTACATTTTGTTTATTTGTAAGCCCATTGTTATACATTTCATGCATGGGTGTTTTTTGGAAGCACCTAAAACTACCTAATAGCTGGAAAGTGAAAAAATCACACAAAATTAAGGAGCAGGATAAGAAAATTCAACACTAAAACATAGTAATATGCTAATCGATTTCTTATTGAACTGTAATGTTTGTTTTATAGCTTCAGTTCTGGAATCAGGATGTTTCTCTGCATCAATTGATGAAATCGAGACATTAAAGGTATAATAATATGTCCTTTTGCATCCTTACCTTTTTCATCCAGATAATCTAACATTTGTATCGAACTCTCATGTTTGTTCATATATTTTTCACGTTATTCAATCTCTCTGTCAATAGGAGATCTACCTTAATTGGAAACTATCAAAACGAAAAGAAAAAGAAGGGGAACATAGATAAAGAGAACACTAAGTGACTGTTGGAGAGAATTTATCATTTAGTTTCTATAAACAATGAGAACAAGTTGCTGAATTCACTTTCCTCTCTTGTATTCTTTCCCCTTTGACTTTAACCAAAGAAGCGAAGGAAAAAAAAATAGTTGCTCCTTTTCCGTCCGTTCCGTTTTCAAAAAGAGTCAAGGATAAATAAGATATCTTTTTGTGTATTGGACTGACTTCTGATAGCTTCAGTTTCATTTTAATTCCAGAATAAAGCAGAAGAGGTTGAAGAATATCTAGATGGACGATGTGTATACCTCGTTGGTCAGTTCACTTATGACTTTTCTGCTTAAATAGATACATATGAGTTTTCTTCTAAATAGATCATGGCTCATGCAAATCCTATTAGATCTTGTTTATATTTACGAGTGTTAATCTCGTTTATATTTTCGAGCCTTTTATGTAAATGCTTAGCCACTTTTGGTATCCTGTTAGATAATACAAACTTTTTCCTGATTACAGGAATGATGGGCTCCGGAAAAACAACCGTGGGCCGGATTTTGGCAGAAACATTGGGATATTCCTTTTTCGACTGGTTAGCTTAATAACATAGATATTTTGGATTTTGTTCTCTGGAAATGGTAGATTCATGAGAAATGTTATTTCAACAGTTTGTTAGGGCTGTCCAAGTAATGATATGACTAGTGAAGCTCGAGAACCTAGCTTCCATCTTGTCATTAATAATCCTTTGACACCCTATACTCCAGTTGGTTGTTTCTTCTAATAAGAGTGAGTCATTCTCTTTTTTCCTTCCTTCAGTGACAGGCTGATAGAGCAGGCTGTTGGTGGAACTACTGTAGCTGAAATTTTTGAGCTTCGAGGAGAGAACTTCTTCAGGGATAATGAGGTTAGGAGCTGCACAAATTTCTTCTTTTGCTTTATCTTGTTCTTGGTGCTACATATTGAAGTGACTGTGCTGTGTTAGACGAAGTCCTTGATCAATGAAAGGAGATACTACAATTGTGTTAATATTCTTTACTGTTTCGAAACAAACTAAAAAAAGACAAATAAATTAAAAGATATAGTTTTTTTTGTTAAAAAGGGCTTTAATAATTTTATTATTTCTAAAAAATTGGGCCCTTCAAATTTAGGGGCCTAAGGCGGATGCCTCATTTTTAAAGGCATTGAGCCGCCCCTGTTCATAATAACCAAAAAATACTATTAATTATATTTTGTAGGGGACATAATTTTATAAATTCCAACAAGAAATTTGGAACATTAAAAGCTCTTGTAACTTGGAATATGAGAAATTAAAATATGAAGTTGGGGACTTTTTGATATTTGCCATTTCTCGACACATTCCATCTTACATTCCTTCAGCCAACTCTGCTACTTCTTCGTTTTATCATTCATGGCCTTTTTTGGGTAATTTTTATTTATAATAGCGAAATAAATCTAAAATATCAAATGCTACTCCATGGTGTGAACAATTTTTATTTGTGATACCATTGAGTTGATTGTTTGTTATCCCTTCATTCCTGATATTAAATGGTTTTTCATTCTATATCTTTTATTTAGACGGAGGCATTGCACAAGCTATCTTTGATGCATCGGCTTGTTGTTTCAACGGGTGGAGGTGCAGTTGTTCGTCCCATTAATTGGTATTTCAATCAGATTACATTAATGAAGTTTTTGTAACTCCTAGTTCCTGTGCTGTGGCTTTCTGGTGACATATGCTTATTTGGTGCTATTAATGCTCTTCTCAGGAGACATATGCACAAGGGTATTAGTGTTTGGTTAGATGTCCCTTTAGAAGCTTTGGCCAAGAGAATTACTGCTGAAGGAACTAAATCTCGCCCCCTTTTACATGAAGAATCAGGAGACGTTTATGATAAGGTAGTTTTTCCTTCCAATAGGCACTTAGAATTTCCTGTTTTGATTTGTATGTCTTGCACCAAAACAGACATGCTGTGTTCTTCCTGTTAATACCTCTTTGGCTTTGCTTAGACTTTGAAGCGGTTAACTACTTTAATGGAGAAGAGGGGTGAAAATTATGCCAATGCAAGTGCCAGGGTTTCACTAGAAAGTATGAATTCCTCGTTCTTTTCTTCTTCTTGTCCATAAGTTTCTCTTTGAGAATTAATTTTTCTTAACGAAGCATCACACATTCTTCTTCAGAATGCTACTTTTTGTGGCCTGTATGCTGATGTATATATGTTTCTTTTTTTGCAGATATTGCATTGAAAAGGGAAAAAGATGTCTGCCAAATTACACCTACTGAAATTACTTTAGAGGTCCGTACCCTCTCTTGGCTCTCAGCTTCTGCACTTCTTTGCACGCGTGTTATTGCTCGTACATATTTCTTGACATCCTGAAAGCGATTCTCTTTTGAATTCCATCTGTGTGTGCATGTGCATCTGTGCATTTCTTGACGCTCTTTCAGTAATACTTTGTGGTGCTCATTGCTTCATATACAATGCCAATAGACCTCAAGTGTTGGGCCAAATTCAATATATTTCTGGCTAAACTACATCCATGGTGTGCATGTGTGCAGGTGCTTATACAAATTGAGAACTTCTTAAAGACACAAAAGAGCGTAGTTGTGCTATAAGGTTTTTCACTACCAATCGTGTGAAGGTGGATGGTTTGGTGCTCTACTTGATCTGTGTTCTCTTGACAAGGGTACGATTTTAGGTGTTCGAGACACTTGAGGTTTTGGTAATGTTTTGTTTCTGTTATGCATTGGATATGTAATTGTACATAATCGAAACCATTTTTGGAACTGTAGTGTATCCTAAACGTCCAATTGTTGTATACTAAGAATGCAAACCCAGTAATTATTTCGTTGTCTCAAAGTTTGTGACACAAATAAATAACCAAATTTCCAATATATAGAGAATCAGATTTCAAGCTCCCATTTACATCACACAGATCAGCTGTTTTTCATTTAGTTTAAGCCATAATGAAGTGGTATTTCATTTCTTTTATGAGTACATTTTAATGAAATGGATGCCAATTAACTACTTACACCTTGTATGATCCATGGTATCGTTAGTTTAAATACAATGTTTGTTTTAATTGTTACTTAAATTTATTGCATCATATCATATAAATCCATTATTAAGTAACGACGAAAAGTTTCATTTTGTGTAACAATCAATTTGGTATAATCACATCGTTACCTTTACCCTACCTTTTATAGTAGCTCCATCTATATCCTACTTTTCTTGTAGATTTATTATTTAAATCATAGATGTGTGATATTTATGTAACGATGGAGAGCAATACAATCTATCAAACAATATATTATGAAACAATACATAACCACCGTTCAAACTTATACCACAAGATCTAAATATTGAGAAAGGGGAAGTCGGTATACCAAATTGTAAATTCTATGCATTTCTGGAGGATGTGACGCACACCCCATGACATTTTTTGAAGAGTCCAAGCAATATAAGCAATATAATGCCTAGTTTATGCAATTCATTTACATCGCAAAGAAATATGCAAGTAAACAATGGAAAACTCATATTGGAATTACAATGTTAAAGTGAACTACCAAAATTGACCTAGGCAAGGGGACAATATAATACAGGGAAGTTATACAATTCAGATCCAGTAGTATTTCCCAGTTCGAACACAACAGACTATATTCTGGACAGAGATGGGATAAATAGAGTGAAATGGACAACAAGCAATATAACTTGCAATTGAGGTCTACTAGTTGTTGTTGAAGATAACTGAGTATTTCGAACATGTCTGAATTCATCGTCATTAGAGGTATGATTGAAGCTTGGACGTCCACAATATTCAGCATGGCTGTTACAAATGCACTTGAATCTGCAAGGAATCCTGACAAGCAGACAACCTAGGCTTGTTTCATAACCTCAGCCGAATTGCACAGAGTTGTTGAAATATTTGAAACTTAAGCAGCCATGGGGTTTGGTTCCTGTCGAAAAGTTTGTTGATCCTTTTCAAACAGAGTTCAACGACAAATACAAACTTTTGCTCACTATCTTCGTTACACTAAAATTTATTCCAAGAATTTACGCAGCAGCTTTCCAGAAATGTGTTTGAAACACAACTCACAATCTACAACTGCTCAATCTGGCACTAAAAGTTGAACCAGAAGCACTTATCTGGAAAATGGCCTATGAAACAATCAACATCTTGGAAATATTAATTCTTGAGGGTTCAGACTTGAAGCTTCCTGCCAGTATCTGACTTTGTGCAGTCATATATTGAACTCTCAAAGACAACCGCAGGATAATGATGCAACCCAAACAAGCGGGCATCTGAGAAGAAAGCTCATTACATGTATGACCAGCACCTTCAATCTGCACAGAAAATTATCAGCCTTCCATTCAAAGAGATTCAGCATATAATGAAGGTTAACAAACTCACATAGAATCAATCAACAACATATAATGAGGGTGGGTGTATGCAGATCTTACCCCTACCTTTATGGGGTAGTGAGGCCGTTTCAGATAAACACTTGGCTCAAGAAAAGTGTTTTTTCAAAACAGGTTAGAGAAGCACAAGAGTAAAAAAGCTATGATGAAAAAATATTGAAGAAAGGAAAAGTATTGACAACAAAAATAATCAAGACAGCCAAAGTAAAAGAAACAACAATAATATTAAAACTGAAGAATAAGATAACGATTTTTCATGGTCATTCTTTTTTTATTTTTTGAAGGTAACAAAAATTTTCCATGGCCATTCTTTCTTCCAATCTTCGTACTTTGCTTCAAAATTCTTTTGTAACAACTGCTGACAGAAAAGTTAACAGATTTGAGAGTCTCTCCTGTTGTCGTCTAGTACCACAGGCTGCAAATTTTTTGAGCAAATGACTAATGCTTCCACCTCCAAATCATTAAAATTTCTTATAAAATGAAGTTATACAGGCTTGATTAACAGGATGCAAATTAATGCCAAAATTACAACTAAGATATCTATTGTCCAGAACCACTGATGCTACCATCACTTTAACCCAAACTTTTACAGGGAATTCTGTTATTAAGAAAAAACAGCAGAAAAATAATATACTTATGAAAGAGGAAAAACAATGTTCAGCACATGAAAGTGTCAGGGAAAAACATGCTAAGCTAAATCAGTTCTTGATTATCCATCTTATTGCATATACAAACAAGTGATTTTGTTCACTGTTGCAATTGACAGTAATTCCTCTTTCACACACTTCATTTGATAAGTAATAAAGATTGTCTTTTTCACACATTGTATCCTCCAAATTTAAGAATAGAGTATTTTAGTGTTACGCTCCCACACCACTCTACCTCTTTCTTACTTTTGGATTTAATACACACTTCTTCCTCTAGTGTTTATAAAAAAAATAAACTACCAAAACAAGATAGAGCAATCATTAGCATGCTACGAACACTATAAACACATTTACCACACAAAGTAGACAGACACAATCCACAGACTACATATTAGTAAGTGAGTTGTGGAATCCATCTAATATATCAGAAGCATTAGCTTCTGAGTAAAAGTACCAAACACTGAAAAGGATAAAGAAGATAAATGAAATGACAACAGCAAACAGTCAGATTATCATTGATTGCATGCTAGTTAAATAAAATACTTAGCAAAAGCTTGAGAATGGCCGCACCTTGTTTGTAGTAATCATCACAAGTCAACTGCCAAGCACTGCACAATTGAGGCACCATTAGGAACAACAAGAATCATATCCGACCACAAAATGTTCCCACTCAACCCTCCATCTTCATCCTTCCACACTTCGATCTCTGCACACATAATGTCAACCTCCTTTCCCCTCCCCTTGCCTTCCCACACAACACACAACCTGTCATCAAAATTCACCATCGTGGCACCACAGAGAAACTTAGGCAACCCCTTATCCACCCCTTTCAATTCCTTCCACACATCTTCCTTCACATCATACCCTCTAATCTTACCCAAATAATCATAACAATACAACACCCCTCCCACCACCGCAGCCCGTCCCCTCCAACCCAAATCAAGCCTTTTCGACACACTCCCCCATTCACATCCCCCAACATCATACACCACTCCTCCCCTATCCGCCATTGCATACATTTTCTCACCCACAACTGCACTAGCATGCATCCACTTATCCCTAACTTCAATCGGACTCGGCAACGCAGTCCACAACCCCGTCGTCGGATCAAAAACCTCAGCCCAATTCATCGACCTCGCCCAATTATCAACAACACACCCACCCATTACATAAATCTTCCCATTCACAACACCAGCTGCTGCAAACTCCCTACCAATTCTCATTCTCGGCCCCATTTCCCAACAATTAAACCTACAATCAAAAACCCACACATTATTCGAAGGAATTTCACCAATAGACCCACCAATCACATAGATTCTCGAGCCCAATACTGCAAACGCCGGTCCAATCGGCTTGGTGGGTATTGAAGAAAGGGGAAAAAGCTTTCTGGGTTTTTCTGGGTTTGTGAAAATAAGGTTGTGGAAGAGAGTATACCAGTGGAAAGTGGAGTTTACCCGGATATTAAGGTAGAGGAAGGTTTCGGTAGTACGGAGGATTGATCGGGTGGTGTAAAGTGCAGTGGAGCTTAAGATGCAACGCCAAGATTTGGAGACGATGGAGAGAATGGGGTGATGGGAACGTGGCACTCTGGCTAAGCACTGTAAGGCAATGTCGTCTGGGAGGTTAGGGATGAGCTGAGATTGTGAGCTAAGATCCGCCATTTTTATGAAAGAGAAGCTGTGGATTCTTCTATGGAGGTCAATCTCAATTTGGAAAGGGTTTTGTTGGGCGAGGAGAGGGAGATTGTTTATCCAGACAAATGTACAAACATGTAAGCAAACCACACAACAAAAGTGTTACCCAATTCAATTCAATTCAATTCAATTTGTATGTCTGATTTTGATTTACGCTAAATTTTGAAGAATAACCAAACTTTATAAACTTATTCAACTTCTAAATTAACAGAGACAAAGTCTACAAATTATGTTCTACTGAGACTCATTAAATTGTAAAGTAGAAACAATTGGCGAAGATCTTGACTTTTCGTAATTGTTTCATACTCGATTTATCTCATTTATCCAATGTTCTGTATTTGATATCTCATTTTAAATGCTAGATAAACTATCTTTTCAATTTCAAGACAAATTTTAGACGCTACATATCATCATATTATTCAATTATTTATCAAATTCAAATTTTATCCTATAAAATAATTTTTCCGCTCTTTCAATAATTTTCTAATTATAATAGATAAATTAAAGAGTAACTTTCACATATAGCAAACAAAAAAAATCATATTTGTATGCTATAGCAAAGTTTGCATAATTGCGCTCCATAGCAAACATATATATGTATAATTCGCTATACATATACAATTAAAAGCTGTCTATTTCGCTATACATATATACAAAAAGAGCAATTGTATAATTCGTTGGCTCCTCTTCAGAATTGTATAATTTCATTATACAAACATAAAACTGGGCAGGAGAATATTTTTATTGTATAATTATAAGTGTATAGGACGAATATATATGTATTTGCATGTGTATATACAATTTTCTCTCGCTTTATACAAACAGAAACGCAATTTATACACTTCTGTGTATAAAGCGAGAGAGGAGAACACAGAGGGAGTGAGCGAGAGAGGAGAGTGGCGAGCGAGAGTTTGAGGGAGAGAGACGCTGGCAAACAGTTTGCTACAGGACACAATTAAATCAAAGTGTGGTTATACCATTTAATTTGAATTATTAGTTTGCCATTATATACAATTTTCCCTAAATTAAATATACTCCAAAAACATCATCTATAAGAAAGTGTTAGATATGTTCATATCACAAATAATTAGATCATTATGTACCGTGCATAAATAACTAAATTAAATGCATTGACTTTTTAAATTCAAACATCTAATAGATTATTTTCGGTCATCAATTCATCAAATAGCCAAACTACACTTCTCTCTTTTTTTATTTTTTTTATTTTTAAACCCTTCCTAACCTTTTTGGTCCCTTGATAAATTGAATCCACAACTATAGAGTTAGAAACGGAGAATGCTTATCAGAGCTATTATCAATTAATTTGGTTCAATTTTAAAGTTAATTAATTTGACTTATCGATTATCAATTCATAAACATGCTAAACTGTTATAGAACTATTAAGATATTAACTTATCAATTATTGATTGTTATCTGTATAATTACCGATTTAATTGTTAAAATTTAACAAAAAAAATTACTCACAAATCACTTAGAAACAAAGTGACAAACTGAATGAACCATACAATTTTGTTCTTAATTATGATAGGATATTTGTTTCTTTGAGAGTGACAAAGGCAGTTCTACAACTGCTCCGGAATTCAAATCTCTTGACCACTTACAAAATAAATTAAAAAAATGACCTTTTCCAAATCTTTTGTAAAAAGGACATAAAATAATAAGTTTAAAAAATATTGTAAATAGCCTACAAAACCAATTCTCCTACTCCAGGTCACAAGCTTTAATCACAGATGTATCATTCTTGAATATATATTTTTCTGGTGCAACAACACAAGGACTCAACAAGTTGTCACTCTACTAAGTTCATTGAGAGCGCTTATCACTTCATATTCAAGTGAGTTTTTATTTGGAAAGAAGACCTCATTGCCACCATCTGTCGAAGAACTCGAAGCCAATCTGCAAAACTGTTAAGAGCACAACTCCTAAACTGATAAATGGACATAGATTCATCACTTCATTTGAGAAGGAACAAAAGAGTGGTGTGAGACAGAGAGCGCTTAGTTTAGCGTTTTCCAGAAACCTCAAACATTAGCTCAATCTTCAAGTACATGCTTGCTTCTTTACTGATTGCCTCCACTTAACATAGGCGGATCCAGAACTTTTAGTTTGAGAGTTTCTACCAAATTTAAAAAATAAAAGGAGGCAACAAAAGCCTACATGGTGATTGGTGACCAAAGGGATTCTAACCTCAACCAAGAAGGCAGTAGAGCTTAACAAGTTCCTTTTCTGCCAAATGCCAATAGATCAACAATGCACTTCGTTTATGAGTTCCCAACTCGTAATTCTTATATATTTACTGGATTTCTCAATACAAATATAGGATTCGTGCAAAAGTTATTGGGTTCCCGAGAACCCCCACTCAACACCCTGAATCCATCCCTGCTTGATTGGCCCCTCACAGAACGGAAACCAGTGCACTAGAGTTGATAGGGAGAAGTAAACCAGTAAGTATAGAACATGGAAGAGATTTAGAGGCTATGGAGTACCCTGACCATGGCCGAACCTTTACCCACAGTGACCTGCATTTTTAAGAGTTACTTTCATTTCTCAACCGAAATCAACTTCAGCTATGTGTACACTCTTTGCTGTTACGAAGTACAGAGACCATACCACTAGTATTTCTTGTACACTAACAAGCATTCTCTTCTACCCTAGGAGGACAAGAGATGAAAGAGAGTGATTTATTTCCCCAGTTAGAATTCTAGTTCTAAACTTCAATGTTAATACCAAATTGTCAATTAACAACCACAAAGTTAAACACCTTTTAATCAATCAACCAAAATACACAAGGATATTATCAACACACGTTGAAAGAAAATTTGTAATCAACCAAATATGCCTTTGCCATGGGCCTTACCTCATCTTCAAAACTCTCAAGCAAGATTTCAGAAAGTGAAGAAACCAATACATCATGAGTAATCTTAAGTCAAAACCCACAAAAAGGCACTACCCAGTATATCAAGAACTGAGAAACGCCTAAAATGCCAATGAAAATTATGGTTACCATCATAGTGGAATCTTTATGCATATGAAAAGAATAAGTCTTCTAATAATAAAATGAATATGATGCTGAAGTTACCCAAGAAAATGAAGGTACTGAGGAGTCTTTAGAACCTACAATACAAACGTCAACTGCATCCTGAGGGAATATAAAGATAAAAAATTCCCTCTAATGAAATAAGGAAAATTATGAGATGGTACTTGGCTGATATGGATTATGCAGAATCTAACATAGGCGCAAGTTAGCTATTTAAGTAAATAATAGGAGAAGCAGACACTGAAATAAATGCAATGGTATTTAACCAAGAAAAATACAGAAGGGTGAAAGAAATTGAGTGTAGTTTTCTCGACATAGTAGATGCTCTCCAGGTTCATGAAAGACTGAGGAAGTTAAGAAAGATGTTTTGGAAACAAGTGCTATCCCAATAAGGAGGAAAATAAATCTGATCTTGTTGACACTGCTGTAGCTAAATGTAACTGCTCTCATTTTTTCTTCTCTCTCCCTTAGGTACCACGGGTTAACCCAATTTAAGGTGACTTGCATCCGTTATGTCCTTTTGTGATTGTGGTTCTTTCTCTTATTGCATCGAATCCGTGACAAGCAGGCACCAAGCATAAGAGTGCACTTAAAAATTGTGAAATGCAGGGTAAAGTGACATGGCTGCGCTAAATCAAGCATCTTGACATCCAAGCGTTTCTCCCCCCCTTTTTTTTCCTTTAGATAAAGAGATAATTTATCTCGAGATCCAATCTAACCTGGAGTATTTGCTCAACTTCACCGGTTCATGTATCAGTGTCTTAAGGAGCAATTATACCTCATTATCAGTAATAAACAAGAGTCACCCTCGTTAAGACATTCACTTTTTCTGTTGTCAAACCAAAAAAAGATGACACAATTTCACAAAGATAATGTCTTCAATTACCAGAATGAAAAATGTTGGCACAATAGCAGCCAGAAATACAATTAAAACTAAAAACAGTAATGGTCTGGCCGTTAGCTTGGAAAACATTCAGTGAATACTGTTCGTAAACCAAGAAATCCATGTATGAGAGAAAACAATAAGCTTACTCTATCTTAGTTTCTACTTTTGATGTATAACTCATATACCTCAGGAATCTCGTCCCTTACGGGAAGGACATAATTTTCTAAAAACTCCCGCTCAGAACACTTGATAACTGTATAAAAACATGGCACTTTCTTTATCACCTGTTTCTCCTTTAGAAGTTGCCAGATTTTAATCCTGGGCAATACCCGCTTCTCCAAACTGAACATTATAAGTGTGGGATGCCTCGCTACGTAACTAGATTCATACCTAAGCTCCTCCATGAAAAACTTCAATACATTTCTCAGCTTAACCTCAGATGTAGTCAAACATAAAGGAAGCCTTTGCACCATTGTAATAATATCAGAATCAGACCAACCAAAACTCCTGAAAATTCCAAGTTTCATTTCTAAACTCGACTTACTAAGCGAGGAAAGCATTTCCACTCCATAATAAAACATCCGGGAATCCCTACAAATGCAAAAATCCTTCTCCACTCTTTGCACTATATCCTCAAGCCACTCAAGCTTTTGAACAAAAATTGTCGGATTCCTAAGAATAAGCTTTTCAATATCCAAACTGGAACATCCATGATTTAGAAAATACAATATATTACGTGCCATTACTCTATCAAGACGATAATGAAGCAATGCAGGAGATCTCTTAAGAACTTTAGCTACAGTCTCATCTTTACCCAATAACTTCCTAAGATATTCAAGACTAGGTCTAATGCTAGTATCGAGACCTGTTCTAAGAAAAGGTCCACTTTTTGAAATAACCCTAACTAAATCCGACCCAGATAAGCCAATTTCTTGAAGAACCCTAACTTTGGGTTCAAGGGTTTTTCCGACATCAGCAAACAACAATCTGGGCGCCGGATAAACCAAGATTTTTATCTGGGTGTTGTCTAAACCGATTTGTTTGAAGAAATTGAGAACTAAATTAGGCTTACTGTTTCCGGGTTTCAAGCAAGTTACCTTGGAGCTAGCAGAAATGGCTTTCTCTGTGGAGAACCCAAGTGAATTCACTAGAAATTCTGGCATTAAATTGGGTGTAGTTGTGGAGGAACAAAAGAGTTCGAGTTTGATGCAATACATGGAAATGAAATGCCTTCTTCCACCATTTTTACCAACTCCAAACATCTCTGCAAAAATGTAGTTCAATTTTGATTGCCTAGAACTCCAATTTATAGCATCCCAATTTACTCCATTCGAAAATTATCTGACGATTTTCTTTCATCGAAAGAGGCAAAAGGATGAGAAAAATGAGGGAGAGGCTGTACAAATTAATTTTGGCTTCACCTTTTGTCGACTGAACTCTTATATTCAATGAAATTCTATAGTTTAAACCCCTTCTACACACGACGCGGAGTCTAAAAGGGAATTTACAATGTATCTGAAACTTGTAAAATTAGGAATTTTAACATCCACCAACACAAAGGTTTGAGTCTTCTAATCAAGTGACTTGAAATTTTTTGCTCAAGTAAAACTTGGCTATATCCTTTACAAGCAGAAATTTAGATCTTTGTTTACTATTACTATACAAAATGGTTAAGAAAAAACAAGGAATTATTTTCTACCATCTCATTTCTAATCCTGTTACTTTACAGAATTTCATGGGCAGAAGAATTTGCACCATGTTCCTACTCATAATCTCCTCAACCGGGAAGTGAGATCAATGACCATATCCTCTTTGCATGGTATAGTAAGACCTCCCATTGGATGATCAAAGCCAAATGAGTCAGCAAGTTTTGAAATACAGGATGGCTTAAGTATGATATTGGCACGACGAATCGCTTCTTCTGGCTCTCTCCTACATATATTGTGCAATGTCCTTTTGGAACACCTCTAGATGTCGAAGACCTCCTTAGAATTCGATTAGCCTGAATAAATGGAGTCATTTTGATACCCATTATCTCAAGAAATAAGATATAACTCTAACTGATGAAGGAAAACAAAGAGCAAAAACTTTGAGAAATGCACAGAAAATGAGTTTTTTGGAATGTCAGGGTACTTGTGTTTTGCTGACATGTTTGGGTCTGAATCTTCTATATTTTCTATGCTACCTGTTGAAATGTATGCGTCCACCAGTGTCAATGGGACTAGGTCCTCAGCACAGTTGAAACTAAAACAGTAAAGAACAAGTGCTGAAAAGTAAAGATTGACAAGACAATTTACGTGGAAACCTCCTTGCTCAAGGGGGTAAAACCACGACCTGGCCTGCTAGGACTTTTAGAACTGTTTTTCACTAATCTTCTCAAGCAAAAGTAAAAGACAGTTACAAAATGAGATTAGCCTGCTAATCTCCACACTAAGGAATACCTCATATTACTTAGATGAGCCAGAGCAGATACAACACTGCCCACTAAGCTATCATCCCTAGATAACTTAGACTTTGCTAAGCGGATACCACACCGCCCAGTAAATCAACTAGCNACTTTTAGAACTGTTTTTCACTAATCTTCTCAAGCAAAAGTAAAAGACAGTTACAAAATGAGATTAGCCTGCTAATCTCCACACTAAGGAATACCTCATATTACTTAGATGAGCCAGAGCAGATACAACACTGCCCACTAAGCTATCATCCCTAGATAACTTAGACTTTGCTAAGCGGATACCACACCGCCCACTAAATCAACTAGCTCCTAGATGATTTAGACTTTGACTAAGCAGATACAACACTGCCCACTATACTAATCCTAACCGATTAATATAGACTTTAAAGTAAGAAGCTAAGTTACCCTTAACTTAGTTCTTACAATGATTCACACAAGTTTGAAACGTTTCTTTCACAAGTGAAACGAATCCTACAATATAAGCACTATTACAAGCAAACAAAGTAACAACTGGTACAGGAAGCACTTGAAACAATTGATCAGGTCCCTGCTGTTTTGAAGCTTGAAATATCTCTCTCTTTGAATGAATGAATAGTTTGTTGTTTGTTCTCGGATATATATTTAGACATGAAAAGTTATTATCCAATGAACAAGCAACCTCGTCGCTTTTGATTGGTGGAATACGCTGCAGCTTCACCAACTTTCTGACGCAAACAACTTTCCAACTGTTCAGCACTTTGACCACTGGACGAGTATTCATACTCTGCAGAGGACCAGGTCCCTGCACTTGTTTGTCATCATCAAAACATCAAGGAGCATAAGCAATTATCAATTTTCCTCTTTTTGATGATGACAAACAACCTGCATAACTCCTCACGTGAGTGNAGCTTCACCAACTTTCTGACGCAAACAACTTTCCAACTGTTCAGCACTTTGACCACTGGACGAGTATTCATACTCTGCAGAGGACCAGGTCCCTGCACTTGTGAGGAGATCATCAAAACATCAAGGAGCATAAGCAATTATCAATTTTCCTCTTTTTGATGATGACAAACAACCTGCATAACTTCTCACGTGAGTGAACAAACATTCATTCAAATACATATTCCCTATTTGTTAGTGCACCAGTAATAACCACAATTTCCCCTTAGTACAATGCCCTAACAACCACAGTTCCCCCTTAGTTCAATGCCCCTATCCACAACCAACTTTACAACAAAACTTTCCCCTTTTGACAGCATTGAAAAGGTGAAGCAGTAAACATATTCAAGTTAAATGTAAGGCAATAAAGAATTCAGGGCCTTGGGTCACATAGAACATGTGTACGTAAGCATAAAGAGAATATTAAGCCACACATGAACAGGGCAGAAACATAAATAACATTAGATCACATATACTGACCATTGTAGTCAGTCAACAAAACATAAAGCCACAAGAGTTTTAATCAGGATTGAAGAACAAGGAAATAAACTAAGGAAACATGACACTTTTAGGACGGAGGTGGAGGGTGGTTGAAGGTGCGCATTAACATCATCATGCGCTCATTATCACTCTCATGAGCCTGTATCAGTTGCTTGTTTAGGGATTTGACTTCCTCACTGAGTGTGACATTTGTCTTCAGCAACATTGCATTTTCGTCCCTTAACCTCTGCATTTTCTTGCGCATCTACACTAGAGGTACCAGGTCCTCCTGAGACAGATTTCTGCAATTTTGCCTTCAACGTTACAATTTCCACCTCTTTATCATTCAAAATTGTAGTGAGATCAGTCACTTCACGTTTGAGAGATGCTTGTTGTTCCAAGACATCTGCCACCATTGACCTTCCCTTAGTATTTCCTTCCACACACTCAGCAGGGTGATTGCAGTGAACATCTGCTTGATGGTACCAGGTACTCCTCGTCCAATCGGTACCTCAAAGTGTTTAAACACGTAGTTCAGCAAATACCTGTATGGAATCCCAGCACGTTTGATATCTCTACGCTTGGTGGCCCTTGCAGAGAACTCACTAGAGGGTTTACACCCTTCAATGGACCTCACCCCCTTTACTGGCACACCCAAAATGATACCAATTGTCTCCATATTTAAAAGAATTTCAATATCTTGAACAGTAGTCTTGACCCCCTATCCTCTAACAATCCTATCTTATAATTAAATTCTCGCACTTTAGGTTCATGAAGATACGGAGTAGGTGGTTCGAACAAATGACTCCACTCTTGCAAGGAAACAACATCAGAAAGGTTTGACATACCAGAAGCAGTGAGTATTTCTGGATCAAGGACTCTTCCATTCAGCACCATTTGCTTTTCCGTCTCCGCTATGCGATCTTCCCTTGACATTTTATTTTCTTCACTTTATTTTTGAACCCTAGGACCAGGTCCCTTTATGGGTTTTCATTTTTCAGCCACCTATTTTCTAACTTTTTCCCTTTTCACAGGAGATTTCTTTGCAGCCTTCTGGAGTAGGAAATGAGAAGTTGAATGAACTAGAGTTTTCAACTTCTTGGGAGATAGGGATCTTTGAAGAAGAATTAGAGTTAGGCATTTTGAGAGAAAGAGAGAAAAGCTTTGGAGAGGGGATTAGTGAATTTCAACAAGAATTGTTTGAAGAGATTTTGTAATTTGATTCACTAACAGAAGTAGTATATAAAACCAAAAAGACATCGGGTCCCCAATAGTAGCAACCTTTGGTTTAAAAGCGAAAAGACATCTGAAACTGACGCGATGGATGGGCGAAGGACACGTGGCGGTGATATTAATAGTTAGACAGTGTAGTATAAGTGATACTAACCTTATGAGGACCAAGTCCTCATTTCAATCTGCAATCCTGCCTAGTGTGATTAAATCGTCCCTTCAGCTGGACACATCATGAGTGTATACCTGCATTAAGGTACCAAAAGTGAATTCTTTTATGACCAACATTAAAACAAGTATAGATACCTGCCCTCCTTAACATAGTCAGTAAGAAGACGCTTTGTGCAAATTGTTAGGGGATCAGGTGATTTTGTGCATCCCCAGCCTCTTCTTGTTCTTAATGAATGATTCTTTACTCAGTGCTTTTGTAAAGTTGTCAGCCAGTTGATCTTCAGTCTTGCAGAATTTCAACATCACATTTTACTTCTCAACATTGTCCCTCAGGAAATTAGTGATGATCCAAGAAAATGTGTCATGCCTGATGTATTCTTTCGATCTACAAGAAAGCCTGCATAGTCAGCATCTGCAAAACCAATTAGATCAAATAAGTCACATTTTGGGTAGAAGAGGACCAGGTCCTAAGTTCCCTTCAGGTATCTCAGTATTCGTTTAGTAGCCTTTAGATGTGACTCCTTTTAGTGCAGCTTGAAACCTTGCACATATCCGTACACTGAAGACTATGTCTGGTCTGCTTGCAGTGAGATACAAGAGTGACCCAATGATTCCCCTATACATAGTCTGATTTATCTCAACTCCATCTTCATCCAAGTCAAGCTTCACATTTGTGCTCATGGGAGTATCCAACACCTTTGCATCGAGGAGATTAAATTTCTTGAGCATCTATTTGATGAACTTCTCTTAGCAGATTGAAGTG
Source organism: Solanum stenotomum (assembly GCF_019186545.1). Lineage (NCBI taxonomy): Eukaryota > Viridiplantae > Streptophyta > Magnoliopsida > Solanales > Solanaceae > Solanum > Solanum stenotomum. Next base: position 11,543,717 of record NC_064283.1, on the reverse strand, counting down.
CCTTGAGAGGATTGATTGATCTGCAAGCCTAGAAAGAAAGTGAGTTCTCCCATCATGCTCATCTCGAACTCGCTATTTATTAATTCAGCAAACTCCTTGCACAGAGAATCTGAGGTAGCACAAAAAATTATGTCATCGACATACACCTGCACAATCAACAATTATTTACCTCTGGATTTCAAGAACAAAGTATTGTCTATTTTACCTCTCTTGTACCCACTGTCCAACAAGAACTTTGATAGGCATTCATACCAAGCTCTAAGAGCTTGTTTCAGCCCATACAAAGCCTTATCCAACTTTAGTACATGATTGGGCAAGTCTGTATGTTCAAAGCCTGGGGACTGCTTGACATACACCTCCTCCTTCAGATAACCATCAAGAATGCACTTTTGTCATCCATTTGAAACAACTTGAACTCCTTGTGGGCTGCAAAAACAATTAGGATTCTGATAGCTTCCATTCTGGCAATAGGAGCAAAGGTCTCATCATAATCAATTCCTTCTTCTTGGTTGTACCTTTGAACCCCAAGCCTTGACTTGTTTCTTGTAATGGTTCCATGCTTATCAAGTTTGTTTCTGAACACCCATCTGGTCCCAATAATAGTTCTGTCCGCTGGTCTGGGGACCAGGTGTCACACTTTGCTTCTTTCAAACTGATGAAGTTCCTTCTGCATTGAGATTACCCAGTCTATATCCTGGAGAGCTTCTTTGATGTTTTTAGGCTCAATGTTTGATGTAAATGCTGAAAATGCTACCAGGTTTCTTGATTTTGATCTGGTTTGAATTCCAGAATCAAGAGGGGAAATGAGATTATCCACTAGATGAGAGGATTGATGTTTCTATACGGACTTCTTGTAATCTCTTTCTTTTTGTCAGCATCAGAATCACCTTCACTTTCTTCAAGATTTGGAGGCAAAGCATCCTGTAATGGATTTGAGGGACCAGGTTCTCCTGAAGCACCAGATTCCTCTCCTTGTGCAGTCTGATCATTCATCTGTTGTCCTGTCTGCTTTACAAACTCATAGTCTTCACCATGGTCATTCAGTGTTCCTGATTCATCAAACTTGACATGCATACTTTCCTCAATACAAAAGGGTTCTTTTGTTGAACAGTCTGTATGCCTTGCTTGTCGATGAATAACCGACAAATACACCCTCATCACTTCTGACATCAAATTTCCCTAGGTCATCCTTTCCATTGTTCAACACAAAGCACTTGCAACCAAATGGCCTGAGGTGTGCAATGAAGGGTTTTTTGTTGTTCAACAGCTCATAGGGGGTCTTCTTGATGACATATCTGATGAGGCACCTATTAGTCACATAACATGCAGTGTTGACAGCTTCAACCCAGAAATTCATAGCAAGCCCTGAATCAATCATCATAGTTTTGGCAACCTCCACCAAGGTTCTGTTCTTTCTTTCAACATCTCCATTTTGTTGAGGAGTTCTTGGTGCTAAGAAGTTGTGGTTTATTCCATGTTCTGCACAAAAACCTTCTAGCTGAGAGTTTTCAAACTCTGTGCCATGATCTGATTTGACACTGGCTATTTTGCAGTTAAGCTTAACTTGAATAGCTTTGGCAAAGGTGATCAAGATTGTAGTTGTCTCATCTTTAGTGCGCAGGAACAGGTTTCACGTAAACCTGGAAAAATCATCAACAATGACAAAAATATATTTCTTACCTCCCCTGCTTTGAATTCTGATAGGTCCACATAAGTCCATGTGAAGCAGCTCCAGAGATTTTGATGTACTGATACCCTTCTTGGCTTTGAATGATGACTTAGTCTGTTTCCCTTTAGAACAAGCATTGCAGACTTTGTCATTTGCAAACTTCAGTCTCGGCAATCCGCGGACCAGGTCCCCTACAACAAGTTTGTTCAGCAAGGAGTTACTCACATGGCCCAGCCGTCTATGCCACAAATCAGCATCATCAACTTGTGCACTTAGGCACGACATGTCATCTCCTTCTATGGAATCAAGATCAGCAACATAAACATTCTTGACTCTTTTTGCAGACATTACAATTTTCTTAGTTGCACAGTTTGTAACCACACACCCTTTTCCACCGCCAAATGACACACCACCACCTTGGTGTGCTTCCAAAGAGAGGAAGTTTAGAGTATTTCCAGTCATATGCCTTGAGCATCCACTATACATGTACCAACATTGACTGCTCCCTCTCTTTTGCACAAGAATCACTTATTAGACTTAGGAACCCACTTCAAACGGAGTTTCCAAAAATTGTCAAAAGGTTTAATGAGAAACCTTCATGTCTATGGAGGTAAAGTGTTCTTTCTAAAATGATAACGAGGACCAGGTCCCTTGTGTCCCTTTTTAACGTCATTTTCAAATCTAACAAATTTCACATGCCTTTCTTTAGCTTTTCTCAGGCTCTCACATTTCTCTTTCAAATGACCATTTCGACCATAGTGAGTGCACAAAAGGTTGTTAGATACAGACACATATTTTCTATGAGGATTATATGGGGGTTCTATTGGTCTGCGTCCCAACCCTTTCTTTCCATTGAAACTCTGATTAGACAGATTAGAAAGTATCTTAGAGGAGTCAGTCCATTTTAGAGAATGGCTTAACTCCTCCCTGACCTTACTCAGATCCTTTCTCATTTGAGAATTTGTTTCAAGATAAGTAACTAACTTGGACTCAAGGATTTTAAGCTTTTCTTTCAGTTCTTCCTCAAGGACGCTAAGCTTTCTCTTTCCACCTACTGAGGTACCAAGTCCCTCACTGGGTTCCAGACTATCAGTCTCGAGGATACCTATCCCGATACTCACTTCAAACATTTGAGCATTAAGAACTGAGTTTTCATCTTCGCACAGACTCAACTTTTCACTCATCATCAAATTTTCAGAGGTCAGTTCATCAACTGAGTCAATTAATAGAGCAACAAGTTTTCTCAATTTTTTTAATGGGAAGAGAGTGTAAATCATATTTAAGATAGAGAAGAGTTACCTCATTTTGATCCTCTTTATCATCAGATTTAGCCATTAAAGAGAAAATGAAGCTGAAGACATTTTCATCATCTTCAATAGCCATCATTGAAACATTTTCATAACTTTCTGCATCTTCTTCTGACTCACTTGAATCATCTCCCCATACAACAAAGACATTTCTCACCAACTGATCAGCATGGGCCTTCATCCGAGCATGGTCTGGGACCAGGTCCCTCTTGCGCGGTCTGGTATCATGAGTTTCCTTCTTTTGACTGGGGTAGTCCCTTATAAAGTGACCATGCTTGCCACATTTATGGCACAGATCATTTGCAGTAGCAGTTCTACTGGTAGAGGCTTTTTTTTAGAAACCTCATGCTTCTTTATGATCTTTTGAAATCATCTAGTGACATACGCCATCTCATCATCCTCCTCAGTCACCTCACCTTGAGACGTTTTTAAAGAAATGGACTTCTCCTTCTTTTCTTCCGTCATAGTTGTCCCTTGTTTCTTGTTCATCTCGTAGGTCTTAAGATTCCCAATCAGTTCATCCATGTGAATAGTCATTATATCCTTGGCTTCTGTTATGGCATCCACCTTGCTTTGCCAAGATTTTAGAAGCACTTTAAGAATTTTCCGAACTTGCTTGCTAACTAGAATAGGCTCACATAGTCCTCTAAGCTCGTTGGTGATGGAGGTGAATCTTGAGTTCATCTCAAGGATGGTTTCACCTTCCTCCATGATGAAGTTCTCATATTGGGTGGTGAGCATATCGACTTTAGACTCCTTTGCTCTATGAGTTCCTTCATGGGTTGTTTGAAAACAGTCCCAAATTTTCTTGGCAGTCTCACAAGCGGAAAATCTTGTTGTATTCATCTGCTCCAATTCCACACACCAGAATCTTCTTTGCTTTGTAGTTGTTTTCAATTTTCTTCCTGTCTGCTTCATTATATTTTTTTCAGGTTTTGATAGAATGTAAGGTCCATCAAGGATAATGTCCCACAACTCAGTGTCCTCTGCATTGATATAATCATGCATACGATTTTTCCACCATCCATAATACTATCCATTGAATCGAGGTGGTCTGGTCGAAGACTGTCCTTCCTCCATGTTAGGTGGAGCGGCTATTCCGTCAGGATCTTTCCTTTTCTTGGTGTCAACCAGAGAGAAAAGACTCGCTCTGATACCACTTGTTGGAATGATATTTCCTTTGCTGTTTCGTCGTTGTCATGTCTATTTTGTGGTCTGATTGAACATTAGGGAAGTTTGCTTCTGTCTCAAATATATTTTTTAGTCTGAATTTGTGTTTTATCGAATAGTTTGTAATTCTGAACATGTCAATATTAGCATTATTTGTCAATGTTCGTTTGACATTGGACCACCTTGTTGGTAGAAGTTTTTTTTTGTCTAATGAAGTTCTTTCACAGTTCAGCAGAAAGCTATCAATGTCAAGAAGACTGATGTTAGTACTTTATATTTCCCCCACCCGGTGTCCAAAGGCGGAGCTAAAAATTTGACGAAAGGTGAATGTAGGTTTTCTTCTTAGTTGTGTTAAGGACATGACAAATTAAATATACGTTCATTGTAGTAACATTTATAACCTCTGTGCACTTGACTTTCTTTCGCCGAAGGTTGCTTCATCCGTGGTGTTTGATGACCGTATTGAGGTATGACTAAATATTCTCATGAGTTGAATCTCTACTAATTCGTGGTTGCACCCTTTTAATAGAATATTCAACTGAGTTGAGTGACCATCCAAAAAAAATTTAACTCCTCATCAAACTTGAGTAAATTGTTAAGACCATATGACCATAAAATATTTGAAAGTTTATATGAATTTACTTAATTTTATAAGAAAAAAATAATAATAACAATAATAATAAAATGTTTTTTTTCTTCTTATATATACCTTAAACATCTTATAAAATCTAAGGAAAATGCTTTAAAGGGTCGTTTGGTAGGACTATAGAAATAATGCTTAATAAAGTGTAATAGTAATGCATGCATTAGTAAATAATAATGGTTGTGTTGTTATGCTGATATTATTGTTTGATTTAAAAATTAGATATTAAAAAATTATATGATAAGTATTACAAGTTGCAATTTTTTTCATGTTAATAAAAGTTTATCTTTAAAATACTAATCAAAAGTGTATATAATTTGACTTTCGATAAGTGAAACATGACAACTAATATAAAACAATAAAAGTAATTTTTTTTATTTTTTTTAAACTCCGTGCTTATTCAAATTTTAACGCATAAATTAAATGGAACGAATAAGAACGAGGACGCATGTTGAAATATATGAGAGGAAAAAAGAAAGAAGTGTTGTCATGTTAAAGTAGATAAAGATATATAGATTCACCTTATTTGAAACTTTATCTATAATTATGTAATAAACGTCGAAAATATTGAGTTCATATGAATCTGATCCAACTGTAACACTCTACATTCACATCTGCAGCTGGCAATTTTTTTTTTTTTAAAAAAACTTAAACGTGATTTTTTTCATTTCATTTTTAGAACATTGAATCCAACCAAAAAAAATATACAAGTGCATTAAAAAAACGACTAGTTAGTGGCTTTTATGAAACGAATTTATTTTGGAAACTTATAGATGTTTTCTTTATTTTATTTTAGAGTTAGAAGTGTACGTTGGTTTGGCCGGTTCAATTTTATTGGATTTTTTATTTATTTTATAAATATATTTTAAAATTTTGTGATTTAAAGTGGATATATTCTCTGTTTAAAATGGTTATCTATATTCGTCCATCTAACAAATGGTGTACACATATCCTTTTGTTAACAAGTTTATATTAACTAAATTGAAAAAAAAAATCCTAAAATTAACTTCTTCTTTTTTTTATTTAAAAAATGGCTCATGACTTTAAAAAAATTATCTCACTTATTTTTTTACCCATCCAGACCATATTCAACTAAGAAAAATTCAATCCCTCTTTTACTCGATCATCAAGGTGATGACGGAATAGAAGAGAGATTGAGTTTTTTCTTAAAATTTGGGTCTAGTCTAGAGGGGTTAAAAAAATGTGTAAGGTGATTTTCTTAAAGTCACGTAGTATTTTTGAAATTAAAAAATGTATTTTAATTTCTTTGTTAATTTGATAATTTAAATCTATTAACAAAAAAGGATAAATATGTCTCATTTACTGGAAGTGTTGTATATTTTCATTACCCAATCATGTCTTTACGTGTTTTCGTAATACTGTAGATATGATTTCAAAATTTTCATATTAGGTCAATGAAGTTGAAACATGCACGGTGTCATTCTTAGAATAACACTCAACCACATATAAATTAAGGAGTCGTTTGTTATATGAGATAGGAATGATAATCAAAAAAATAAATTTTAAATTAATTTTATCTCATGTTTGATTTGAAGTTTTAACTAATTCAGAAAAGAATTTACAGCATTGCTGACCTATGAAGTATAGGCAAGAAAGTAAGGATTCCTACAAATATATCGAACATATTTTTCTTATATATCAAGTTGATGAAAATGATCTATTTATTAATAAATGGACAGACAACATACGAGAATTGAAATCGCGCATGATTCACAATCCACTCCTAATTAGCTTGTTCCTTACATATGATGTGGAACATGATTAGTGTGACTTATTTTTCCATTTGACTCGATCGATATATGAACCTTATTAATTTGGTGAAAATTATTATTTTCTTTTATATGAAATGAAATTAATCCTTAACCCATATACTATATGATATGAAACTCAACTAGGACAATAAAAATATTAACATGCACATAATTCAAGAAAGATTCAGAACTATTTGACTTTATTACTTGATTGTTATATATACATAAAAATATTGCCAACCTATAAAGTATGGGCAATAATTGCGTAGGATCAGAAAAAAATAATGTACGTGGCTTTGTACAATTTTCACATAACACACATTTTTGGTGTGGATTTTCAAATAATATACACGTGGTCCGATTCTTTGTATCTAGTGAATATAGAAGTTTTTTTCTCAAAATAGAGCCTCACTTCTTTCAAGTGTTCGGGTTAACTTATACGCACCTCGATTAATTGTATAGAATATATATACATATTTGTTATCGACATAACTCTATCCAGCATCCATCAAAGCTAGAAAAGATGAGAAGATAGCTCTACTGAAATTTAAACTTAAGACCTTATGATACTGATCAACTCACAATTCATTAATCGCTAGGTCATTCTGAACAATCAATGGGTTTCTCTCTCTTGTGTTCCACTTTTACAAATTGTCTACCAAGTGTAGATATGTCTTGAGATCGTGACACGTGGCAACGTTCCCTTTGTTTATTATTTGTGGACATAAGTCTTTGCTACTTAATCTAAGTTCTTTGCCTACCTCAGCATACACCCATTGGGTATCCTCCATGCATTTTTGTAGCCAGCTTCGCATCCTCGTGGACGCCACGCGGGTAGTCTCTCTTTCTGCCACATCATCAATATCGTCGTGGATGACGAACCCCGGAACTTTTGTAACGGGGTCATCGGAGTTGACGATTCGGAGAATATTTGTACTACTTTTCTCTAATTGGCATCGAAAACTTTTGTTTCCAACTCTAGGCCCTCCAAATGATACAACACTCACAATGGGTGCGTTACTAAATTTTGTAGTAATATCATACGCTGTTAATGTTGCAAGGGCAGCACCAAGACTATGTCCTGTGATAGTTATACTTAATGGTTCATCACTATATTTATCAACAATCTTGCCAATTTCTTCTCTAATTGTGTCTTGCAAACTTTGGTCACATTGGGTGTTTGTTGTGTATAAGCTCAAGAGTCCACTTTGTACCATGGGTTGATCATATTTTTTGTCAGACGTCATCATGTCGTTTGGTAAGCAAGTCAACGTGGCGCGAAAATTCTCGAGCCATTCGGATGAGGTGGCGGTACCTCGATAAGCGATCACCACATCGCGGCGCCCGAGCCTTGCGATCTCTTTTTCGTCGTCGCAAACGGCCATGTAACCAATCCAGCTAGATTGCGGAGACGCTAGGTTCGGGAACGTCTTTTTAGTCCATCGTGGCATTTGGACCACGCACGTGCCGTACAAGTTCTTGACCACCTTGTAACCGGTCTTGTCTAATCCGCAGTCTGTCAACATTGAACTCTTAGGATAAAGACATGTGGCGTATGTAGGTGAGGACATGTCAAAGTCAAAGCAACGATAGGCTGCTTCAACGAATTTCCCATACCTCAAGATCTCCTTACGAAGATCATCATCAAGTGGATCAAGCAAGCCTTCCCAATTCTTAATCCCTTGAAATTCCATCCACCTGTCCCGGAGTTCAGCCACTTCTCTATCTCCAACAGAGCAGTGGTTGAACCCCGAATTCCACGAGCTCGTGATCTTGAATCTACGAACTCCGAGTTTACTCAATTTAAAGCACTTTGAAATAGGGAGTACCAATCTCATATTTTGTTTGGTCATGAAAAGAATGTTGCATTTTGATTTGCAAATATTTCCACTTGAGAGCCTCATTATCTTTTATGGAGAAATAATAATTTTAATGCATACACTTTCACGTAGTTATATTTGAGCAATTTATAGTTTTTCTCATATAGGATATATAGGTATTACTATGGTTGAGTGGGGACAAGACAAAATGTGTTTATTACCAATTGGAAAAACGTTGCTAGAGGACTTATTTTGCAACTTGTATAGTCATGTATCTATGGACTTTGGATTTTGATCAATTCAAGAAGGAAGAATATTTTTTTAGACTAATTGTGTTTAACATGTCATGACGTTTCTATAATTATAAGAGCACGATGTTATTAACGATATATAGTGTAGTGTTTAACAAGTCATGATGTATAAACATGGCATGGCATTTCTATATTATAAGAGCACCATGTTATTAACAATAAGTAATGTAGTATTTAACAAGTTAGCATGTATAAACATGTTATGATGTTTCTATAATTGATAAGAGCACGATGTTATTAACGATATGTAATGTAATGTTTAACATATCATGATGTGTAATTATTTATTCTAGGATAGATCAAAAAGCAAATATTAATGACATATAATATGTGTAGTACACTATTTATTTGAAAATACTAGTAAGTGGGCGACTTGCATGTTTCTATATTATAATGATCTGCAACAACCACGACCTTAAGTTACCGATCGTTGAAAATTATCTGTCCATAACTTGAAGATTCCTTCAAACAATAACTCGTTCTATATATTATAATTAAAGTGTGTATATTTATATTTGCTAGTATTATGGTCTTAATCTTAACACATAAAATTTATTAATAAGTTAACAGGTTAATTAACACCCCTTATGGATGAATTCGAATTCCGATCCTATAATATTTTTCAACAATATGAAAAGGAAGACTAAATAGTAGAACAAAGAAAAAAGAAAAAATTGGCCTTTAAAATGTTGACACGTTGACCAACCAGGAAGTAAGATTAAATAAACAGTACACTGAGTTGCGTGCCTCTTTGGGTCCAATCATACAGCGGCATGTAGTAACGTGTCTCCGTTGAATTAAATTAATTCATAAAAATATGACTCGCATAATTTGTTCAAGTTTAAATGGATCAACAGTCGTTCATTTATTAGTTTATGAGGGATTTAGGATGGCAAATGAGGTATTTGACTTGACTTTGAACGAGTCAAAATGGGTAGAAGAAATAAAATTGGTCATTGTTCAACCGTCTAATTTAGCGTATTATTTTTATATTTTTCAAACATTACATTTCATGATTTCATCTAATATAAACGAAACCTATAAGATAATGAAGTGGCAAGTCAAATTTTATTGTTTCTTATATTGAAATTTTCGTTATTTCTCGTAATGTTTCAAATTCAAAAATATGAGCGTGTTCACATTTTTTTATTTTGTTTCCCATGTGATGTTTGGTATTTGCATAAGACTTCAAACTTTCAAATTCATAAAGTGTAACTCAATTTTCCTCCGCAATTTTTTTCATATCCAAAATTTAAATTTAAAATCCAATCAATTATCCAAAATTAGAAAATACCTTTATAGATATTATTTCATGAATGAAAAAAACATGTAAAGAATGAGATATATATAATTGTTAGATTATCTATAGAACATCAATAATTTATTTCTATTTTTAGATTGCATCGACGTAACTTTGTATCTTACTTGGACCAAAAAAAAATTGGTACCTTACTTGTTCTTTTTAAATTTATATCAACTTTTTACTTTTTTTTCCCTCTGCAAAAAATAAGTAATAATAATATTTCACCAATTATAATAATTATAGTAATCTATAATAATCTTAAAAAAAAAATAAAAACTAGACAATTATTTATATGTAAAAAATAAAATTAAATATTTTCAAATCGTTAACATTGTATATCAAGTCATCATCAAAATCACACTAGCCCAAATCTGTTATGATTTGGACGGGTCGGTGGAGTCAGGCTAATTTTGTCACCCCTAGTTCGATCTATTTAGCGAGGCTCGTTTCATCTCATTCAAGAGTTGGTCTGAAATATAACTCAAATTGGCAAATAAGAAATTTTATCAAAATATATTTTGATTTTAAAAAAAAAATCATATATTATATATAATCTTGATAAAAAAAGTTACATAATTTTATCATGTTCTTTAAAATTGTATAAGAAAAAAAAACTTAGTAAAAATAGATGAATTGAGTTATGGTTCGTCTTTAAATCTATTTCAGTCTAATTCAATTCAGCCTAAGTAACTATTTGATGGGTTACTATTTATTAATTCAATGCCGTCCAAGTTGATCCATGGAAAATCTTATCAAATAATTTTTTACAAATATTTGTTTATTTATTTAATATATTATATATAATCATATTTTTTTCCTAATAAATGTTAAAAATATATTATATAAAAACAAATGAAGCAATTGAAATTTTAGTAAGAACTGAATGGGTTGAATTATGATCCACTTTTAATTTTTTAGTTTAATTCATTTATACAAATAATTAAATTAAACCTTTTGTCAGCAAAGAATGAGAAATCTAAATATTAAAATACAAACATGAAAAGGCTATTCTGAATATAGTCAAAGAAAAAAATCCTGCCAATATTCCCAGAATTCTTTACGACGAAATCTTTAATAAAAGTAAAAAAGAATTTTATGATGATATATTTGAGTCTATATACATCTAAAGCCAAGAAATCTAAGGTTGTTATATATCTTAATTAAGTGACGGAGATAAAAATTTCTAGAGAATTTTAAAAAAGAAGATTTTTCATGTATATTTATCCAAGAAGATCGAATTTCTTCATACGTACGATGCTAACGCGTTTTGAGCAGCCTACGAATCCAGTCGACGATGACAAAATACCTTCATAGAGAGCCATGAATTCATGGCTAGAAGACATATTATTGAAGAGAGGAGATGTATCGATGAAGGTAGTTACAAACTTTCATGTTTTTTTGGACTCTAACTACCACTTATAATTTCCTTTGTGTTTGTTGGTCTTATTAATAAAGTAGTTGTTGACCAATCAAAGTTGTGGCATGGAGTGTTAAGTAGTGACGGATCCAAAATTTTAAAAGCAAGTTCAAAAAAATATAGTCAAGAATTTGAAATTAAAACCTCAAAATAAATTTTGAATTCCCTAGCTAAATCAACTAGTCCAACCTTTTATCTCGTGTTCAGGAGATTCATCAAACTCTCTATATATCCATAAAATATTTTTTAAAAAAACTAAAATACATTCTTCGAGTGGGCTCGGGTGAACACACTCTTATCTCCTTATATTCGCCTCCAGTCATAAGCAGTGGCAGAGCAAGAAACTTCACAAAGGGTGTTCAAGTGTTAAAAGTGAACCCGCTCTTCTTAAAAAGTGAAAAAAAATTGTTACTAGTGGGATTCGAACACACAAACACTTTAAGTTCGTGTGTCTTTACTCTTTCAAGGCACCTGAAACCACTAGATTACATTATATTGTTGTATCAAGAGTGTCCAAATATGTTATTTAGCCACTTTATTTATTATTTTACTTATGTATACGGTATAATTTCCCTGATATAAAGTTGGCTACGCCACTGGTCATAGGTACTTTTTTATTCTTGATCAAAAAACTCATGTTCAAATTCCTTTAAATATGGAATCATCTTTATTAAAAAACACTTTATTCGAAACATAAAACTTTTCAACACAAATCTAAATTTAATCTAACTTTCATGTGTATATTAGACATCACAAAAAATATAATGGTCAATGGGGATGCATTACTGTGGACTGTGCCGCAATATGGTCGAAAAAAAAAAGTTATAATACATTGTTTATTTTACTCGTTTCCTAAATACTTCCTCTATATACTTGGCAGGGGCGGACCCACAGTGGTTCAAGTGGGTTCAATTTGAACCCACTTGATCGAAAATTTTTGTATTTTACATATATAAATTAATTGTAAGTTCGTTCATATAACTAAAATGAACCCACTCTTTACCCAATGAATGGCGTGGATCAGTGGTGAATGGGTTTATTTTCTTGCTATGAACCAAGTTTGAACCTCAGTTAAGGCATAACTTTTTGTTCTTTTTTGTATTTTCTTGATACTTTTCCTTTTTAAAATTAACTAACAAATGTAGACTATTCTAGATCTAGACTTCTAGTTCATGTGAATTTCTTGATACTTTTCCTTTTTAAAATTAACTAATAAATGTAGACTATTATAGATCTAGACTTCTAGTTCATGTGAAATAACAACAGTAATATTCTAAATTTATTAGTTAAGTGTTTTTTTGTTTTTTTATGTTTGTATTTGTAAAATTGTCAATAATTTAGACAATAAGTTCATAGTTTTAAATATTCTCTCAGATCCATATTATTTTATCATTTTTTTTACACGCATATTAAGAAATCATTAAGAAGAAAATAATTTTACTAATTCATCCCTTAAAAACTTCTTGCGAATTTTATAAATAAATGTGAACACTTTCAAAAAGAATTAATTACAAGGATAATATATGAAAATTTTGATTAATGCTTTATTGATTTAGTAAGGTGGACAACTAATTTTAGTAAAATAAACAATTATTATGAAACGGATGAGTAGTACTTAGTTTTATTTTTTGAAGTATACAAAATTATGTATTTATTTTCCTTTTTACTTGGTATACACGAAAGTTAGGATAGTGCATTTTTATTTATTTATTATTTTACTAATTTTTATTTATTTATGGTTTTCAAAATTGTTATAGTTTTAGTCTTATATATATGAGTAATCAGTAGCTTGTTAAATTGAAAATATGTGGAAAATTTTCTTGTAAGTAGATAAAAATTTAATAGAGTATATTTTTGTTAGGAATATCATCTCAAAATAACTTGTTAAGGATATAATTAAAAAAAACTGATAATTATTATTATTGATTGTTGCCATGATTATTTGTAACTTGAACCCACTTGAACAAAATTCTAGGTCCGCCACTGATACTTGGTCAACATGGTCAATCTCTTTTTAATGTTGTCTATTGACTTGTCAATATACTTCCTATGGGCTAAAGAGGTTGTATCGGGAAATCATGGATTTTTGAGTTTCCCCATTAATTATTGATAATTACATTTTTTTTTGTCTTTTAACGACTTTTAGTTTTGTGTTTGATAATTATGATGTTTGGACCAGTTTATGTATATTAGAACTAATTTTACGAGATATCTATTGATATCTTTCACCAGCAAGAAGTATTATGTAATTCTGTCCAACAACGTTAGGACAAATAGAAAATTACTTAGTATTTTTGTGTGTGCTGAACATGTCTAGGGTTTAGTTATACGACTTATTGCGACTAATACATATAATTAAAGAAGATGCCATATTTTAAGTGGTAAATCAACTATCTATGTAATGGAAGTTTGAGAATGCGCACAAAAGTTCTTTTAAAATTTGAGCCCGAACATGGTCTAATAAGAACACTTTAATTATCATGTGTTCATGTGCTCAACATCAAAATAGGTTATAGTTCGAATGTATAAATGAAATTGGAAACAAATTTAAAAAGTCATCAATGTATTTTGCATAAATTTTTTTTTTATCCAAGTAATTCATCTTAATAGTGTATATATATATATATATATATATATATATATATATATATACACACACATTACTAATACATACATAATATTAATGAACACATTATTTTTTCTAATATATATACACTTTACCAAACGACTCCTTATTTCACTATGGCTGATCATGACAAATGTCATGATTATGACGTATTCAAGATTACTATAGTTTCTAAAGGTGTTTTTCATATGTATACCAAAAATTCAATCCTTATTTTTTTCTTCTTTCTCAAGATTCATTCCCAAACACCATAGTTTATAAAAACAAAAAATAAGTCCTAGACCAAACGTTCTACAAGTATTGATAGTGTACACATTTTGTCCCCACTAAACCAAATAATATAAAATCTATCCTATAAACACTTAAAATGCACCGTCCACCTCAATTATTTCTGTCATATAATATATAGTCTTCCCAAGAATAGTCTCCCCTCTACCCCATGTGTGGAATTAATAGATCCCATGCAGATTCGACTGAATTTAGTAGATTTTGTTTATATAATGTATTTGTATTAATAATAACAATAACAACAATATATTTAGTGAAATGTCACTGAGTGGGATCTAGAGAGGGTAGAGTATTTGTAGACCTTATTACTACCTCGTGGAGATAGATAAGTTGTTTTTGAAAGACCCTAAATTTGTGTTACTAAATTCATTAGATATGTATAAATATTAAATTTAGAATGTAACTCAGTCATTATTATTTAAAATTGTTATTAGAAAATTCAGAATGTATAAAATTGAAATCCTAGCTTCGCCTTAGCTCGATCCCACCATGCACCCACAATAAAGAGCTTGGGATCGGGAACAACTATAAATAGCCCTCATTTGAGTGCAGCCAAAATGTAATAGTTAAGTGAAAGTGTATGAATTAATAATATTACTCCACAAAAAAGAGCTTCGATTATCCACATTCCAAGAATCTTGTAAAAACTACATACACCTTTCACAAATCATGATGAGGCACTCAAGTGGAAATAATTTCAAAACAAATTGCAACATTTTCACAAAACAACATATGGGGTTGGTACTCCCTATATCAAAGTGTTCTACATTGAGTAAACGACTCGTAGCTCGTAGTTTCAAGATCACGAACTCGGGGTTGGGCCACTGCTCTATTGGACACAGAGCAGTGGCCTAACTCCGGCACCGGTGGATGGAATTCCAAGGGATCAAGAATTGGGAAGGCTTACTTGATCCACTTGATGATGATCTTCGTAAGGAGATTTTGAGGTACGAGGAATTCGTTGAAGCACCCTATCGTTGCTTCGACTTTGACATGTCATCACCCACGTACGCCACGTGTCTTTATCCTAAGAGTTCAATGCTGACAGACTGCAGACTTGACAAAACCGGTTACAAGGTGGTCAAGAACTTGTACGCCACGTGTATGGTCCAAATGCCACGATGGACTAAAAAGACTTTCCAGAACCTAGCGTCCCCGCGATCCAGCTGAATCGGTTATGTGGCCGTTTGCGACGATGAAAAAGAGATCGCTAGACTCGGATGCCGTGACGTGGTGATCGCTTATCGAGGTACCGCCACCTCATCTGAATGGCTCCAGAATTTTTGGGTCACGTTGACTTGCTTACCAGACGACATGAAAACATCTAACGAAAATTACGATCAACCCATAGTACAAAGTGGACTCTTGAACTTGTACACAACAAACACCCAATGTGACCAAAGTTTGCAAGACACAATTAGAGAAGAAATTGGCAAGATTGTTGATAAATATAGTGATGAGGCATTCAGTATAACTATCACAGGACATAGTCTTGGTGCTGCCCTTGCAACATTAACAATGTGTGATATTACAACAAAATTTAGTAACGCACCCATAGTAAGTGTTGTATCATTTGGAGGGCCTAGAGTTGGAAACAAAAGTTTTCGATGCCAATTGGAGAAAAGTGGTACAAATGTTCTTCGAATCGTCAACTTCGACGATCCCATTACAAAAGTTCCAGGATTCGTCATCCATGACGATATTAATGACGTGGAGGAAAAAGGGACTAGCCATGTGGCGTTCACGGGTATGCCAAGTTGGCTACAAAAGTGCATGGAGGATACCCAATGGGTGTATGCTGAGGTAGGCAAGGAACTTAAATTAAGTAGCCAAGGGGATATTGCCATGTGTCACGATCTCAAGACATATTTAGACTTGGTGAACAATTATGAAAATGGTACATCATTAATATGAAAAACAACAACTTTTTATACTAGGTACATGAATAGGAAGATGAATAAAAATAGGACCACATGGATATTCTTGAAAATATGTGTATTTTAATGTGAGAGATATGTACAAAGTCAATTATTTTTGTTTTTTTCTAATCCTTCATATTATTATTTAATTGTTTTCGTGTTGGTTTCTTAAAAGGCATAATACATAAATTGAACCCTAAACTTGGCTTCAAATTTTAAGTATGACCTCTGACTTTCAAAGTGCACAAGTAGGCACTTCAAATATCCAATTCTTAAACAAAAAAACATGCGAATCCAACCTGGCATAACGCGTGATTTAGACGCAATTCAGACGCGTCAGGGGTATTTTTCGAGTCCCACAACAGTAAAAAAAAAAAAAGCAAAAAGGACAATTTTACCCTTAATGAATCCCTTTTAAATATATCTTTATTTTTTTCAAATCAAAATCCCATTTTTCTTCTTCTTCTTCCTAATTCTAGTACTCAGGCTTTTTTTCTCTTTTTGTGCACAATTTTTGGTCGTTTTTTATGTAATGGCTTCTAATTTTTTTTGTCATTGTGTAAAAAGAGCTATAATGAAGATTTCTTAGTCTGCAAATAGTTCAGGTATAAAAAAAAGTGAATTTACATTCATGGTGACAGCTTCTACCAAAAATAAACTTTCAAAAAGCAAAAATTAACATAACCAGACTAAATTGAGGAAGAACAACACATAAACATACAAAAGATAAGAACTTTGACCACAAATCTTCACAATTTTCTTTGATTTGCAAAGAAATTAGGGCTAGGGCTTCGCTGATGTTGAGTGAAAATCGAGCAAATTGGGAAAAGAAAATACGACCCTACCCTTTTGTATTTTAATTTCTTCTTTTTTTTAATTATAAAATACGTGTAATTTTTTAATTACGTGGCAGCCACTGAGTGGCTCAATAAGCCACGTAGGAGCGTTTGTATATCACACAATTTGGCTGTTGGATTCACGTATTTTTTTGTTTAAGAATTGGATAGTTAAAGTGCCTACTTGTGCACTATGAAAGTTAGAGGTCATACTTAAAATTTAAAGCCAAGTTTAGGGTCCAATTTATGTATTATGCCTTCTTAAAACGTAGTACTATTTTAAAAATATTTAGTACACATGTATCAATATGTGAAGAATCCAACCAACATAGACTCTCATTATCTATAATCCAAGTCCATGGTATTTATAATGTATACTTAATGATTAGGTAATAAAAATTAAATTGCTCTGGATCTTTCTTCAGTTATATATATACTCTTTATGTTTCATAATAAGTTTCGTTTTAGATTAATTTACGTTTATTAAGAAAAAATAAATATAGTTTTCTTAGTTATGCTTATTTCTAAGTTTCACTTCTTCCTTCCCTTCCATTAAATAGTCAAGCTCAGTTTTCAACTTTTTTTTCTTAAAAAATAAGAGCGAGACTTTCATAGTAAAGGGAGAGACGAAGTCTAGTAACACAACATCATGATTTAGCCTAGCCCTGACAAGCAGTTCACCGTTTCACATGATAGAACCCATCACAGCAGAGGAAGTCTAGCACCCCTATATACTCATATCTCGACTTGACAACCAAAATTGCGGAAAATGGAAATTTATTGATCAATGGTGGGGATGAGCGCCCATGTGTACGCCTAACCTTCAGCCACCCCTCAATGGCACTAATAAGCACACAAGACGCATAGGTATAGGGATGCATGTTTTACAAGACACTAATACAAGAAGGAAAAAGGGTTTGATATACCCCTCAACTTTGCCATTTGAAACTGATATGCCCCTTGTTATCAAAGTGGCATTTATACCCTTATCGTTATACAAACGGCTCACATATACCCCTACCGTTAGAAAATGAGCTCACATATACCCTTCATTTAACGGAAGTGAAAAAAATTAGTTTTAAATTTATATTTTTGACTTTTAATTTTCTTAAAAATTATTGAGGGGTATATATGATTCTTCTAGCAAAGTTCAAAGTATATTTTAATCTTTTTCATACATAAATTATTATTTGACTTCTTTTATTATAATTATTTAAGTTTCTTATTCTTATTTTANNACATATACCCTTCATTTAACGGAAGTGAAAAAAATTAGTTTTAAATTTATATTTTTTACTTTTAATTTTCTTAAAAATTATTGAGGGGTATATATGATTCTTCTAGCAAAGTTCAAGGTATATTTTAATCTTTTTCATACATAAATTATTATTTGACTTCTTTGATTATAATTATTTGAGTTTCTTATTCTTATTTTATTTTTTTCTTTCATTTCTTAGTGTAAAGAAAAAAATTTAAAACTATTTTTTTTGTCTATACTGTAATTTAATTTTTGTATTTGAAGAAAAAAATTTGGTCATCTATAATAAGTTTTACAAGTGAAACATAAATAAATTTGACGATCAAAATAATAAATTTAAATTAGTCATTGAAACCAAAAAAAGTCAAAAAAAATATGTTTGATGAGGATTAAATATACTCATATGAGATTTTTTTTTTAAAAAATAAGAAATTAAACTAAAATTACTTTTTTTCATTTCCGTTAGAGGAAAAGGGTATATGTGAGTCACTTGGATATAAGTAGGGGTATATATGAGCCACTTTCATAACGAGGGATATATTAGCTCTAAATGACAAAGTTGAGGGGTATATCAAACCCTTTTCCCTTAAAATAAATAGTTCTTTAATATGAGGGTTTATATATAGTTGAAAATAATTACTACTATTTTGTCTTAAATTTCTAAAGCAACACTTATTTTTGGACAACTTTTGTTAATATAAATAATACTTATTTTAAAATAATTTTTTTATTAAAATAACACTTATTTTGAAACGAAAAATTATATATACGGACTGCTTTACAATTATTGCCCTTGTTGAAAGTCAAGACTAATTTTTAATGTACAAGAAATGCTTCCCTAATGATGTACGTACATGTGATGTGGACATCCATATCTTAAGAAGCAATATTCTTTTATAAACCTTAAGAAAAAATTTATGTGATTTATGGATGGTGTAAATAAGTGTGTCGTCATCTTTAGTTGGTTAAAACAATTTTAAAAAAATATTTTCTAATAAAATAAATTCTTTAAAAAAAGATAACATTTCTTTTAATGAAATTAGGGAAAAAGTTAAACAAAACAAATTTCACCAGTGACTTTTCAAGAAAAAGTAAATACAACCTTAGTACCTTTATTTCTGATGTGAACGATTTGTTTTGAGTTGTTTCGTTCACACCCTCTAACACATATCACCCCTATCCTCTGTTTCCGCTCACCCTCCCCACCACCCTCACATCCTACCCCTACCCCCATCTCACATTGTATTTTTGTAGTCTGTATTTTAGAACCAAGTAAGTCACTAACACGATTTGTGATGAGAAGGTTTGAGTCCCTTTCACATGTTTAACTAAATATTTCGGATTCATGCTTTTAAAAATAAAAATAAAATTGTTATGATCATCTTCTTTAAAAATGAGTCTTGTAATAATTGTGATCTAAATTTAGTTGGATTTCAATTATACAAATACCAGTCATCGAATAGAAAACTAAATAAATCAATAAATTATATAAATATTTTTAAAATAATATGTTTTTATTTACATATAAAGGAAACATTAATTTTTCATGAAAGTATTTTACCTGAAAATGATTATGCGAGAATTGCATGTTAGAGATGATATGTAAATGGGATGACCATTTTAAGTTGATATGTAATTCAAATCGACCCTAGAAATCGTGACAAAAATACAAAATTAATGTGGCAAACATTGACTTGGCATTGATATTTCAAGACATTAGGCATGAGGCAAAGAGTTCGCACATTTAATTAAAAGGCCAAGATAAGGCAGAGACACAACTATGACGTGTGTGGGAGTGGTGTGCTTGACGGTCAGTGGCGGAGCCAGGTAGGACCTAGGAAATTTATCCGTACTTTTTTAAAATAAAAAGTTATATGATTTATATATGGTTAAAATTATTTTATGTGCATATACACTACTAGAAAAAACTAATTCCCCATTAAAATTTTCCATTGAAAAAAAATATTGATGGGCTTTTTTCACGAATATTCTGATTGAATCGATCAATGAGAGAAAAAAACATTCAGTTACTAGTTCAAATATTTCAATGAAAATCTATTTTTCACTATGTGTTTTTTCAATGAGGTGGTTCGATGATAATAGAATGAGAAAATCATGTTTTGTATATAGTATAAATTTTCTATTGGTTCATGGTGGGAAAAAAAAAGAGCCTATGTTCTTAGTAGTGATCAAATACTAGATGTTGAATCTCGTTCCTTTAGTTTTTTCATATGTTTACTTTTTCATATTTTAAAATTTATTAATAAAAATTCTGACTGATCTGTCACGATTCACGACTTGGCAATAGGCGCACGCACATGAGCAAGCAACACACCTTGACATGCCAAACACATTGGTGGTTACCAAATCCATGTCATGCACAAGTCAAGCCGCACTTGGATGGTTGAGCTTTGTGGCGCAGGGGCGGTTTGTGTTTTCTAGTTTTGGGTTGTGTCAACTACATTAGGTAGATTGTGGCTAAGTGGACCAAATGTCCTAGTTATGTTATATCACACCAAATTATATATATATATATATATATAAAACATCCTTTGTTAGTGACATTTTAATATTATTATAAATATAGCTTTGCGTTGCTACATTGTGTGTTGGTTATTTATCTAGTAACTTATGTAACCTCTAGACTATTCATTGTAAAAAGGATTTTCTTCTCTATAAATAGTAATGGTTTGATCTTCCTTTGTTTTGAGTACAAGAAAATAGAGTCGTGAAAGAGAGTTCTTATTAGTTGAAGGGAGGTGTTCTTTTTGTGGAGATTTGAACTCAACACTTGCCTGTTTGCTGAGTTATATTTCGTGAATTGATCATTGTATCCTCGAAAGGACAAGTCAAAAAGACTACTGCTGGATCGGTGAAAAACATTTGTTGCAGTGAGCTTGAATCTCCTTAAAGAGAGTGAGATATCTTCCACTTATCGTGAAGATAATTATTTTCTCCATTTTTATTTTCAATTATAATTTGTAATATGTAATTTTTAAAAACATCCTTTACTTAAAGAGGAAAAATCTGAGCGACACTAATTAGTTTGTGTTTGAACATGCAATATGAAGCGGTGATTTTAAATCAGTATTTGAACATGCATGAAGAAATTATCCGTACAATGTAAAAGAATTATATCAGAGAAGAATTAGTTAGTACTATTATTTACTAACTTGTTTATGAATAATGATTTGCTCATCTAATAAGATTATATACAAATTAAGGAAATTTCGGTAGTTTCCACAACTTGTTGGAATTTCATGTTTATGAAAAAAAAGTACAAACTGATTTAAAAAAATCTAAATTACATATTCAAACAATACTTTAACTTCAAATCATAATTTTATATCACATATATATGTGTACTCGAGTTGATACCATCCTTGTGCATTTGCAAAAGCAATGGTTAAGCAAAGCAAATATACAAACTAGAAAATGCAAAATGGAAGTTGACAAAAAGGGGAGAGAAGGAATCGAGTCCTTATTGAATTCCCACCCCACAGAATTGCTTGGATCGATGGTAAACATCTTTACCTTCTGTCTTAAATTTATGCATTTGAATTACCAATGAAGCAAAAAGGTGTAACTTCTAAGGAAGAGTACTAAAAAGAATGACCTTAATTTTTTGAACTTAGGTAAAAGTCTCTGACAAGTGAAGACGTGTGGTCTTAGTCTTATAGTCAGGTCATGCTAATTCCATATCAATGGATCAGTATTGAGAAGCATGTACTTGGATGGTTGTTTTTAATTAGGCAAACATCTTGATTGTCTTTACAATCTTACCTCCTTTAGTATTGAGCGGTCATGTGAAAGTCTTAGCAAGTGATTCAAATTCTTTTCCTCTTGAGGATGAAACTTATCCCGGCCTCAACGCTCCACAATTAGCAGTGTCGTAAAGAAACCAGCTTCGAAACTTACCTTATTAAAATATTAAAAAATAGATAGTCTAGATTTCTTCTTATATTTAAAACATATTATATCCTTGTGAAATATTTATTTTTATAAATACAGTATCACTGTATCAAGAGTATTAATGATATCTTATGTTGCTGCATTTTTCTAAATGTCTATTTCATTTCAAATAAATTCACATTTATTTTGTCACGCCCCGAGTCTACATTCCGGACGTGGCTGGCACTCGAAGACCATTGTTGGCCCCAAGCAAACCATTGGCCTGACTTACTTACTCAGCGGAAGACTTAAACTTCAGAAACAACCTCAAATAAAGAACTTATGAAAAATCTTAGAATGTCTAGAAAAATAGCATTCAATAGCCAAAATGGCTACTCAAGTCTCATAGCAAAACATCTGAAATACAAAGCTAACAGACTCATAACTAATTGTCTGACTATCTATGAAATCTCTAAAACAACTGAGATGGATGTTGGGACAAACCCCACAACATTCTAAAGAACTGATAATAAACTGAAAGCAATAAAAGGGATCCTCTAGAATACAAAGAGGCTCACCAACATACTTTGAACTGCTCACTGGATCAACAATGCGCTGGATGCTGATCCTAGTTACCTGTGTCTCAATCATAAGACGATGCAGGCCAACTGGCATCAGTACATGGAATGTACGAGTATGCGAGTTGGAATGCTAAACACAACATAGGTTTGAAAAGAATCTGAAAGAAACTAAAGAACTTACCTGGCTCAACACAACTCAACATAACTGAACTCATTTCAATATAAAACAATTTAAAACATGTGCAATATAAAGAAAAGTTGTTTCAAAACATGATGCCAACTTTATGTGTATGTGTAGCGACCCTAAAAATAGATAGGTGAAACTAGAGCTGTAACGACTTGGAAAAAAATGATAGGTTAAGCAAGAGCCTATGACTTTGTGTNTTGGACTTTGCCTTAGTTTTATTTGGTAGGTCCATGTAGGCAAGGGGCGTTTTCGTAAATATTAATTTTAGTTAAATTAAGAAGTGAGTATATTTATTTTATTTCTAATAGCTATATATGGTATTAAAACTTTTAAAAAGGTATTGTTTTAATTCATTCTTCAAAAAAAAAAAGGGTTCTCTCTAGAACACCATTGAAGGCAAAGGTCAAGTTGGAGCTAGGGTTTCGAATTGAAGGTTTCTTGCATCAAATTTTCGTGGGTTTTCTCAATACTAAGGTATGGTGGCTCTTTATCTAAAGCTAGTTTTCGCTTTAGAACCAATTTCAAAGGGTTTTCAAATTCTCAAAAGTTATGAAAAACTTCTATTTCTTACTCTACTCAAGGGTTCTTGCATTAAATGGTTTTAAATGATGGATTGTGATATTGTTGATATTAAATTGATGTTTTCAAGTGAAAAGTCTCATGAACCCTTGATTTCACAAATTTCTATATTTGACTTACGAAATGGGTTTGTTGATAATGATTGGGTATTGATGAATTTATGCTTAGAATAGATAGTATTGTTGATGTTTATGATTTTCTATATCTATTGATTAATGTCGAGGATGGCTTTGGAGGATGGTAAGTTGGCTTAATCTCATATTATTGATATAATTGTTCTTGCTTGGTTTGATCCACTTAT
>NC_064283.1:11508626-11518669 GCF_019186545.1 Solanum stenotomum | reverse complement strand
ATGCTATCTACACATGGCACGAGTAGGCTTTGAAAATACTAAAGTGAGTTCCCTAAGTCTAACGACTATTATGTGAATGTCCCCTTATGTGCTTGAATGTCTCCTAAATGGTTTCTTAAAGAATGTTGGTCTATTGATGTTATGCTATAAAGGAAATGTCCTTATCTAAGGTAATCTTTAGGAACACTTTAAGTGTGCTTGAAGAGGTTGTATGGGTGGTCACTTCTTGTCTCACTCAAGTGTGTCTTAAGGTTATATTAGGTAGAGGTCCTACGGTAATGAAATTGCGTGTGTTCTTTTAAAGTTAAGCATGGGTTGTATATGAATATATGTTGAGTATGTATATTGTTGGCTATGGTTTTATATGTGAACATTGACTTGTATTATGTCTCTTATACTTGTGAAGTGAAGGTTTTATCAAAATAATATGAAAGCATTTATTCCTTGTAAATGTCCGTTTTGGCATGTTTTTGCATGGTCTCCATACTTAGTACTTAATTGTGCTAATTCCATATTTCTCTATTTTCTACAAGTGTACGTTCCGAAAAGTAAGCGGGTTCTATAGTAAGCTTGGAACTTGAAGTTCTTCCAAGATCTTGTGGTATGTCCTCATATGTCGAGGACAAGACTTTTCTATTCTAGTTTTATGATAAGGTTCTTGTAATAGACTTAATAGACTTCTTTTGATTGTAAAGGCTGTGTCCCTAGTATGTTTTCACGTTTATGTCTAAGATGGCTAAGAGACTTAGTATTCCGCTTGTGTACTTTTGAATGATGTTTTAAAAGTGACCTTTGAGTCTTATGGAATTTTATTTAAAGAGTTTTTAATTCCGCACTATTTTACATATCTAATGTGATGAATGCTAAGGGCTTGTATGAGACCTCTGAGAGGTCGAATACGCATGTTACGACTTGGGGATGCTCCCGGGTCGTGACAGTATGCAAAGATAAATATAACTCTGAGATATATGTAAAAATAAAAATAATCTGATGTATATAAAAATATAAAATACTGTTGTGGGAGTTTCTCTAATCGACAAACATCACTTAAGAGTTATAGTGATGATACAACACTTTACCTCACGCTGCCAAGGACCATCTTATACCTTGCCAAGGGTATAGAACCTAACTCACTAAATGGATCCACTAGTTTATGCTAAAAAGCATTAAATGATTCATCTAAAAAGTATGACCCTTTTCTACCCATGATGGCTACATGGTTTATGAGGGTTGTGGGTTCTTTGAACGCTCCCCTATATCGGTGTTCAATACTACTCCCAAAATATGATACTAGCTCTTTATGTTTAAAAACATACTTCTTTCTATAGTTTGAGATAATTGCTCAAAAACTTAGCTCAAAGGCTATCTTGGAAATCAAGGTTTCCTCTCTTGCTTTATTGTGAAAGCATTTATTATTTAACTGAAAACTAGCCCAAAGGCTCTTTACTGAAAAACTAGCTCAAAGGCTCCTTACTGAAAAACTAGCTCAAAGGCTCTTTTGGAAATATCAGTTTCCATTCTTATTTAAATGTGAAAACATTTTAAACTCTTTTGGGAATACATAGTCCCCATATACTTTTGAAGAAATGAACTTCAACTTTACTCTTTACTCAACTCAAACTCAAGTCTTAAAACAAAGTTAAAACATTTGTAAAAGACTTTTGGAAAACTTTATGAACTTCTCTTGACTTGACTCTTGACTTCTCTTGACTTGACTCTTAACTTTCCTTAAATTGAATTTATGGATTCAAGGATCGTGATTTGTGCTAGGAAAGATCTCATGATGTTTAGGAATGAATTTAGATAGCTAAACATGAGAAAAAAAATCAAAATTTCACTATCTAAGGGTGGGTCCGCGACGCGGAAAAGCATTTAAATTTTGGTTTCGAAAATAACTTTTGAGGCAGAACGGTATGTGACCGCTCCGCTCCGCAAAATAGCTTTTCCCATAACTGGGAGTGGGTCCGCGACGTGGAGGCATGTCCAAATTTTGACCGACGAAATTTCTTCTTCGTTTTCCAGCTCTAAACCCTCTAAACTCCATGGGTCATTTCCCCAAACACTTAGAATCGATTATATGTTCAAAGTACATCAGATTCTACTCAAAATCAAACCTAAAATCATGAATTCGGATCAAACAACTCCGCCACAATTTCAATGAATCAAGAAATTAATAGAACTTCAACAAACCCATCAAGAACTCAATTTCTAAGCTTTCAAGAACTTAAATTCGCTAAAATAAAGCATGCTTGGCGTGTGGGTGCACTAATATCACATACCTTATAGGGATCACCCCGACGAAATCCACAAGCTAAACTCGATGAACTTGATGATTTCCTTGCTTCTCCTTCTCTTTTCTCCTCTTCTTTCCTCTTCTCTAAAACCCTATCTCTTTTCCAAAAGCGTAAAACTAACCAAGTTCAGTTTAGACCCTAATTAATTCACTTAAAAAGAATTTAATTAATTGGATAAGGAAAAGACTGAAATACCTTTCAAAAATTCGGATTGGACATTTCCTTATTTGAACAGCCCAACTTCCAATGGTCGTATCTCACTTTTTCCAAAAGCGTAAAACTAACCAAGTTCAGTTTAGACCCTTAATTAATTCACTTAAAACGAATTTAATTAATTGGATAAGGAAAAGTCTGAAATACCTTTCAAAAATCCGGATTGGACATTTCCTTATTTGAACAGCCCAACTTCCAATGGTCGTATCTCACTCATACAAACTCGGATTCGCGTAATCTTGGTGGCGTTGGAATGATCGTTCCAAGAGCTTGCCAACCATACCTGGAAGTACACTTAACTCATCCTGATCTAGGAGTTATGTCTATTTGAAGTTGACCAAAAACTCACTATTTCCTAACTTAAGTAAAATTCCAGATTTTTCCTTCTTTCCAAAAATGACTCTTTCCAATTATTGGTTTCTTCCTATTTATTTCAAATTGCGGGATGTTACAAATTTCGTTAAATAAAATTTCTTCTATTATATTATTATGCTAATTAGCTCAAAAGAACGAATAGGATATTTCCTTAATATTCCATCTGTCTCAAATTATTTATCGTAATTATTTAATACACAAGTCTCTTAATTAGGAAATATTCCACCTTAGCTTTTGGGGTTCTTATTCCTACTATGTAATATTGTATATTTGAACTCACTAAAATGGATCAACCTACTTCTGAGATGAATTTATCGATTGAACTAGATTTACTGACTCTTAATTTCCCATGCTACCGAGTTTTGAGCAGACGGAACCATTCGACGATGGTGAGATACCTTCATAGAAAGTGAAGTTGTAGAAAGATAGAACATGGCTAGAACACATATTGAAGAAAGAAGATGTATAGATGAGAGGTAGTTTCCTTTGTGTGTTTTTGGTGTTATTAATAAAGAAGTTAACCGATTAGGGTTGTGGCGAACATAGTCGAAACTAGAATTTCAATTTTATTGCTTTTGAATTTTATAATGACGATTATAAGTAATAATAATGAGTTTAAAATTTATACATATTTAATAAATTTATTAATATAAATAGATTATTAATTTGAGCAAAATCTACTAAGTTCGACTGAATTTCATGCAGACTACTAGTTGTCTAGCTCCCCCCTACTGATAGAGTGGTAAAGTACTCTTTCATCCTTCCTTAGAGGTCTCGTGTTCGAGCAGAGTCGGAACCACTTTACCCTTCGTTGAAAATTATATCGTGTACATAATTTAAATGTTAGCTATTACGAGTGTATATTTAATTTTTGCACACCCTTAACACAACTGAGAAGAAAACTCGCAAAACCTTCACCAAACTCCTGGCTCCCCCACTAGGTTCAAGTCCTCCTAAGTACGAAATCATTTTTATTAGGTAGCATCTTACTCTCAACATAAAAAATTTCGATATGAATTCAAATTTAATAAAAAAAAAATCGATCCTACCAATGTGGACTGTGCCGGAATATGGTCGGAAAATAAATGAGTTATAATACGTACGTTGTTTATTTTACTCGTTTTCTAATAATTCCTATAGTTGATTATGTCAAAATTATTATGTCTAGAATATTATCTGCTGACTTGTCAATACTTCCAATTGGCAGAATAATTTTCTGTCGGAAAATCATGAATTTTTGAGTTTTCGTCATTAATTATTATTGTCTTATCGTATTTTTTTTAAAAAATTATCAATAAATTTTATTTAGATATTTTATGGAGTAATTTATTTTAATTGAGCAATTGAATATATAATAAGATATTTTTATTAGATATTTTCAATTTAAATTTTGAAAATATTTTACACTTATTTTCAAGTGTCTGTTAGGTAATAATTAAGTTGAACACATAAAATATTTCATCTCATTTAATTATCACTGCAACAAAAGCAACTTTTAGCGGCAATAAATATACATGCTAATAATGAGTACTAAAGTTTTTACCGGCATTAGTTAAGTGTCATTAGATCTAATGTCGCTAAAGTCTTTAGAGACATATACAAAGAGTGTTAATTGCCGCTAAAAATACAAATTTAGCGGCAATTGATCTATTGTCATTAATTAATTGTCGCTAAAGATAATTTTAGATGTAGTGTATATATATATCAATCTCAATTTTAGAACATGCCTGTAATTTTTCTTTTATTGAGATAATTGTGGTGCACGCCACACGATTAATTTCATGAGATACTTGTTACCTCATACCAACAACAAGTTTCAGTTAACTCCGTTCACAAATATTATGTTGAACATTATAATTTAGACTAATGCATAACTAAAGGAGATATATTTTAAGTAGTTAACCAATTATTTGTGTAATGAACGCTTGAGAATACGTAAAAAATTCCAAAATTTGAGTTCGAAATGTTTAATAGGAACACTTTAATTATCACGTGTTCGTGATGTGCTAACTCAATCGAAACATATCATAGCTCGAATGTCTAAATAAAATTGACCATCATCATCAATGTATTTCATAGTTTTTTTTATTTTATATATTTCCTTTTCGATCTATCAAAGAATGAATACACTTTCTTATATTAAAAAGCTATTTTTAAAAAACTTTGAGGGTTTTTATTTCATATTTAATTAATGACATGTTCTTATCATCACCATGACATATTAAAGACTACATTTTCAAAGGGTTTTTTTTTTTTCATATGTAATAAAATTCAATCTTTCTTTTTTCTTCTTACTTAAATTTTGTCCTCGATCGAACACTATGGTTATAAAAAAAAAAGTGAAAAATAAGTCTTGGACCAACGTTTTTTAATTTGGTAATATAATACCTATCATATAAAACTTAATGCACCGTCCGCCTCCAAATATTTTCTATCATATAATATATAGTCTTTCACGTAATATTCTCCCCTAGTCCCCTCTACCCCACCACCCACTATATATACACACATCATTTTAGTTTTGTACTTTGGTACAACTATAAATACCTTTCATTTTGAGTGCAGCCAAAATGTAATAATTAAGTGAAAGTATATGCATTTTAATATTATAACTCCACAAAAAAGAGCCTCAATATTTTCACTCATGATCATGAGGCTCTCAAATGAAACTATTTACAAATCAAATTGCAACATTATGGGATTGATACCCCCTATTTCAAAGTGTTCTACATTGAGCACTAAACAACTTGGAGCTCGTAGATTCAAGATCACGAGCTTGTGGAACTCGGAGTTCAACCACTGCTCTGTTGGAGACAAAGCAGTGGCTGAACTCCGGGACCAGTGGATGGAGTTCCAAGGGATTAAAAATTGGGAAGGCTTGCTTGATCTGCTTGATGATGATCTTCGTAAGGAGATCTTGAGGTATGGGAAATTCGTCGAAGCAGCTTATCGCTGCTTTGACTTTGGCATGTCATCACCCTCGTATGCCACTTGTCTTTATCCTAAGAGTTCGATGTTGACAAATTGTGGACTAGACAAGACCGGTTACAAGGTGGTCAAGAACTTGTACGCCACATGTGTGGTCCAAATGCCACGATGGACTAAAAAGACGTTCCCCAACCTAGCGTCTCCACGATGCAGCTGGATCGGTTATATGGCCGTCTACGACGACGCGAAAGAGATCACCAGGCTCGGGCGCCGCGACGTTGTGACACTTATCGGGGTACCGCCACCTCATCTGAATGGCTCGAGAATTTACGCTCCACATTGACTTGCTTACCAGATGACATGACGACATCCAACGAAAATTACGATCAACCCATGGTACAAAGTGGACTCTTGAGCTTATACATGACAGCAAACACCCAATGAGACCAAAGTTTGCAAGACACAATTAGAGAAAAAATTGGCAAGATTGTTGATAAATATAGTGATGAGGCATTAAGTATAACTAGCACAGGACATAGTCTTGGTGCTGCCCTTGCAACATTAATAGCGTGTGATATTACTACAAAATTTAGTAGCGCACCCATAGTGAGTGTTGTATCATTTGGAGGGCCTAGAGTTGGAAGCAAAAGTTTTCGATGCCAATTAGAGAAAAGCGGTACAAATGTTCTCCGAATTGTCAACTCCGACGATCCCGTTACAAAAGTTCCAGGGTTTGTCATCCATGACGATATTGATGACGTGGCAGAAAGAGGGACTACTCACATGGCGTCCATTAGGATGCCAAGTTGGCTACAAAAGTGCATGGAGGATACCCAATGGGTGTATGATGAGGTAGGCAAGGAACTTAGATTAAGTAGTAAAGGGGATATTGCCACGTGTCACAATCTCAAGACATATTAACACTTGGTAACACTTACGAAAAATGTGTAGCTTTAGTTTGGAATAAATAAATAAATTCCAAAACGATTGAAAAAACCAATATTTGGTTTGGTTTGGTTTAAAGTTTGAAAATCGATACTATTTGGTTTGGTTTTAGTTTTACTAAAAATTAAACAAACCACAAAATAACCAAATCGAACTGAGAAATTAAATATGTAAATTTTATAATTATTTATATATTCTTCATAAATAAAATACAAATATTTTGTTAAATTTTAATTAACATAAGTCTTTAAGTTTACCATTTTTTCAAGTCCAACACTTAAATTTTGGCCTTACTATTATAACCCTAATTTCAAGTGTATCAAAATCAATTACTTAGTCTTTACCTGTCCAACCTCACATAAGATAGTCACACTATTTTCTTAATTGAATCACTTTGTTCGTGTAATAATAAATCTAGTGTTGCTTAACTGAACACACAATAGGTTTCTGTGGATTGTTCATGTATTAGGTGTCCGTGTCTATCGAGATTCGTATGTCCTAAAAAAAATTATTACTTTCAAACCAAAAAAATCAGAAAAAACCGAACCAAACTGACAATTATTTTTTTCATTTGATTTGATTTGATTTTAAAAAATTAAAAATCAACTAGATTGATTTAATTCTGATTTTAACCAATAAATATAACAAAACTTTGACAAATTTAAAATGGGCAAATAGTGACATGACATTGATATTCAAGACATTAGGCAGACACAACTAAGACGTGTGGGGGAGCAGTGTCTTGACATCTTGGGCAAAGCCAAGTAGGAACCAACGATTTATTCGAATTTTTTTCGATTAAAAATTATATTATTTATGTCTATACTTTATTTAAAAAAAATACTTTTTTTCCGTTAATTGAAATTTTCCATTGAAAAATGTTCATTGACTATTTGTAAGATATTTGATTAAATCTGTGAAAAAAGTAAAAATGTTTAGTCCAACATTTTAATGGAAATCTACCATGCATTTTTTCACTGAGCTGGTTCGGTGGAAATGAGATTGAATCATATGTTATAGTACAATTTTTTCAATGATTCGCGGTGGAAAATATCTCTATTTCCCATAGTGGTATGTAGTAGATGTTGAACCTCTTTTTAACATTTTTATATATTTATCTTTTTATATTTTAAACTTCATGATAAAAATTCGGACTCCGTCACTATTCATGACTAGGCAACGGCGCTAGATTCAGGCTATCAACATTGCCAAACACATTGATAGTTACTAGACTCATATTGTGTTCTAGCTTTAGGTGACATGAGTTTTGAAATGTTTTGAATGGCTAAGCATTTTTGGATTTGATTGTCAAGTACATTAGATAAAATTATTGTGTCTAAGTGGACCAAATTAAATGTCTTATATATGTATGGCAAGTGTCAAACTGTGAGACCATATATATATATATATATAACACCCTTTACATTACATGTAATAGACGTGGGAGAGAGCTAGAGAACTCCGGCATGTGTTTGTACATGTGATATAAAAAAAACGATTTCAAATCAACGTCTGATCAGCTTGCATTTTGAGATCGTGTTTTCAAAACTTATATGAATAGAAAAATTAATTCATAAGTTTATGTTTTGTAAGAAGAAAAACTCAGATTTTAATTTTTGGAAAAAGAAAAAAGTTCATGTTAGCTCGGTTTGAAGAGAATGTTTCTATCACGTGCTAGAACTATAATAATTAATAAGAATAACTAGCTATTGTATTGACTAGTGATTATTTTAAAAATAATATTATGTGTATTTGGAAATTTGTAATTATAAGCATTTAACTATAAAAAAAATAGGGAAATCTGCGATTTATTAATGCGATGTCTTAGAATATTCTGATATTTTGTTTATGAACTATAATTTATTTATTTGGTAAGAGTGTATAAAAATTAGGAAAATTTTAATATGAAATTTTCATATTTTTAAAATTATATATAATTTAAAACTCTAAATGGCAGAAACAAAACTTTTATTAAGATTGTATGTCCCCCTTAGATTAATGTTAGCTGTTCATTATTCTATTTTCTCACAAACTTTTAATATGTGACGACTTTTTAATTTTCTTTTTTACTTTAACTATTTTTGCTATTTTATATTGTACTTTTTATTTTTCATTTTTTATTTATTTTTATATCCTTTCGATCCAATTTTAAAAAATGTCTTTTTCAGGTCATGATTCTATCAAAAGTAAGTTTTCTATTCAACAAATATAAAAATAGATAGATATACAACTCATCGCCTCAGACCCTATTTATAAACTATACTAAATATGTTATTATTATTATTATTACTATATTAATTGATAGTTTAGACTAGGACTGTTCAAAATCGAATCGAAACTGATAACCCGAACCGAAAAAAAGTTATTGGTTTATCAGTAATGGGTTATTGGTTTAGTGATTTTGATAACTGTTTTGATTTTTTTGTTATTGGGTTATCCGTTCTTAACGGTTTGAGGTTTTTTCTTAACGGGTTAACCGATAACCCGATAGTAAATTAAATAATTATATTTATACCATTTTGTATATAAAGTCCTTGACTTAGAGTTCGATTTCCTACTTTTATTTTTGGTTGTCTCAACACTTGGTTATTCTATAATGTAAAACTGTTTGCTTTTGAGCAAAGATGTAGCTTGTGATCTCATGTACATAGTTCATTTTGTTTGTCACCTTGTTTCTAAGTAATTTTTCAATTTTTTTTTGTGTCAAATCATAACGGTTAAATCAATAACCGAACCTATAACAATTAATAACCGATAAACCAATAAACGATAGGCCACTATCTTAATGGTTCTATAACGGTTTAACATATCTACAAACTGATAACCAATAAGTCAAATTGATAAACTTCAAAATTGAACCGAACCGACCGATCGATACGGGCTTAGACTGTCTTCAACTCATTTTATTACAATTTCAATCAATACTCTATGTTCCAAAAAAGTTGTATTATATCTATATAGAGATGTTAATAAAGAGAAAGTAAGTAAGTTATTTAATTTCTTCCCAAATTTTCTTTAGTTTTTCCTTACGAAAGATTTTCTAAATATTATATTATATTATATCTATATAGAGATAGAGTTCACAAAGAAAAAAAATGTAAGTCATTTAATTTCTTCACAATTTTTCTTTAGTTTTTCCTTACAAAATATTTTTTCTCTTCATTTTTATTTGTTCATATTTGACTTAACACACTTTTTACACATTAATAAATGAAAGAGTTTTTTTAATCATATTACTCTTTAAATATAATAAAAATTTTAAAGAAATATATTGAAAAAATAACTATA
>NC_064283.1:11459455-11500801 GCF_019186545.1 Solanum stenotomum | reverse complement strand
GGCTTCTAACATGGTTCAAGGAACATTAGATCCTTCTAAACCCGATGGTCCACTAACACAACGTGAATATAATAAGGAAAGAGATCGCAAAAATTTAGCTAAAATGGTTTCTGTTTGTGGTTTACCTTATAGTTTTCCTTCACATCCCGGTTTTATTGAATATATTCAACAAACTTATAATCCTAATTATAGAGGTTTTTCAAGAAATACTGTTAAATCTGATGTTTTTGTATATCATGGTAAACATTGTCTATATCTTCGTTGTATATTTAGCATATTAGATTGTAGAGTATCTATAACTTCGGATATGAGTCGTAGTGTTAATGGACGTGATTATTTAACTGTTACTGCACATTGGATTGATCATAACTGGAATTTGCAAAAAAGAATCTTAAGTTATAAAGAATGTGTAGAGAAAAAAACGGGTGCATATTTAGCTTCAAATATTTTGAGTGTTCTAGATTATTACATGCTTATAGATAAAGTAATGTCTGTCGCATTTGATAATGCATCTAATAATACAAACGTTGCTAGTATGTTAAAAACTAGATTATGTCCAATTGATGTTAATGCTTTTCATGTTAGATGTATTGCACATGTATTAAATTTAGTTGTACAAAATGGTATTTCATTATTTAAATGTGGTTGTATGAAAATTGAATATGTTGTTGCCTGGATTTTTTATGCTCAGAGATCTGCTGGAATTAGGGAATTTAATGAGCGTTGTGTACTATGTGATTTGCCACCAAGAAAAATTCCAAGACATATTAAAACAAGGTGAAATTCTTTTTACGAAATGTTTTCAGTTGCTTACGAATATAAAAGACCCATACAAATGATGTTTAATGCTCATAATGCTGACCCATTAGATAGAATTTGTGAAGAAGATTGGGAAGAAACTAATGAACTATTAGAATTTTTAAAACTTTTTTATGATGCTACAACCATGTTTTCTGAAATTTATTATCCTACTACTTCATCAGTATTAATAATATTTGTGCTATTTCAATTTAATTTTCTAAATACAAAAATATTGAAAATTTTAGAGTTGCAATTGAAGGTATGATAGAAAAATTTTAAAAATATTTTTTTCCTATTCCTCAAATTTTTTTAACTGCTACTTTACTTCATCCTGACTATAAATTACGAGGTGTGCAGGGACTTGTTGACACTTTTTATGATACTTTAGAAATTTTACCGGAAGAAACTCCAACTTGTGAAATGTGTAAGTCTAGCATAAAAGTAGAAGCAAAAATTTTGTATGAAAAATATATAACTATAGGAAATACTAAAGGAGAAGTTGGTCAAACTTCTAATCCTCAGAGTAAAGCTCGAATTTCAAGTTATATGCGAGGTTTTCTTGATCTTAATTCTACTAACCGTGATGATTTTGAAAAATATCTGAATCAATCTTTAGAAATAGTGGAAGATGAAGATGGCAATTAAGACTTATTAGCATGGTGGAGGAGACGGAGCGTTGCATTTCCAATTTTGAGCAAAATGGTTCGTGATATTCTAGCTATTCAAGCTTCATCAGTTGCATCAGAGGCTGCTTTTAGTGCGGCAAGATTTCAACTTGGCGATCATAGACATTCATTGGCAAAAGAAAGTTTGGAAATATCAATTTTATTAAGAGACTAGGTCAACGCCGAGAGGAGGAATTATAATTTGCCAAAGTTAAGTCCCAAACAAGAAGCTTGGATTAATGCGGTAATTGGATCTAGTGATGATGAATTAGAGTCACAAGAGTTTCTAGCAAGTTTTCCAACGCCGGAGGATGTTACCATCGATATGATGCGACAATTAGAACTGAATTTTAAAGGAGAATACAAATATTAGATTACATCCGAGAACTAATTGAAACAGAACCTTTTCTAGAAGGTGGCTGCGTAAATTAGTTACTCATCTAATATTTGTAACAAATATTAGTTTTACATATGAGAACTTATTGAAACAGAACCCTTCCTAGAAGGTGGCTGCATAGATTAGTTACTCCACTAATATTTGTAAATTGTAACTTCTAAGTTTTAAGTTGCAATTAGATTTTATTGAATAAATTTGAAGGCTTTATTCAAGTCTTTTTTTATATAACTATTGTCTTGCATTTTAATTTTAATTTTAAAAAACTAATTCCACTAATATTTGTAAATTGTAACTTCTAATATTTTATTATTTTTTGTATTAAATCAAAAGTCAAAACAAAAGACTACATCACTATTTCAAGTTAAATTCTTTTAAAATATTTAAAATACAAATTTGAAATTTGAAACTTGAAACTTGAAACTTGAAATTTGAAAACTCAAGCATTTTTTATTAGCTAAAAATGTTATTGAAAACTAAATAAACTAAAAATGCTATTCAATAACATATAATTTCAATACAAATAAATAAACATATAAAAAAAAATCTCACGTCCCGTCCCGTCCCGCCAAACCCCGTCCCGCCAAACCCCGTCCCATCCCGTATATATAGTGGGACGGGATGGGACGAATTTTTATCCCCCAATCCCGGTCCCCCCAAAATCCCGGCCAATTGGTCTCCCGTCCCGTCCCCTAGTCCCCGTCCCCGTCCCCTTGCCAGCCCTACCTGCGTCTGTATCATAATAAGATGCAAGCCAACTGGCATCAGTACATTGAATGTACGAGTATGTGAGTTGGAATGCTAAACAACAACTTAAGCTTGAAAGGAGTACAAAGAGACACTTACCTTGGCTCTGCTCAACTCATGAATAACTCGACTTAATATAAAGCAATAATGACACATGCAATATATATAAAGCTTGTAAAATAGTGTAAGCAACTTAGTTCGTTAAAGTTAAAGCAATAACAAACTCAACTTTACTTATATATATAAAAGTAATATAACTTTTGTGGGAGATTCTCTAACCGACAAACACCACTATGAGCCTAAGTGGTGATACAACGTCTTGCCCACGCTGCCAGAACTGTCCTATACTTTGTCGTCGTATAGAACACTTAACTTAGTGGATCCACTAGTCTATGCTAAAAGCATCTTAAGGAGTCATCTAAAAAGTATGATCAGTTACTACCTATGATGGCTACATGGTTTTTGGAGACTTGAGTTATCTGAACCTGCATTCCCATATCGGTGCTCAATACTACTCCCAAAATTTACTTAGCTCATATGTTTGTAAAAACAAAACTTCTTTCTTTGGTTTGAGATAATTACTCAAAAACTTAGCTTAAAAGCTCTCTTGGAATCGATGTTCCCTTTTCTTGATCAAATGAGAAAACATTTATAACTCTTTGGGAATACTTAGTTCCCTAATAACTTTTTATGAGAAATGAACTCAACTCTTTACTCTTTGCTTAACTTGAAACTTAAGTCTTAAAACAAAGTTAAAATGTTTGTAAAAGACTTATGAAAACTTGAAATGAACTTCTCTTACTTGACTCTTGACTTTGATCTTAACTCTTACATGGATTGACTCGTAACTGATCCTTGAATTGAATTATGGATTCAACGATTATGATTTGTGTTTGGAAAGATCTCTTGATGTTTAGGAATGATTTCGAATAGCTAAACTTGAGAAAAGTTACGAAATCACCGTCTTGGAACAAGTCCGCGACGTGGAGGTGTTTTAAATAATTACTCGCGAAATTAAATTTTGAGACAGAGGAGTCCGCGTCCTCTTTGCAACGCGGAGCAGATTTTTGTTCACAGGGGGAACAAGTCCGCAGCGCGGACTTGTTTCTTGAACCTTACTCGACTTTTTCCTTCTTCATTTTCAGCCTCAAACCACCGAAATTTGATTATCTTCCTCAAATTTGTTTTAGATCCCGAAACCCAGCGTATATACTCAAGAACCTAACTCAAAGTAACTCTAAAACATCATGTAAAGATCTCGAAAACTCCACAATTCAACCCAATTCAAGAACAACATTCAAATTCAAGAATTCATGTCAAGAACATCAACTTTCAAACTCTTTTAGGGCGAATTGCGCTGAAACTAAACATGTTTGGTGCGTGGGTGAATGAACCCATCACTATGAGAGACTCACATACCTTAATAGGGATCACACCCGACGAATTCCACTTGCAAACTTGGATGATCTTGGCGAATTCTTGCCTTCTTCTCCTGTTCTTTCTTTCTTTCTCTCTTCTCCAAGCCCTAAGCGTATTCTAACTTTTCAAAACTGAATTAAGTTATGTTTTTACCCCAAATAAATCCCTAAAACAAATTAGGAA
Organism: Solanum stenotomum; assembly: GCF_019186545.1. Lineage (NCBI taxonomy): Eukaryota > Viridiplantae > Streptophyta > Magnoliopsida > Solanales > Solanaceae > Solanum > Solanum stenotomum. The sequence continues at coordinate 11,496,592 of NC_064283.1, read as the reverse complement.
ATTAATTAGAGAAAAGACTACTTTGCCCTTCCCTAAATCCGGATTGGGACTTTCCTCGATCCAACAGCCCGACTACCTGAAGGCATATCTCACTCATACAATGTCAGAATTTCGCAAACTTGGTGGCGTTGGAAAGATCTCTCCAAGGGCTTTCCAACCATATCAATAACTGCTCCTAATTCATCCTGAGCTAGGATTTATGGCCGTTTGAAAATGGCCAAAACTCACTTTCTTAACTTAGACAAAATTTTCCAGATTTCCTTATTCTTTCCAAAAATCATTATTTTCAGATTTTAAATTCTTTCTAGTCGTTTCTAGGTGCGAGATGTTACAATTATAAAATGAAAAGTGAACAAGTAATTAGGGACAGATGGAGTATTTCATTATCTTTCTATTCATTGTAAAAAAGATTTTCTTCTCTATAAATAGCGATTGTCTGGTCTTCCTTTGTTTTGAGTACAAGAAAATAGAGTCGTGAAAGAGAGTTCTTATAAGTTGAAGGGATCGGAGGTGTTCTTTTTCTAAAGATTTGAACTCAATCTGTGTCTGTTGGTTGAGTTATATATTTTGTGAATTGATCATTGTATTCGGGAAAGGACAAGTCAAAAAGACTATTGCTGGACTGGCAAAAAACATTTGTTGGAGTGAGCTTGAATATAATCGTCTTAAAGAGAGCGAGATATCCCCCCTTAGCATGAAGATAATTATTTTCTTTATTTTTATTTTCAATTGTAATTTGTAATTTGTAATTTGTAATTTTTACCAACACCCTTTTACTTAAAGAGGAAAAATCGGAGTGACACTAATTAGCTTGCGTTTGAACATGCAATATGAAGCGATGATTCTAAATCAGTATTTAAAAATACATGAAGAAATTATCCGTACCATGTATAAGAATTATATCAGAGAATAACTAGTTATTACTATTATTGACTAACTTGTTTATGAATAATGATTTGCTCATCTAGTAAGATTATATACAAATTAAGGAAATTTCGATAGCTTCCACAACTTGTTGGGATTTCATGCAGCCTATGCCCGAAATCTCAGAGACACATTTATACTATACTGAGGTCCTATTACCCTCCCGAACTTATTTTGTAAATAATTTTCTACCCCTTTTCGGCCTACGTGGCACTATCTTCTGGGCCCAGCGCGTGTTGACAATTTTTTCAAGTTATCTGGTTGATAGTGCCACGTTGGCCGAAAAGGGATAAAATTATTTATAAAATAAGTTCGGGGGTAATAGGATCTTGTCTCTGAGATTTCGGGCACAGGTTGAAGGGGTACTTATGCATTTTCCCAAAAAAATATCTAAATTACATATCCAAACAAAACTTCAATTTCAAATCATAATTTTATATCGCACATATATAAGTGTACTGGAGTTGATACAATCCTTGAAGCAAAGCAAATATACAAACTAGAAAATGCAAAATGGAAGTTGACAAAAAGGGGAGAGAAGGAATCGAGTCCCTATTGAATTTCCACCCCATAGAATTGCTCAGATGGTAAACATTTTTACCTTCGATCTTAAAATTATGCGTTTGAATTGCAAATGAAGCAAAAAAGTGTAACTTCTAAGGAAGAGTATTAAAAAGAATAATCTTAATTTCTTGAAATTAGGTAAAAGTCTCTGACAAGTGAGGACGTGTGGTCTTAATCTTATAGCAACTTCCCTCATGCCACATTGTGATAATTCCATATGAATTGATCAGTACTAAGAAGCATGTACTCGGGTGATTGCTTTTAATTAGGCAAACATCTCGATTGTCTTTGTAGTCTCACCTCCATTATTACCGTGCGGTCATTTAGAAGTTTTAGCAAGTGATTCAAATTCTTTTCCTCCTGAAGATGAAACTTATCCCGGCCTCAACGCTCCATAGAGCAACCAGCTTCGAAACTTACATTATTAAAATATTAAAAAATAGATAGACTAGATTTCTTCTTATATTTAAACATATTATATCATTGTGAATATTTATTTTTATAATAAGTAAAATAACACTATATTGCAAGAGTATTAATGATATTTGATATCTTATGTTGCGGATATTTCCTTAATATTCCATCTGTCTCAAATTATTTGTCGTAATTATTGAATACAAGTCTCTTAATTACGAAATATTCCACCTTAGCCTTTGGGGTTCTTATTCCTACTATGTAATATTGTATATTTGAACTCACTACAATGAATCAACTTACTTTTGAGATGGATTAATCGATTAAACTAGATTTACTTGCTTTGAATTTCATCATGCTACCGAGTTTTGAATAGACGGAACCATTCGACGATGGCCATATACCTTCATAGAAAGCCAAATTGTAGAAAGATAGAACTTGGCTTATGGCTAGAACACATATTGAAGAAAGAAGATGTATAGATGAGGTAGTTTCCTTTGTGTGTTTTTTTTGGTGTTATTAATAAAGAAGTTAACCGACTAGGGTTGTGGCGAACATAGCCGAAACTCAATTTTATTGCTTTTGAATTTTATAATGACGATTATAAGTAATAATAATGAGTTTAAAATTTAAAATTTATATATATTTGATAAATTTATTAATATAAATAGATTATTTGAGCAAAATCTACTAAGTTCGATCGAATTCCATGCGGACTACTAGCTGTCTAGCTCCGCCTTTACTGATAGAGTGGTAAAATACTCTTTCATCCTTCCTTAGAGGTCTCGTGTTTGAGCAGAGTCGGAACCACTTTACCCTTCGTCAAAAATTATATCGTATACATAAGTTAAATGTTGGCTATTATGAGTGTATATTTATTTTTTGCACACCCTTAACACAACTGAGAAGAAAACTCGTAAAACCTTCATTAAACTCCTGGCTCCCCCACTAGGTTCAAGTCCTCCTAAGTACGAAATTATTTTTATTAGATAGCATCTTACTCTTAACATAAAAAATTTCGATACGAATTTAAATTTAATGATTTTTTTTTCGATCCTACCAATGTGGACTGTGCCGCAATATGGTCGGAAAATAAATGTTATAATACGTACGTTGTTTATTTTACTCGTTTTCTAAAATTCCTATAGTTGATTGTGTCAAAACTATTATGTCTCGAATGTTGTCTGCTGACTTGTCAATACTTCCAATTGGCACAATAATTTTCTGTCGGAAAATCATGAATTTTTGAGTTTTCGCCATTAATTATTATTGCTTTATCGTATTGTTTTTAAAAAAAATTATCAATAAATTTTATTTAGATATTTTATGGAGTAATTTATTTTAATTGAGCATTTGAATATATAATAAGATATTTTTATTAGATATTTTTAGTTTAAATTTTGAAAATATTTTACACGTACTTTCTAGTGTCTATTAGGTAATAATTAAGTCGAACACATAAAATATTTCATCCCATTTAATTATCACTACAACAAAAGCAAATTTTAGCGGCAATAAATATACATATTAATAATGAGTACTAAAGTTTTTACCGGCATTAGTTAAGTGTCATTTGATCCAATTTCGCTAAAGGCTTTAGAGACATATACAAAGAGTGCTAATTGCCGCTAAAAATACATATTTAGTGGCAATTGAGCTATTGTCGTTAAAGGATCAATTTAGATGTAGTGTATATATATCAATCTCAATTTTAGAACATGCTTGTAGTTTTTCTTTTATTGGGATAACTGTGGTGCACGCCATACGATTAATTTCATGAGATACTTGTCACCTCCTACCAACAACAACTATCAGTTAACTCTGTTCACAAAGACTCTGTTGAACATGACTGAGGTTTAATTATACGGCTTATAATTTAGACTAATGCATATTAACTAAAGGAGATATATTTTAAGTAATTAACTAATTATCTATGTAATGAACGCTTGAGAATATGTAAAAAATTTCAAAATTTGAGTTCGAAATGTTTAATAGGAACACTTAAATTATCACGTGTTCATAATGTGCTAACTCAATCGAAACATATCATAGCTCGAATGTCTACATAAAATTGATCATCATCATCAATGTATTTCGTGTATATATATTTCATTTTGGATCTATCAAAGAATGAATACACTTTCTTATATTAAAAAACTTTTAAGTTTCTTATTTTATATTTAATTAATGACATTTTCTTATGATCACCATGACATATTAAAGACTACATTATCAAAGGTTTTTTTTTTTTCATATGTAATAAAATTCAGTCTTTCTTTTTTTCTTCTTACTTAAATTTCGTCCTCGATCGAACACGTACTATGGTTATAAAAAAAAAGTGAAAAATAAGTCTTGGACCAACGTTTTTTAATTTGGGAATATAATACCTATCATATAAAACTTAATGCACCGTCCGCTTCCAAATATTTTCTATCATATAATATATAGTCTTTCACGTAATATTCTCCCCTCTACCCCACCACCCACTATATATATACACATCATTTTAGTTTTGTAATTTGGTACAACTATAAATACCTTTCATTTTGAGTGCAGCCAAAATGTAATAATTAAGTGAAAGTATATGCATTTTAATATTATAACTCCACAAAAAAAGAGCCTTAATATTTTCACTCATGATCATGAGGCTCTCAAGTGGAAATATTTCCAAATCAAATTGCAATATTATGGGATTGATGCTCCCTATTTCAAAGTGTTCTACATTGAGCACTAAACGACTTGGAGCTCGTAGATTCAAGATCACGAGCTCATGGAATTCGGGGTTCAACCACTGCTTTGTTGGAGACAGAGCAGTGGCTGAACTCCGGAACCGGTGGATGGAGTTCCAAGGGATTAAAAATTGGGAAGGCTTGCTTGATCCGCTTGATGATGATCTTCGTAAGGAGATCTTGAGGTATGGAAAATTCGTCGAAGCAGCTTATCGCTGCTTTGACTTTGACATGTCATCACCCTCGTATGCCACTTGTCTTTATCCTAAGAGTTCGATGCTGACAAATTGCGGACTAGACAAGACCGGTTACAAGGTGGTCAAGAACTTGTACGCCACGTGTGTGGTCCAAATGCCACGATGGACTAAAAAGACGTTTCCGAACCTAGCATCTCCACAATGCAGCTGGATCGGTTACGTGGCCATCTGCGACGACGCGAAAGAGATCACCAGGCTCGGGCGCCGTGACGTTGTGATCGCTTATCGGGGTACCGCCACCTCATCTGAATGGCTCGAGAATTTACGCACCACGTTGACTTGCTTACCAAATGACATGACGACATCCAACGAAAATTACGATCAAACCATGGTACAAAGTGGACTCTTGAGCTTATACACAACAAACACCCAATGTGACCAAAGTTTGCAAGACACAATTAGAGAAGAAATTGGCAAGATTCTTGATAAATATAGTGATGAGGCATTAAGTATAACTATCACAGGACATAGTCTTGGTGCTGCCCTTGCAACATTAACAGCGTGTGATATTACTACAAAATTTAGTAATGCACCCATAGTGAGTGTTGTATCATTTGGAGGGCCTCGAGTTGGAAACAAAAGTTTTCGATGCCAATTAGAAAAAAGCGGTACAAATGTTCTCTGAATCGTCAACTCCGACAATCCCATTACAAAAGTTCCGGGATTCGTCATCCACGACGATATTGATGATGTAGCAGAAAGAGGGACTACCCACGTGGCGTCCACGAGGATGCCAAGTTGGCTACAAAAGTGCATGGAGGATACCCAATGGGTGTATGATGAGGTAGGCAAGGAACTTAGATTAAGTAGTAAAGGGGATATTGCCACGTGTCACAATCTCAAGACATATTAACACTTGGTAACACTTACGAAAAATGTGTAGCTTTAGTTTGGAATAAATAAATAAATTCCAAAACGATTGAAAAAACCAATATTTGGTTTGGTTTGGTTTAAAGTTTGAAAATCGATACTATTTGGTTTGGTTTTAGTTTTACTAAAAATTAAACAAACCACAAAATAACCAAATCGAACTGAGAAATTAAATATGTAAATTTTATAATTATTTATATATTCTTCATAAATAAAATACAAATATTTTGTTAAATTTTAATTAACATAAGTCTTTAAGTTTACCATTTTTTCAAGTCCAACACTTAAATTTTGGCCTTACTATTATAACCCTAATTTCAAGTGTATCAAAATCAATTACTTAGTCTTTACCTGTCCAACCTCACATAAGATAGTCACACTATTTTCTTAATTGAATCACTTTGTTCGTGTAATAATAAATCTAGTGTTGCTTAACTGAACACACAATAGGTTTCTGTGGATTGTTCATGTATTAGGTGTCCGTGTCTATCGAGATTCGTATGTCCTAAAAAAAATTATTACTTTCAAACCAAAAAAATCAGAAAAAACCGAACCAAACTGACGATTATTTTTTTCATTTGATTTGATTTGATTTTAAAAAATTAAAAATCTACTAGATTGATTTAATTCTGATTTTAACCAATAAATATAACAAAAACTTTGACAAATTTAAAATGGGCAAATAGTGACATGACATTGATATTCAAGACATTAGGCAGACACAACTAAGACGTGTGGGGGAGCAGTGTCTTGACATCTTGGGCAAAGCCAAGTAGGGACCAACGATTTATTCGAATTTTTTTCGATTAAAAATTATATTATTTATGTCTATACTTTATTTTAAAAAATACTTTTTTTCCGTTAATTGAAATTTTCCATTGAAAAATGTTCATTGACTATTTGTAAGATATTTTGATTAAATCTGTGAAAAAAGTAAAAATGTTTAGTCCAACATTTTAATGGAAATCTACCATGCATTTTTTCACTGAGCTGGTTCGGTGGAAATGAGATTGAATCATATTTTATAGTACAATTTTTTCAATGATTCGCGGTGGAAAATATCTCTATTTTCCATAGTGGTATGTAGTAGATGTTGAACCTCTTTTTAACATTTTTATATATTTATCTTTTTATATTTTAAACTTCATGATAAAAATTCGGACTCCGTCACTATTCATGACTAGGCAACGGCGCTAGATTCAGGCTATCAACATTGCCAAACACATTGATAGTTACTAGACTCATATTGTGTTCTAGCTTTAGGTGACATGAGTTTTGAAATGTTTTGAATGGCTAAGCATTTTTGGATTTGATTGTCAAGTACATTAGATAAAATTATTGTGTCTAAGTGGACCAAATTAAATGTCTTATATATGTATGGCAAGTGTCAAACTGTGAGACCATATATATATATATATATAACACCCTTTACATTACATGTAATAGACGTGGGAGAGAGCTAGAGAACTCCGGCATGTGTTTGTACATGTGATATAAAAAAAACGATTTCAAATCAACGTCTGATCAGCTTGCATTTTGAGATCGTGTTTTCAAAACTTATATGAATAGAAAAATTAATTCATAAGTTTATGTTTTGTAAGAAGAAAAACTCAGATTTTAATTTTTGGAAAAAGAAAAAAGTTCATATTAGCTCCGTATGAAGAGAATGTTTCTATCACGTGCTAGAACTATAATAATTAATAAGAATAACTAGCTATTGTATTGACTAGTGATTATTTTAAAAATAATATTATGTGTATTTGGAAATTTGTAATTATAAGCATTTAACTATAAAAAAAATAGGGAAATCTGCGATTTATTAATGCGATGTCTTAGAATATTATGATATTTTGTTTATGAACTATAATTTATTTATTTGGTAAGAGTGTATAAAAATTAGGAAAATTTTAATATGAAATTTTCATATTTTTAAAATTATATATAATTTAAAACTCTAAATGGCAGAAACAAAACTTTTATTAAGATTGTATGTCCCCCTTAGATTAATGTTAGCTGTTCATTATTCTATTTTCTCACAAACTTTTAATATGTGACGACTTTTTAATTTTCTTTTTTTACTTTAACTATTTTTACTATTTTATATTGTACTTTTTATTTTTCATTTTTTATTTATTTTTATATCCTTTCGATCCAATTTTAAAAAATGTCTTTTTCAGGTCATGATTCTTTCAAAAGTAAGTTTTCTATTCGACAAATATAAAAATAGATAGATATACAACTCATCGCCTCAGACCCTATTTATAAACTATACTAAATATGTTATTATTATTATTATTACTATATTAATTGATAGTTTAGACTAGGACTGTTCAAAATTGAACTGAAACCGATAACCCGAACCGAAAAAAAGTTATTGATCTATCAGTAATGGGCTATTGGTTTAGTGGTTTTGATGACTGTTTTGATTTTTTTGTTATCGGGTTATCCGTTCTTAACGGTTTGAGGTTTTTTCTTTAACGGGTTAACCGATAACCAGATAGTAAATTAAATAATTATATTTATACCATTTTGTATATAAAGTCCTTGACTTAGAGTTCGATTTCCTACTTTTATTTTGGGTTGTCTCAACACTTGGTTATTCTACAATGTAAAACTGTTTGCTTTTGAGCAAGATGTAGCTTGTGATCTCATGTACATGGTTCATTTTGTTTGTCGCCTTGTTTCTAAGTGATTTTCATTTTTTTTTGTGTCAAATCATAACGGTACGTTAAATCAATAACCGAACCTATAACAATTAATAACCGATAAACCAATAAACGATAGGCCAATATCTTAATGGTTCTATAATGGTTTAACATATCTACAAACTGATAACCAATAAGTCAAATCGATAAACTTCAAAACTAAACCGAACCGACCGATACGGGCTTAGACTATCTTCAACTCATTTTATTACAATTTCAATCAATACTCTATGTTCCAAAAAAGTTGTATTATATCTATATAGAGATAGAGTTAATAAAGAGAAAGTAAGTAAGTTATTTAATTTCTTCCCAAATTTTCTTTAGTTTTTCCTTACAAAATATTTTCTAAATATTATATTATATTATATCTATATAGAGATAGAGTTCACAAAGAAAAAGAAAGTAAGTCATTTAATTTCTTCACAATTTTTCTTTAGTTTTTCCTTACAAAATATTTTTTCTCTTCATTTTTATTTGTTCATATTTGACTTAACACACTTTTTACACATTAATAAATGAAAGAGTTTTTATAATCATATTACTCTTTAAATATAATAAATTTTTAAAGAAATATATTGAAAAAAATAACTATAATTAATAATAAGAGTAAATTAAAAACTAAGTAGTAAGTAATTTTTTTAATTTTTTTTTATGACAAGGGAAACCTGTAGCCGCTACCCTTTGGGTGCACCCTGACACTATAATCTTTACTCTTTCAAGGCGCCTAAAACCACTAGACTACATCATATTGTTGTGTCGAGGGTGTCCAAAATATGTTATTTAGCCACTTTATTTATCATTTTACTTGTATATACGGTATAATATTCCGACAAAGAGTGTCCATTGGACAAATGGACACCCTGACACAAGGGTGGCTACGCCACTGCCAAAAGGCAAACCCATTGCTTTCACTGGCAAGGGGTTTCGAACTTCAGACCTCCAACATGGAAATCCCAGGCCAAATTAAAACATTGGGCCAACCCGAAGGGTAATTTTTCTAAATTTTTTAATTAAATAAATTAAAATAAATATTCATTTTTAATACACTAAACAAGTAGAGATGAACGGAATAAATATAACTATTAACTATAGTACTATTAGAACAAGATAAGGGGGATTAAAAGAAAAAAAGGAAAGCTAAGACCTCGAGTTTAAGCCTGGTATATGGAGAAAATTTTATGGGCAAATTATAGAAATCACATACTTTTAAGGCAAAATTCCTATTTATCCATTAAAAGTTTATAACTACAGAAATCCCTCAAACAGATACAATAATATAAGCGCTGATACATTAATCTGATGCGCGAGATACAATAATATAAGCGCTGATACATTAATCTGATGCGCGAGATACAATAATATAAGCATTGATACATGCGCAAGATACAATAATATAAGTGCTGATACATTAATCTGATGCATGAGATACAATAATATAAGCGCTGATACACTACTCTGATGCGCGAAAATGAGGGATTTTGGAGATTTGTAAAACTTATAAGGGATAATGGTAATAAGTAAACTAAAATGTGAGATTTCTATAATTTTTCCAAATTTTATTGAGAGCGTCATTTATTTAGTCGGTGCTCCAATAGGGGCTCAGCTCGGAAAACCCAAAAACAATAAACATTTCCTTCCCTAATTTCCAAACAAAAAGAGAAACAAAAAGGGAAAAGAGAAAAACAAAAGTTGTCCTTTTTCCCTCCATTCCAAAACAGAGAAGAAACCCATGCAACTGCGTCTCTTCCCCTTCTCTTTTCTCTCTGGTTTTCAACTTTTAGCACCAGAAAACTTCATTTTTGAGTAGACCAAGAAAAACCCATCTTCCCAATTCCATTTTTTGCACTTTTCTTGGGCCAATTTCATCTTTGTTTGCTCTTTTTTCCGTTTCTGATCATCGTTTTTGCTATTAATTTAAGAAAAAGAGGCACTTGGGGTTGTTAATTTCAGTATTTGGGAAGTACCCAGAATGGGAAAATTCGATTTTGGTTGGGCTTCGTTGTTGTTAGTTATACTTGTTTGGAGTGTAAATGTGGTAAGTGAAGGGGTAATTAAAGTGAATTCTAAGTTTGCTGGGTTGGAAAGGAATTTGCGTGCCCTAAAAGCTCATGATGAAATGCGCCATCTACATATTCTCGCCGGTATCGACCTTCCTATCGGTGGAACTGGCCGTCCTAATTCCGTCGGGTTTGTTTTTCCGTTTACTCCCTTTTATTGAATTTTGTGTTTTTGTTTGTTTATATGTGTGTGATTCTGCACAGTTTGCTGTGTTTTTTTCTCTTTGGAAGTGACTAACAGTGATGCATTGTGATGTTGTACATTTTGCTGCAATTGTTGTGCATTTCTTATTCTGCATGTTGCTTTTGCTGATGTGTGAATTTAAGGAAGCTTTATGTTAGGAGATCAAATGGGCAGGCTTAGCTGAATTTGGGTGTATTGAGTAAATGATCTGCCCCAAAGTTACTTTGAGCTGAAATAGGTTGGGCTAAAATGGGGTTGACTAACTTTTTTATTTGTTCTTTTATAATTTTTTAACTACCCAATACACCTTTTTTTCCTTTATTATGGTTGTATATAACGTATCAAAGAAAAAAATTAAATCTTTTTGAAAATAGTTTGGCAATGTTTCGCTTATTGATCAATTTGGGCTACATACTAGAACAATTTTTAAATGGATTGAATTGGGCGGGTCAAACTTGAGTGGGTTGTGCACCATCCATGTTACAATAGTCAGAGGTGGATCCATGTGGTGGGTGGGGGTGCACGTGCATTCGTTAACTATGAAAAGAATTTGGTATATTATATACCTTGAAGAACTATCATATATTTTGTAAGTCCCTTCAAAGTTCAAACATATCTGCTGGATTGGGTCATTTGGTCAGGTTGCCCCTTAGCCCTTGAGCGATGACGCATGACCTGAGATCACGTCTGGCTGCTACATTATTTGGTGCCCCGTTGTCTTCAAATCTTGGTCCCACCTCTGACAGTAGTGGTTGTAAAAGTTTTGTTGTAATAAAAGAATTTGCATGCATTATTTGGCTATATTTTCAGTGTCAGCTTTTAATTAAGCCTATATCATTTGATGAATTAATAATTTCCAGAAGATACTTAGATCTCGGGTAATAAATTAGATAAGAAGATCTCGGGTAAATTAGATAAGATGATGAATTCCATGGTTGAGTGATTCGAATGATAGTTGTGTAGTCAGTTTGAGCTGCTATTGAAATCATTCCCTTGATCTTTTGTTATTACAGGCTTCACTTTGCTGAGATTGGGATTGGAACACCTCCAAATAATTATTTTGTTCAAGTGGATACGGGAAGTGATATAATGTGGGTTAACTGCATTGCCTGTCAAAGATGCCCCAAAAGAGGCTATCGTAATGTANCATGCATTATCAATTGGCTATATTTTCAGTGTCAGCTTTTAATTAAGCCTATATCATCTGATGAATTAATAATTTCCAGAAGATACTTAGATCTCGGGTAATAAATTAGATAAGAAGATCTCGGGTAAATTAGATAAGATGATGAATTCCATGGTTGAGTGATTCGAATGATAGTTGTGTAGTCAGTTTGAGCTGCTATTGAAATCATTTCCTTGATCTTTTGTTATTACAGGCTTTACTCTGCTGAGATTGGGATTGGAACACCTCCAAATAATTATTTTGTTCAAGTGGATACGGGAAGTGATATAATGTGGGTTAACTGCATTGCATGTCAAAGATGCCCCAAAAGAGGCTATCGTAATGTACGTTTCTTTTAAATACACACCGAATATGTTATACGTATGTTTATAGTTGTTTTTGTGTGTGTCTATATTTTATTTCTGCTCAGTATATGAATTGCTCTCGAAAGCAAAGCTATTTTTACTTGATGTTGTACTCCGTCCTTTTTTATCTGAATGTTTTCCTGGGCAGATCGAGCTAACACTCTACAATCCAAGGGATTCTCTCACTGGTAAACTCGTTGTTTGTGGTCAATCATTTTGCAAAGACTTCTACAGACGTTCAGGATTAGGCTGCTCTGGTAATAGTTCTTGTATGTATGATCAAGCTTATGGAGATGGAAGCTCTACTAGGGGCTACTTCGTGGAGGATGTTGTCCAATACAATAAGGTGTCAGGTGATCTTCAAACTAAATCAGGAAATGGGAGTGTTATTTTTGGGTAAGATGTATGTTATCTAACATGATAGCAAAATAATATATCTTTAGCTCTTATAATCCTCAATCCAGAGCTTGATTTGTAACATTTAATTGAAAAGGTGATCTTACATGGGTTGCCTTTGCTTCTAAAAATTTCAAACTCATGCTTGTTATTCTTTGGTTTACTTAGCATTTATGAGTGGTCTGCATCCTTATGTGAAATTTGAACTTTTGAATACTCATTTGTTGCCAATAATTAAGCATTAGTTGAGGCAAGATCTGGTGAGACATTTTCTCTTATTCCCTTTGTTGTTCATTCTCTTTTCTTTCTTGGATAATAAGTTTATTGATGTTTCCCCTTGTATTCTCGCAGGTGTGGTTATTCACAATCTGCTGACCTGATCTCTTCTGATGAAGCTTTTGATGGGATTCTTGGATTCGGGAAATCAAACTCATCCATACTTTCCCAGCTGGCTTCATCTGGAAAAGTGAAGAAAATGTTTGCTCACTGCTTAGATGGTGTGAATGGTGGTGGTATTTTTGCCATTGGGAATGTTGTGCAACCAAAAGTGAACATGACTCCTTTGGTACCTAACAAGTATGTACATTTTCCCGAAAGATTATAAAGCTTTTGATTTGTTTACTGCTCTTTTTTGTTAATTGTAATATTTCTCTCTGAACTAGTTGTCAGAGTCTTGCGTGCAGGATGCTGTTATTGAAGTTGACGACTTTAAATTGTTGATTACCTTTCTTTTTGAAATATTGGAAGATAGCAAAAACCGTCATGGTTTCACTTGTCACAGTTTCTTATCCACCTAACACCCATTTTTAGAATGGAAGAATGACTAAAGTAGACATTGCGGCTCTTTTTGTTTAAGAGAGAATGGGAAGTGAACGGAATTCCGTTTCCGTTCTTTGGGGCTTTCAAGCCTTCTTGATCGTTTTCATAGTTGAGAAGGGGGAAGGAGTCTAATGGACATTAAGGAACCATCATTGATGGATGTTGCACATGACACATCAATTCGACACAAGGTCCATGGCTAATAGAAGTTGCTTACTTTCCTAGTAGCAAAGGAATGACAGGGTTTTTTCGTACTTATAGTGGGGGGGGAGGGGGGGTATCATGAGATCTATGCTGGTCGTCAGAATCAAGCGAAGGTCAAAGGATCATTCGACTCATTAAGGGGCATAGTGGTGCCCTCACCTGGCGCCATTTCCGGTCCTAGAAGCAGATGGGTGGACCATCCCTGAATTCAGACCTAAAAAGCTCCTGGGGAAGAAAGAAAAGCAAAGGAAATATTGATTACAAGTTGCATAATATGTCATGTGTTATCAACTTTAATATTACTGTCTTCATTTTTTTTGGCACCATATTCTTACCATGCTGATAGCTTCTTATATAACCTTTTGAAACCACAAAATCTTGCACCATAATCTCAAAGTAGTATTTTCCCATGGGAGCATTTCTTGTGTTTTCATTTTTTCCCTTTCTGGAAAGTTATAGATATTCTGAGTGCACTCAAGTCTCATGGAATAACCCAACTTTCTCTGCTAGGGCTTCGATGAGACCCCTCCCTTATTCATAGTACTTACAATCTTTTGTCCTTGTAGTTGTCTTCAATCATTCTAGACAACTATTTTTCTATTGAGAAATATTTAGTGACCTCATCAAAGATTGTTGCCTGGAACTAGTTTATTTTCAAACACCCTGTATATTTATTTTTTATGGAGGAATATTTAGGAAACTGATCAAAGATGGTTTCCTATAACTGGCTCATTTTTCGAACACCATGTTTCTCCTGAGAGATTTAGTCCTATACTCCTATTTGTCCTCTGGATTCTGTTGCATTGACATCCAGTAGTCAGAACCCGTTATGTTGAGTTACAATTGTCACACATGAGTTGTATAAGGGTTTTGAAAGGGGTTAATAAGGGTATTGGATTACTTCACTTTCACTATTGGTTTAATGTTTTCGATTATATTCTTAGACCCCATTTGTTTATATTAAGGTTTAAACGTTCGAATCTGAATACACATCTAAATATTAAAATTTTGCATGTAGACATTGGTAAGATTATGTGTGTACTCTGTCAATCAGTCAGGATTAGTAAGATATCATTTTGGGTAATTTCATCATATAATTGGACCAAAAACTGATTTTATTTTCCTTTTTAGGATATGTATAGTTTGCTATTTGAACACCAGATGTGCTAAAGGAACGAGTTTGAGTTTCTCTCGATTCTCCCTCCACTTATTTTCTCACATGGTTATCAGAGCCTTTGCGAGTAATTTCTCCCTGCACATTTACCTGCAATTCTGGGAAGAGAATATTGTTGCCGTGCATTTTCAGGAGACTGTGAAAGTTGGCACAGTATTCTCCGGTAACTGTCAGCAAGTAGATCCACCGAAGTCTTCTATCATAAGTTGTATATTCCTGGTGGATGACAAGTTGATATCCTGTGTGGTACTTTTTTGGTCTCCTAAGATTTTTGGGTAAAAAGCCTCTGATTGGAATGTCTTGTGAACCTCCTGAACATCTAATTCCATATTCACAAATATTAGTGAAATAGTTTAGTTGTGACTTCGGATCTTCTTTTAGGTTAATCTCCCAGAACATCTGACATACAACTTCTGTTCCTAGTTAAATATTACTTATTCAGGTTTCTGTTAGTACTTCAGTATCACAACTTTTTCTCCTTGTGGTTGATAAATGCAACAATTTAAATGCTTTAAACTGTCTTTTTTCTTAGGCCACATTACAGTGTCAATATGATGGCCGTTGAAGTTGGTTATCAGTTTCTCAACCTGTCTGCTGATGTATTTATGAATGGGGAGAACAAAGAAGTAATAATTGATAGTGGAACAACATTGGCTTATCTTCCTGATGTGATTTATAGTCCACTAGTGAAAAAGGTAGTTTGCTACTATGGTTCGTTTAGTCTTTTTGGTGGCCACTTAATTGAATCACAAATAGATATAAATGATTCTACCTAAAATTATTGAAATGTTCTGTGTTTCTTCACTTCTGTCAGATACTCTCCTGGCAACCTGATCTGAAATTGCGTCATGATGAGTATACATGCTTTGAATACTCTGGAAGGTATGGTGCGCACTAAGCACTCATCTCTTTCCGCAGTCTGTAATTGAATGAAGTTATGCTATCTTTCTAACTTGTGGTTTCTTCTTTATTTCATCACATTACTCTATCAATTTCTCAATCAACATCCTTATGAAGGATAACTTAGCTGCTGTTGTGTGCTTGAGGCTTGTTTATTCAGGAGCAGTGGCAACTTGATTCTGAAGTGCGGTCATGCTATCCTTTATACTCTACTTCTTGAGATGTTGTCCGCAAGGCAAGGAGGTGGAATTTGACGGCTAATTCTATCTAAAGATTAACTGACAATTGATGACTGAATTGATTCAAATTCTTTTATCAAACTAGTGAAAATTAGATTGAATTGCAATTTACACTGATCCATATGGCCATGCCTCACATACTGTGCAAGATAATTTAGGAGAGCGACATAATATATGTCCAAAGAATCAAAAGTCCTCTTTTATAATGACTTGGATCCTGTAAAAAAACTAGCAATCAACTTACTAGAATAACTGTCAATCCTTGACTTGCAATAAAGTTATTTCAACAATGGTGCTTGGTATGATGATGATCACCATGCGGAATAATGATATCAGAGCATGTAAAGCAGTTCTGTTCTGTTTATTTTGTCTTGTGTCAGTTGTAAATTACTAAAAATCATGGTTTTAGCAATTCACATTTCACTGCTTTTGTATCCATGCCTTGGTTTTGTAACCTAGTCCAGCATAGTCTATTGCCTTGAAAGTACTCTTACAAAACCGAACTGTTTGAATGTTGTTTTTATTATGTAATACTACTACTCATCAAATTTAGTTAACCGAATAGTTTGTCAACTCTAAGTAATAAAACAGCTATAGAAATTTACTTTCTGATATATTGGTCCACTTGAATATGAAGACCCTTAGTATTTGACTAATTGCCTTAAACATTTCTTAGTTAACTTATCAAAGAAAAAAAAAGAAAGAAAAAATATTATTTTATGTGGGGGACTTGTTTCCGCTGGAGGCCTACGTGGAGGAATGAACTTTGTAAGCGACCCAATTCCTTTACATCTTCTCTTCCTTTTATATGTAAAATATTTTTCTTGAAATGTTTCTCTTAATATTCTTGCATTTTACAGCTATTTTTTAGTCATCCAGGTAAAAAGATGTCCAAATGCAATAACTTTTGCCTCCAACTGTTGCAGTGTTGATGATGGATTTCCTCAAGTCACTTTTCATTTCGAAAATTCTCTATCTTTAAGAGTTAGACCCCACGAGTATCTGTTCCCGTATGTAAGTATCTTCTTTTACTAGTTAGTTTTAACTCAATAAAAGAGTGTGTTCTTTTAAGTTTAGCAGTATGTTTAAAGCTTTTTGATCTAATGTAATTAGAATGTAGTAGTCAAATTATCACTTATGATTAGTAGTGTAGGACCATTGACCTGACAAACTGCTTGAACTTGGAGAGTGGAATGTGAATTGTTTCATAATTGTGTAATATTTTAAGAGTAGACGACTTCTGCTTACTTCAACTGTGAATTAGGTAGCAACTTCCCATTTGTCGTTAGAGTTATTTCAGTTCCATCATGTGCCAGATATTTGACGAGATTTGCACAAGTGTACCTCCTTCTCCCTTCTAAGGATTATAAACAGTTGCAAATAGTATCTCAGAACTTTATATTTATATGAACTTGTCGTAGCTTAATATATTCCATCTTCATGATCATGTTACCTAAAGTAATTGACGAACATTTAAGGGAATAGTGTATACATTAGTTGATTCTATGTGGAATATCACAGTTGCCAGTAGATCTGACTTCTGTATGCTCTTTCAGGAAGATTTAGTTTGCATTGGATGGCAAAACAGTGGTAATCAGTCAAGGGACAATTGGAACCTCACAGTTTTTGGAGGTGTGTTTATCTTTCTTTCATTTTTGTTAATTGCAAATGTCAAGGCTACCATTCTGTGATTGGATTATTATATTTTGGATTTTGAATCCAGCATTTGAGAGCTAAACTTTGTATCTTGGAAGAAGTGGCAACTATTTTTATCCCGAACAAATGCTATTTTGTGAAAGAGAGTCTACATTTAAATAAAATATCTTGACACGACTAATATTTATATAATTTTCTTGAATGTATGTTTTTCTATTTGAAAACTAAGCAATTAGCACTCTGGATAAACAAGTGGGAGTGCTCTGGAACCTCGTTTCGATGATTTACGCCCAAATTCTCTTTCCAACTCTTCTAATACTGTTTGAAACTTTGAATTGGTCAATTGCTGTAATGATACTGATGAGAAGTTTATCTGAATTCTTTCAATTACATTGTATGTTTCCTTGGTTGGATGCTCCATCTTAAGAACTTAAAGTCGATTCTCTCACTATCTGATGTCTCATTTCCTTCTAAAAGCCTTGGAGATATTTTGATGCTTGCAGATTTGGTACTCTCAAATAGGCTAATCCTGTATGATCTTGAAAACCAGGCCATTGGTTGGACTGAATATAATTGTAAGTATAAGTTATATCTGCTCGATACTTGCGCTACATTTTGGTACATTGGGAATTATATATGCTTTGTATGGATAAACTTTTTCTTGCATTTGGCCTGGAAAGTGATTGCATCTTACACAGTTGTAATTCATATCCCTATGAACAACAACTGTTTTGGTCAGTTTTATGAGTCATGATCTTTTATATTGCTCGAAAGGTTCGGTTGAATTCACTGTTAAAACTCATGAACTTTTGTATTGTGGTTGATTTCAGGCTCATCAAACATTTCATTAAAAGATGAAATTACTGGATTAGTTCATTCAGTAGGTGCTCACACTCTGTCAAGTGGTTCTCGTTTGACAGCGGAAATGGCTGTAACATTCTTGTTGTTAGCAGCTCTGCTGCACAATCTATTCAACTGGTAAATCTGGTAAGTATTAGCTTCTTTGGTACCTGAGACAAGAAGCGTTCGTTCGACTGTGAAAAAAATACTTAAAAAGTGTTGATACAGCAGCTTGTAGCTCTGTGTATTTGTGTGTGTGTGCATATTTGAAATATAGAACAGATTAACAAAGAATTCCATTTTGTATGTAGCTGACTTATGTTACAAAAAAATGCATTAATGAAAGTGGAGTTCTGGTTATATTTACTCTTCTCTTATAACATCTGAACAAGTTTTTTTTTTTTTTGCTTCACAAGTATTAAAATGCTTAGAGAAAAGGTCCAAATTTGTCTTTCGTTTTTTAAGTATTGAACTTTTCTTTTTAATCTGTTTTAAAGAGCGTCTCTTCTATATTTATTAAGTTTTCTAATTTTAATATCCTACGTGACAAGTTTAAGTTGACAAGATTTAAAGATCTCTCTTTATTATTCAAATTTCATGTTCGATTAAATTAAAATACTTAAATTGAAACGGAGGGAGTACTTATTTCTTGTATTAAAAAGAACAATATGCATTTTTCAAAAAAAATTTGTTGGATTGATTAAAAATTTGAAAAATACTTTATTGTAGAAAAATAAGTTTCTTACAGATGAGGAAATTGGTTTTCGATAAAAATGACGAAAATAAGTTTTACATGTATTATTTCACGTCAATTATGTCTTCCACATCTTTCAAGATTCTTCATATTCCATTGGATTAACAATAGGAAAAAAGTTTCCAGGTAATTAAAAATAAATAAATCTTATTTATCTCATCGCGACTCCTTATCGAGACTTTCTAGAAGTCATGAGCTACCTAAAACCAAACACGTTATGGCATGCGTACCTAATGTTTGGGGAATGTTTGAACATGGTACACAAGGAATTTAGTGAACTCACTTTATCCACGTATGTGATATGGAAACTTTTGTTTCCACATATGCCCCTAACATAAAAAAATATTATTCATTGCACTTCAACTATAAAATTACACCGATCAGGGTTGTGATGGAGTAGTAAGTATTTCTTCATTCTTAACCAAATATATCGGACTTGAGTCCCTCATGTGTACAGAGTTATCTTTATTAGAGAGCGCGAGTCTGGATTTAGTCGAGCTCCAATATAGGTACCAGACACCGGATGAAAAACCAAAAGAAACTATAAAGTAGTACAACATATCTCATAATTGACATGATTTCCTTGTATTGTCGAATTTTCATTACGTAGATAAATTAACCACTTAAATTTGTTACCTTAATATGTTCAAATAATAGTTAATATGTATAGTTAAAGGTGAAGACATATTCTACTTCATGTAATATACTTATAAATTTAAGTAATTGTCGATGTATTCCGCCTCTAATAAACACCTTTACCAAATATGTCTACTCTCTTTTTTCCTCCTAATTGTAAAATGGGGACCACTGTTAATGAAACCAAAAGTAGGTTGGCTTTCTCTTCCCAACTTTCTATTTATATATATAATACTTTGAAATGTTAACAACAAACACAATCCAATTTTTTTCTTCTCCTTTCATCTCATCTCTTTCTACCAAAAAAATAAAATGAGTGGCCATCAAGAACATATAGTAATCCTTCCATTTCTAGCACTTGGCCATATGATACCTTTCATAGCCTTAGCCAAAAAAATCCAACAAAGAACTAACTACAAAATCACTATTGTTAGTACCCCTTTAAATGTCAAATATCTTAGTTCCACTATAGCCAAAGATTCAACTAATTCAAATAACATTTCATTAGTTTCACTTCCTTATAATAGTAGTGAACATGGTTTACCACCAAATACAGAGAACACAGAGGCCTTACCATTAGAACAAATGGTAACAATTTTCAACTCAACATTATCTCTTAAAGAGCCACTCAAAAAATTGATTCTTGAAATTATTGAAACAGATGGTAAGCCCCCACTTTGTATAGTTTCTGATACATTTATGGGATTTGCTAGTGAAGTTGCAAGATCTTGCGGAACTTTTAATGTGAGTTTTACTACTGCTGGTGCTTATGGAACTGCAGCTTATGTGTCACTATGGTTAAATCTTCCTCATTTGTTAGCTATTAATGGGGTTTTCAAAATGCCTGGTTTTGATGATTCTTGTTGTTTTTTCTCTGTTGATCAACTTCATCCATTTATGAAATTAGCTAATGGGGATGACCCTTGGTCTAAAGTGTTGAAATCTTTGTTATTACCTTCTTTTGATTCTATAGGGTTTTTGTGTAATAGTGTTGAGGATATTGAACCTATGGGGGTTAAAGCTATCAAGAATCTTACTAAACTTCCTGTTTGGTGTATTGGACCTTTGCTTCCTCAATGTATGCTCAAGAAAAGTGAAAAAGATTCAATCTTTGAATCAAGAAGTGGTAAAGATCCAATCTTTGAGTCAAGAAATGGTAAAGATCCAATTTTTGAATCAAGAATTGTTAAAGATTCAATCTTTGAACCAAAAAGTGGTAAAGATTCAATCTTTGAATCAAGAAGTGGTAAAGATCAAATCTTTGAATCAAGAATTGGTAAAGAACATGGATTGTCACCAGAAGAATGTATTTCTTGGTTGAATGAACATCCTGAAAGATCAGTTCTTTACATATCTTTTGGTTCACAAAACACAATCAGTACATCACAAATGATGGCATTGGCTGTGGGGTTGGAAGAAAGTGAAAGGCCATTCATTTGGGTGATTAGGCCACCTATTGGTTATGACATAAAAGGTGAGTTTAGATCTGAATGGTTACCAAAAGGGTTTCAAGAAAGAGTGTCAAAGAGTCAAAAAGGTCTACTAGTGAAATCTTGGGCACCCC
Source organism: Solanum stenotomum (assembly GCF_019186545.1). Classification (NCBI taxonomy): domain Eukaryota; kingdom Viridiplantae; phylum Streptophyta; class Magnoliopsida; order Solanales; family Solanaceae; genus Solanum; species Solanum stenotomum. The sequence continues at coordinate 11,475,176 of NC_064283.1, read as the reverse complement.
AATTGCAAATCTTGAGTCATAGTTCAACGGGTGCATTCTTGACGCATTCTGGATGGAATTCAGTATTGGAGAGTTTGAGTCAAGGGGTGCCTATCATTAGTTGGCCTTTGGCTGCTGAACAAGCATTTAATTCAAAGATGTTAATGGAGGAAATGGGGGTTTGTGTAGAGTTAACTAAATGGTATTCAAGTGATGTTGATAAAGAGGATGTGAAGAAAGTGGTGGAAATTGTTTTGGGAGAAACTGGAAAAGGGAAAGAAATGAAGGAAAAAGCTAATGAAATTGGGATGTGTATTAGAGATGCTGTTAAAGAAGAAGGGGACTTTAAAGGTTCTTCTGTTAAAGCATTGGATGATTTCATATCTACACTACTTTGTAGAAGAAACATGTCATCTAAAGAAAGGAATTTGGAAGAGTCGAGCGTGTTTCTGAAATAGCCTCTCTACCTCCACGAGGTAAGGGTAAGTCTGTGTATACTATACCCTCCTCAGACCGCACATGTAGAATTACATTGAGTATGTTGTTGTTGTTGTTGTTGTTGTACTACTTTGTAGGTCTATCGGAAACAACTTTTCTATCTTCACAAGAAAGGGATAAAGGTTGTGGACACATCACCCTTTTCAGAACTCACTTGTGGAATTACACTGCATTTGTTATAGTTGTACTACTATGTAATAGAAATATGTCACCTTAGGAAGGAATTTGGAACATTCTAGGGCTTTTTGACTATATATTAAATGCAGTTGTTTGGTACTTTAGGATAAATAATTAAATTCCCTACTAAACATGATACTTTATGTTCTTTAAGTTTCAATTTGCAACATATCTTTCAAAGGGTAAAGATGAGTTTCAAGTTTGAAAAAGTGATTTTGACAGTTGATTTTCAATAAAAACGACGAAAATAAGTTTTACGTGTATTATTTCACGTCAATTATGTCTTCCACATCTTTCAAGATTCTTCATATTCCATTAGATTAACAATAGGAAAAAAGTTTCTAGGTAATTAAAAATAAATAAATCTTATTTATCTCATCGCGACTCCTTATCGAGACTTTCTAGAAGTCATGAGCTACCTAAAACCAAATACGTTATGGCATGCGTACCTAATGTTTGGGGAATGTTTGAACATGGTACACAAGGAATTTAGTGAACTCACTTTATCCACGCATGTGATATGGATACTTTTTTCCCACATATGCCCCTAACATAAAAATATATTTATCAAATATCATTCATTGCACTTCAACTATAAAGTAGTACACCGACCACTTGCACTTCAACTATAAAGTAGTACACCGACCAGAGTTGTGTGGAGTGGTAAGTACGTCTTTATTCTTAATCAAAGGTTTCCAATTCGAGTCAGTCATCTTTGTTAGGGAGCATGAGTCTGGATTTAGTTGAGCTTCAATGTAGGCATTAGTCACTGAATAAAAAACCAAAAAAAAACTACAAAGTAGTACAACATATCTCATAATTGACATGATTTCCTTGTATCGTCAAACATTCATTACGTAGATAAGTTAACCACTTAAAATATGTTACCTTAATAGGTTCAAATAATAATTAATATGTATAGTTAAAGGTGAAGAGATATTCTACGTAATGGATGTTTGAGGAAGCTTTTTTCCAAAATCTATTTCAGAAGAGTCTAATAAAAGTACTTTATCACGTGTTCATGTAATATACTTACAAATTTAACATATCGTCGATGTTTTCCGCCTCTAATAAACACCTTTACCAAATATGTTCACTCCTCCCCCGGTCACCCCCCCCCCCCCCCACTCCTAATTGTAAATGGTGACACATTGTTAATGAAACCAAAAGTAGGTTGGCTTTCTCTTCCCAACTTTTTATTTATATAATACTTTGATAACAACAAACACAATCCAATTTTTTTCTTCTCCATTTCATCTCATCTCTTTCTACCAAAAAAAAAAACCATAATTTTCTCAAAAAAAAATAAAATGAGTGACCATCAAGAACATATAGTAATCCTTCCATATCTAGCACTTGGCCATATGATACCTTTCATAGCCTTAGCCAAAAAAATTCAAGAAAAAACTAACTACAAAATCACTATTGTTAGTACCCCTTTAAATGTCAAATATCTTAGTTCCACTATAGCCAAAGATTCAACTAATTCAAATAACATTTCATTAGTTTCACTTCCTTATAATAGTAGCGAACATGGTTTACCACCAAATACAGAGAACACAGAGGCCTTACCATTAAAACACATGGTAACAATTTTCAACTCAACATTATCTCTTAAAGAACCACTCCAAAAATTGATTCTTGAAATTATTGAAAAAGATGGTAAGCCCCCTCTTTGTATAGTTTCTGATACATTTATGGGATTTGCTAGTGAAGTTGCAAGATCTTGTGGAACTTTTAATGTGAGTTTTACTACTGCTGGTGCTTATGGAACTGCAGCTTATGTGTCACTATGGTTAAATCTTCCTCATTTGTTAGCTATTGATGGGGTTTTCAAAATGCCTGGTTTTGATGATTCTTGTTGTTTTTTCTCTGTTGATCAACTTCATCCATTTATGAAATTAGCTAATGGGGNACATTTATGGGATTTGCTAGTGAAGTTGCAAGATCTTGTGGAACTTTTAATGTGAGTTTTACTACTGCTGGTGCTTATGGAACTGCAGCTTATGTGTCACTATGGTTAAATCTTCCTCATTTGTTAGCTATTGATGGGGTTTTCAAAATGCCTGGTTTTGATGATTCTTGTTGTTTTTTCTCTGTTGATCAACTTCATCCATTTATGAAATTAGCTAATGGGGATGACCCTTGGTCTAAAGTGGTGAAATCTTTGTTATTACCTTCTTTTGATTCTATAGGGTTTTTGTGTAATAGTGTTGAGGATATTGAACCTATGGGGGTTAGAGCTATCGAGAATCTTACTAAACTTCCTGTTTGGTGTATTGGACCTTTGCTTCCTCAATGTATGCTCAAGAAAAGTGAAAAAGATTCAATCTTTGAATCAAGAAGTGGTAAAGATCCAATCTTTGAGTCAAGAAATGGTAAAGATCCAATTTTTGAATCAAGAATTGGTAAAGATTCAATCTTTGAATCAAGAAGTGGTAAAGATTCAATCTTTGAACCAAGAAGTGGTAAAGATTCAATCTTTGAGTCAAGAAGTGGTAAAGATTCAATCTTTGAATCAAGAAGTGATAAAATTTCAATCTTTGAATCAAGAATAGGTAAAGAACATGGATTGTCACCAGAAGAATGTATTTCTTGGTTGAATGAACATCCTGAAAGATCTGTTCTTTACATATCTTTTGGTTCACAAAACACAATTAGTACATCACAAATGATGGCATTGGCTATGGGGTTGGAAGAAAGTGAAAGGCCATTTATTTGGGTGGTTAGGCCACCTTTTGGTTATGACATAAAAGGTGAGTTTAGATCTGAATGGTTACCAAAAGGATTTCAAGAAAGAGTGTCAAAGAGTAAAAAAGGTCTACTAGTGAAATCTTGGGCACCCCAATTGCAAATATTGAGTCATAGTTCAACAGGTGCGTTCTTGACTCATTGTGGATGGAATTCAGTATTGGAGAGTTTGAGTCAAGGGGTGCCTATCATTAGTTGGCCTTTGGCTGGTGAACAAGCATTTAATTCAAAGATGTTGATGGAGGAAATGGGAGTTTGTGTTGAGTTAACTAAATGGTATTCAAGTGATGTTGATAAAGAGGATGTGAAGAAAGTGGTGGAAACTGTTTTGGGAGAAAGTGGAAAAGGGAAAGAAATGAAGGAAAAAGCTAATAAAATTGGGATGTGTATTAGAGATGCTGTTAAAGAAGAAGGGGATTTTAAAGGTTCTTCTGCTAAATCATTGGATGATTTCATATCTACATTACTTTGTAGAAGAAATATGTCATCTTAAGAAGGAATTTGGAAGAGTCGAGGATCTTTCTAAAATAGTCGTTCTACCTCCAAGAGGTTAAGGGTAAGCATGTATACACTATACCCCCTCAGACCTCACATGTAGGATTACATTGGGTATGTTGTTGTTGTTGTTGTTGTAATACTTTGTAGGTCTATCGGAAACAACATTTTTATCTTCTCAAGATAGGGGTAAAGGTTGTGCACATATCGCCATTTTCAGAACTCACTTATGGAATTGTACTGGATTTATTATTGTTATTGCTGTTGTTGTACTACTTTGTAGAATAAATATGTCATCTTAAGGAGTTTGGAACATTCTAAGGCCTTTTGACTATATATTAAATGCAGTTGATTGGTACTTTAGGATAAATAATTAAATTCCCTACTAAACATGATGCTTTATGTTCTTTAATTTCCATTTGCAACACCTCTTTCAAACATATGATAGGGTAAAGATGAGTTTCAAGTTTGAAAAAGTGATTTTGGCTGTTGTGAAAAAAGAGAGACTCAAGTCCTAGTAATCGTACCAAATACTAATTATGGTGGTGAAAGCTCATACATAACTCGTTATGCTTGGCGCCAATAATGCCAACTGCGAAATCTACTATTAGATTAGCTATTTTCGTTATTACTTTCCGAGTCAAAGGGGTTTTATGAGACTTTCTCCTACTAGTGAAATAGAACTTCTAAATTTGTAGCTAAAACTAATCACTCTCTTATTTCAAGTACATTAGGCGTTTTGACAAATTAAATTTGTTTTAAAATAGTTGATGTTTTAGAAAAATAACAAGTATATACTATTTTTTTTAGATCTACCCTTGTTGTTCTAATTCGTAGAATGTTAATTAAGTGAGACGTTTTAAGATAGATAAAGAATCATTTAAATGAATACTCTTATTATTTAAATTATTTAACATCTTGTTTAAAAGGTGTACAAAACCTCAAAAACACATAAACTCAGATGGTAAGCACCCTCCATCTCCAGTTCGAAGGTTGTTGGTCCGAATCACCAAGGGAGCAGAAAAGAGAGCTCCCAAGAGGGGGGTAAAAAAAAGAAGAAGCAATAAGCACTCTGTAACTTTGCAACAGAACAAAAGTTTAGACATTAAACTCACCATCACATATCATGAAAATTGGATCACTTAAGTTAGTAAACTAGTTATCGCTACACAAAGAACTCACAAAAATTAAAAATTAAAAAACAATTCCTTTAAAGATCTATCCGAAAGACGTCTACTTGAACTCGAATCATATTTTACCTGAAAAATTTACCTTGCTAAACAACACAACCTACAGAAATTCTGCTTCTGTATATCCTCTACCACGAATTTGCGATACAAAAATGTCAAAATGAATTGGATGACGATAGTACAGTATTCTCGTATCGGTCCTGAAGAGGCTACTCATCTTGATTGCTCTTCTCTTTTTTAATGTTAACTGGTATTTCGTCATAAAGACATATCCGCAATGCACCTTCCAGTACTCGTTGGTGAAAGTAGTTCCTATACAAATCCCAGAACTCATCTCTGCAAAATGGAATGTCTACAATGAGATCTCATAAATTGTAGGTCGAAAGATTAAGGGAGACAGATTGCTGATTTGCTATTTATAACACATTCTAAGGGAAGCTATGGGAAATTAGTAAGTCAAGGCTATGAGGAAATATAGGCAGATTGATCCAACACTTGGTTTAAGTATTACTAGTAACTTTAGATCGGGACAAGAGTGTAATCAATTCAAACGTAAACAGAATCTAACCTGACTTGAGGCAGTGTCAACAGTGAATAGCCCTTTGTGTCAGTTTTCATATCCAGCACAATCACAGCTAGTCGAGATAGGCCAAGTGCCTCCACATCTATCAACTTCTTAATCCTGTCACCAGTTTGAAAGAATCAACAAACCAAATTTTTATGGTATATGATAGCACTTTCAACCACAAAAGTATCAAATTGCAAATTGGTGCATTTGGAGATACACCTAGGACATCACCAAGTCATTTTGCGCGACATCTTATTTTATCTTTTGTGAGTGTTGCTTGCACCCTCTCGTGGAAGTGATATTTTTTTATCTTTACTCTATTCTTGTATGATGGTGAATCCATATTAACATCTTCATAGATATAATACACATCTTGTGGGCTGTGGCTACAAATACGTCCGACTAAATCATGCGTGCTTGCAAGAGTATAAAAGCAATTTTGAAACACCATTGTGCATGATTTCATCATTCCTTGATCATGAGGCTTCATCACCTTTGTGGTAATACATTCATAAAAGTTTATAGAAAGGTCGCTATAAATCAACTGAGCTTTATATAAATAGCAATTTTCGTTTCATCTAAATGTCTCATTGTATTGTAGTGGCAAAAACAGACATAACAAATATCAATAGAAAAATAATTCAACGTCACAGTTCATAAACAATATATTTTTAAGTTAGTTGAAATGAGTCCAACTTGCAAGGAAATACCACACATACCTGCTTGGTGTCCCACTTGCAATATTAACACGATTCTTGAGAGCAGAAGCCTGTGATGAATAATAACAAAAATCATCCCTAGCTTTTTCAAAATTTCTCTTTAGCTTTTGATGTGCACAAATAGCAGAGAGCTTTTTTGTCAATGATCCAAAATTATACTTGATGAATCTTGCAAGTAGTACATGGAATTATTATATAAGTACAAGTAGTATATGGATACCTGCTCCTCAATCTTCATATGCTTTGAGAAAAGCTTTGCAGCACGGCATTCACTTGTCAAAGGCCGCAATTCTCTGCCAAAGAATTTTTTTTAATAGGTCATACTATGAGAAGAACTACTGATAGTTGAGCTACATTACTAAGAGCTTTGTTACAGGATTAAGTTATGCATGCCGAACTACTCAAAGAAAGAATAAGCTCCCACTCAACAAAAGACACCAACCTGAGAAGGTCGCACGAACGCAAGGCAGATAAGCTAATAACCAGAACTGCAGGTTGCCCTGGATCAATTTTCTCATCGAGCTCCTTTTCACATAGATTCTCTTTCCATGATGATCCAAAAGCAACCTTCATATGGTCAGCCAATGCACTACTAATTTGAGCATGATCAGGATTGAGCTCAAGCATGCATGTCTCTGTATCATTTCAGTACAAAGTAGGATTCATATCGTAGTTAGAAAAGCTATTCAAGCCTAGAAAAAGAATGAATGTATGAGTTTAAATGCATCAAGTACTTGTCCTCCAAATTGTACTTCTCAATTCAACCAGTAAAAAATGCTCTTCTTCTTTTCTTGATTTTCATTGTTTATCAAAATTTTACATTGTTCCAACTAACTGCCGGAAACCTTTTTCTAGCCAAGGAAACAAATAGAAAGACAACTACTACTACTCCTCAATCCATGCTAGTTGGGGTATGAATCCTCAATATCATGAATGCTTTGTTTGAGTCCATAATATTTTAATACTTCGTTCTAAAGGATTACTAACACTAGGAGTTCTCTAATATACTCTTAGTGCTTATTTCTAAAATAGTAAGTCTTCTAGTTGGATCACTTATATGGATTTTCAACTTCCATTGATTCCAATCTTTTGCTAGATTTTCCTTGATACTGATATGTTCTAAATCTTTTGAGATGATTTCTTTCCATCAAGAGTAAATGTTGGTAGTCTAAATGTAGACTATTTTACAGGTACTTACATATTCCCACACCACAGTACAGGCACCATGCAACATCGCTACCTACTGGGGTAAATGGTATGAAATCACCTAGATCTTTTGCCTAGGCTCTGATTCCGCTGCTATCACTACTATTATATTCACCAAGAACCAAGTTTTACCCAAAACGCCAATACGACCAACTACTTCAGTAGTCATAGCAAGCCATTACTACCTTCCAATGTTACAGAAATCTAAGTAAGCTCTAAACAAGTACTACCAACATTTACTTCCATAAATTTTTTATTTACCAACTCAAACCTCTAAAATTTGATCAATCTTCTATACAAAATTTTTAACTTGAGCAACATATTTACATAATTTCCTCCAATAACCTAGTAGCTAATGAAAATCATAATAAAGGAAAACCCAACTCCATCAACTTAGTGAGTAGTGCAGAGCCACCATTTTAGCTATGTAGTTTTAGTTCAAACTTTGTATTTTGACAGAAAAAAGAGCAGTCCAGTGCATAAAGCATCTAGCGTTGTTAACAAGGTTCAGAGAAGAGTTGCATCTCAAGGGGTGTGATACAGACGTCTAACCTAATGCAAGCATTATTGGCTGCTTACCCGACTCGAATTCTAGGCACGAGCTGACGACAGCCATGCACCACTTGTGTCCGTGTTCCCGAAGGCACCCCTCTCTTTCAAGAGGATTCGCGGCATGTCAAGCCCTGGTAAGGTTTTGTGCGTTGTATCGAATTAAACCACATGCTCCACCGCTTGTGCAGGACCCCGTCAATTCCTTTGAGTTTCATTCTTGCGAACGTACTCCCCAGGCTTAGGGACCGATTCACTCTGCGTAGATTGACTGAACGCAGAAAACCTTCCACAGGCAAGCGATCGTGTTTTTCACAGGATTTTTCGTTACTCATGTCAGCATTCTCACTTCTGATATCTCCAGGTCTTGTCACCAAAAACCTTCCCCGATTGACAGAATGTTCCGCTACTGACACTTGAAAAAACAGCTTTCAAGGTAGGGCTTGAAAGAAGGCAGGCGATCCGATCAGAAGATAAAGAAGATAGACAAGAAGATAAGGGGCGAAGGACTTTTAGAAATCCGATCGGTGTAAACATGATATAAATTTTTCTTTGTCCTTTCTTAAGAGACTCCAAGCATGCAACCCAAAAAGATAGAAAGACCGCTCGCTCGAAGAAAACTCTTTTAGAGCCTGGTACCAGCCAAGCCCCCTCTCCTTACAGGAGCCCAGCCCCTGGTTCAATCGATAGATAGGCCGAAAACATATTTCTGGACAAATGAACAGACCTTTCCTTTTGCCAACAAACCGGTCAAACCAGCCGGGTTCGCCTAGATGCCTAGTAAAGAACGAGCTGGTGGGGCAAGCAGGGAGGATCCAGAGCGTTGCCCCCGGGTCAAACTAGGATCTTCACTAAAGGGGTTCAAAATATGAAACAGTAAACACAATCTACTATATTTATAGTATGTATAAACAGTGTAATTTTCCGCCAAAAAGGGTTTGGATGAATCCCTGTCCCTGTCTTGCTTCGCCCCTTCACACTGAGACGACTTTACCATTACTCAAAGGCTCAAACTTTGTATTTATATAAAAGAAATTCATCTGATAATCCATCCAGCCCCGAGTAAACAAAAAAGATAAAATTGTTGGGTTCCGAACTCATAAACTAAAAATTCTGACTTCTCCTCTAATACTCATAGAACTTGGTTATTGTCATAAGATAATACACAAATTCTCTCATAACTCATGGCTATATTAGTTACACAATTTCTAAATTACAAATCAAGCATAATAATAACTTATTTCCTAACTAAATATCAAACATTGCATAACTTATACAAAAATCAATACATGAATAACTTGTTTCTTCGGAGAAAGAAAAACCTGTAAACGAATCGAGTTCGAGGGAAGAAAGCTGAACCCTATTAGCTGATTGATACTGTTCATGAAAAAACTCCAGCTGCTGTGCTGCTGTAGGAAAACGAACAATATCAATTAACTTGGTGTCTTTTACTTTAATTTTGGATTTCGCACTTTCAATAGATTCGCCATTGTTGCTGCTGCTTCTCATCTTCTTCACTTTTTCCTTCTTCCTTTTGTTATTCACAACTTTTTTGGGTTGTAAGGGAAATTGCTTCTTCTTGTGGTTCTGCTGCTTCTTCTTCTCCTTGCCGCTCCCCATTTTTTGGTGCCTCTGTTCGTTGGTGGCCGGCCTTTTGCTAGGTTTCAAATAACCATATCAAGGGTACCAAATAAACTCACTAGTTTTTTTAAAAAACACATGTATATAGTAATAATTAAAAAAAATTAAAATATAAATAAAATAATTTATAGTCATATAAAATCTATAGCACACGAAAAACGGTAAATTTGGTCTTTCCCGCATTGAGGCTCATTTGAACTTGAAAATGACTTTCTTTAAGACGCTAACTTCCACAACAGCTAAGAATTATCTCATGTTTTCCGTTAGTGCGCTCCGGAAAGATGGAGTTTGTTTGCCCCTCGAGACAAACTCACGCCATTAATAAGGTTGTAAAAGACGTCCATAAAAAACTTAGATAAAAAACAAGTCAGTATCACGTATCACCAAAAGTTCATGGACTATAGCACACAAAAAACGCTAATTGAATGAAGTTATGCTATCATTCTAACTTGTGGTTTCTTCTTTATTTCATCACATTACTCTATCAATTTCTCAATCAACATCCTTATGAAGGATAACTTAGCTGCTGTTGTGTGCTTGAAGCTTGTTTATTCTGGAGCAGTGGCAATTCGATTCTGAAGTGCGGTCATTCTATCCTTTATACTCTACTTCTTGAGATGTTGTCTACAAGGCAAGGAGGTGGAATTTGATGGCTAATTCTATCTAAAGATTAACTGACAATTGATAACTGAATTGATTCACATTCTTTTATCAAACTAGTGGAAATTAGATGATGTTGCAATTTTACACTGATCCATGTGGTCATACCTCACATACTGTGCAAGATAATTAGGAGAGCGACGTAATATATGTCCAAAGAATCAAAAATCCTCTTTTATAATGACTTGGATCCTGTAAAAATACTAGCAATCAACTTACTAGAATAACTATCAATCCTTGACTTGCAATAAAGTTATTTCAACAGTGGTGCTTGGTATGATGATGATCACATTACACTGCTTTTGCATCCGTGCCTTGGTTTTGTAACCCAGTCCAGCATAGTCTATTGCATTGAAAGTATTCTTCCAAAACCGAACTGTTTGAATGTTGTTTTTAATATGTAATGCTACTACTCATCAAATTTAGTCAATCGAATAGTATGTCAACTCTGAGTAATAAAACAGCTATAGAAATTTACTTTCTGATATATTGGTCCACTTGAATATGAAGACTCTTAGTATTTGACTAGTTGCCTTAAACATTTCTTAGTTAACTTATCAAAGAAAAAAAAAGAAAGAAAAAATATTATTTTATATGGGGGACTTGTTTCCGCTGGAGGTCCACGTGGAGGAATGAACTTTGTAAGCGACCCAATTCCTTTACATCTTCTCTTCCTTTTATATGTAAAATATTTTTCTTGAAATGTTTCTCTTAATATTCTTGTATTTCACAGCTATTTTTTAGTCATCCAGGTAAAAAGATCTCAAAATGCAATAACTTTTGCCTCCAACTGTTGCAGTGTTGATGATGGATTTCCTCAAGTCACTTTTCATTTCGAAAATTCTCTATCTTTAAGAGTTAGACCCCATGAGTATCTGTTCCCATATGTAAGTATCTTCTTTTACTAGTTAGTTTTAACTCAATAAAAGAGTGTGTTCTTTTAAGTTTAGCAGTATGTTTAAAGCTTTTTGATCTAATGTAATTAGAATGTAGTAGTCAAATTATCACTTATGGTTAGTAGTGTAGGACCATTGACCTGACAAACTGCTTGAACTTGGAGAGTGGAATGTGAATTGTTTCATAATTGTGTAATATTTTAAGAGTAGACGACTTCTGCTTACTTCAACTGTGAATTAGGTAGCAACTTCCCATTTGTCGTTAGAGTTATTTCAGTTCCATCATGTGCCAGATATTTGACGAGATTTGCACAAGTGTACCTCCTTCTCCCTTCTAAGGATTATAAACAGTTGCAAATAGTATCTCAGAACTTTATATTTATATGAACTTGTCGTAGCTTAATATATTCCATCTTCATGATCATGTTACCTAAAGTAATTGACGAACATTTAAGGGAATAGTGTATACATTAGTTGATTCTATGTGGAATATCACAGTTGCCAGTAGATCTGACTTCTGTATGCTCTTTCAGGAAGATTTAGTTTGCATTGGATGGCAAAACAGTGGTAATCAGTCAAGGGACAATTGGAACCTCACAGTTTTTGGAGGTGTGTTTATCTTTCTTTCATTTTTGTTAATTGCAAATGTCAAGGCTACCATTCTGTGATTGGATTATTATATTTTGGATTTTGAATCCAGCATTTGAGAGCTAAACTTTGTATCTTGGAAGAAGTGGCAACTATTTTTATCCCGAACAAATGCTATTTTGTGAAAGAGAGTCTACATTTAAATAAAATATCTTGACACGACTAATATTTATATAATTTTCTTGAATGTATGTTTTTCTATTTGAAAACTAAGCAATTAGCACTCTGGATAACCAAGTGGGAGTGCTCTGGAACCTCGTTTCGATGATTTATGACTAAATTCTCTTTCCAACTCTTCTAATACTGTTTAAAACATTGAATTGGTCAATTGCTGTAATGATACTGATGAGAAGTTTATCTGAATTCTTTCAATTACATTGTATGTTTCCTTGGTTGGATGCTCCATCTTAAGAACTTAAAGTCGATTCTCTCACTATCTGATGTCTCATTTCCTTCTAAAAGCCTTGGAGATATTTTGATGCTTGCAGATTTGGTACTCTCAAATAGGCTAATCCTGTATGATCTTGAAAACCAGGCCATTGGTTGGACTGAATATAATTGTAAGTATAAGTTATATCTGCTCGATACTTGCGCTACATTTTGGTACATTGGGAATTATATATGCTTTGTATGGATAAACTTTTTCTTGCATTTGGCCTGGAAAGTGATTGCATCTTACACAGTTGTAATTCATATCCCTATGAACAACAACTGTTTTGGTCAGTTTTATGAGTCATGATCTTTTATATTGCTCGAAAGGTTCGGTTGAATTCACTGTTAAAACTCATGAACTTTTGTATTGTGGTTGATTTCAGGCTCATCAAACATTTCATTAAAAGATGAAATTACTGGATTAGTTCATTCAGTAGGTGCTCACACTCTGTCAAGTGGTTCTCGTTTGACAGCGGAAATGGCTGTAACATTCTTGTTGTTAGCAGCTCTGCTGCACAATCTATTCAACTGGTAAATCTGGTAAGTATTAGCTTCTTTGGTACCTGAGACAAGAAGCGTTCGTTCGACTGTGAAAAAAATACTTAAAAAGTGTTGATACAGCAGCTTGTAGCTCTGTGTATTTGTGTGTGTGTGCATATTTGAAATATAGAACAGATTAACAAAGAATTCCATTTTGTATGTAGCTGACTTATGTTACAAAAAAATGCATTAATGAAAGTGGAGTTCTGGTTATATTTACTCTTCTCTTATAACATCTGAACAAGTTTTTTTTTTTTTTGCTTCACAAGTATTAAAATGCTTAGAGAAAAGGTCCAAATTTGTCTTTCGTTTTTTAAGTATTGAACTTTTCTTTTTAATCTGTTTTAAAGAGCGTCTCTTCTATATTTATTAAGTTTTCTAATTTTAATATCCTACGTGACAAGTTTAAGATGACAAGATTTAAAGATCTCTCTTTATTATTCAAATTTCATGTTCGATTAAATTAAAATACTTAAATTGAAACGGAGGGAGTACTTATTTCTTGTATTAAAAAGAACAATATGCATTTTTCAAAAAAAATTTGTTGGATTGATTAAAAATTTGAAAAATACTTTATTGTAGAAAAATAAGTTTCTTACAGATGAGGAAATTGGTTTTCGATAAAAATGACGAAAATAAGTTTTACATGTATTATTTCACGTCAATTATGTCTTCCACATCTTTCAAGATTCTTCATATTCCATTGGATTAACAATAGGAAAAAAGTTTCCAGGTAATTAAAAATAAATAAATCTTATTTATCTCATCGCGACTCCTTATCGAGACTTTCTAGAAGTCATGAGCTACCTAAAACCAAACACGTTATGGCATGCGTACCTAATGTTTGGGGAATGTTTGAACATGGTACACAAGGAATTTAGTGAACTCACTTTATCCACGTATGTGATATGGAAACTTTTGTTTCCACATATGCCCCTAACATAAAAAAATATTATTCATTGCACTTCAACTATAAAATTACACCGATCAGGGTTGTGATGGAGTAGTAAGTATTTCTTCATTCTTAACCAAATATATCGGACTTGAGTCCCTCATGTGTACAGAGTTATCTTTATTAGAGAGCGCGAGTCTGGATTTAGTCGAGCTCCAATATAGGTACCAGACACCGGATGAAAAACCAAAAGAAACTATAAAGTAGTACAACATATCTCATAATTGACATGATTTCCTTGTATTGTCGAATTTTCATTACGTAGATAAATTAACCACTTAAATTTGTTACCTTAATATGTTCAAATAATAGTTAATATGTATAGTTAAAGGTGAAGACATATTCTACTTCATGTAATATACTTATAAATTTAAGTAATTGTCGATGTATTCCGCCTCTAATAAACACCTTTACCAAATATGTCTACTCTCTTTTTTCCTCCTAATTGTAAAATGGGGACCACTGTTAATGAAACCAAAAGTAGGTTGGCTTTCTCTTCCCAACTTTCTATTTATATATATAATACTTTGAAATGTTAACAACAAACACAATCCAATTTTTTTCTTCTCCTTTCATCTCATCTCTTTCTACCAAAAAAATAAAATGAGTGGCCATCAAGAACATATAGTAATCCTTCCATTTCTAGCACTTGGCCATATGATACCTTTCATAGCCTTAGCCAAAAAAATCCAACAAAGAACTAACTACAAAATCACTATTGTTAGTACCCCTTTAAATGTCAAATATCAAGATTCAACTAATTCAAATAACATTTCATTAGTTTCACTTCCTTATAATAGTAGTGAACATGGTTTACCACCAAATACAGAGAACACAGAGGCCTTACCATTAGAACAAATGGTAACAATTTTCAACTCAACATTATCTCTTAAAGAGCCACTCAAAAAATTGATTCTTGAAATTATTGAAACAGATGGTAAGCCCCCACTTTGTATAGTTTCTGATACATTTATGGGATTTGCTAGTGAAGTTGCAAGATCTTGTGGAACTTTTAATGTGAGTTTTACTACTGCTGGTGCTTATGGAACTGCAGCTTATGTGTCACTATGGTTAAATCTTCCTCATTTGTTAGCTATTGATGGGGTTTTCAAAATGCCTGGTTTTGATGATTCTTGTTGTTTTTTCTCTGTTGATCAACTTCATCCATTTATGAAATTAGCTAATGGGGATGACCCTTGGTCTAAAGTGTTCAAATCTTTGTTATTACCTTCTTTTGATTCTTTAGGGTTTTTGTGTAATAGTGTTGAGGATATTGAACCTATGGGGGTTAAGGCTGTCAAGAATCTTACTAAACTTCCTGTTTGGTGTATTGGACCTTTGCTTCCTCAATGTACGCTCAAGAAAAGTGAAAAAGATTCAATCTTTGAATCAAAAAGTGGTAAAGATTCAATCTTTGAACCAAGAAGTGGTAAAGATTCAATCTTTGAATCAAGAAGTGATAAAGATTCAATCTTTGAATCAAGAATAGGTAAAGAACATGGATTGTCACCAGAAGAATGTATTTCTTGGTTGAATGAACATCCTGAAAGATCTGTTCTTTACATATCTTTTGGTTCACAAAACACAATTAGTACATCACAAATGATGGCATTGGCTATGGGGTTGGAAGAAAGTGAAAGGCCATTTATTTGGGTGGTTAGGCCACCTATTGGTTTTGACATAAAAGGTGAGTTTAGATCTGAATGGTTACCAAAAGGGTTTCAAGAAAGAGTGTCAAAGAGTCAAAAAGGTCTACTAGTGAAATCTTGGGCACCCCAATTGCAAATCTTGAGTCATAGTTCAACGGGTGCGTTCTTGAC
>NC_064283.1:11454863-11456888 GCF_019186545.1 Solanum stenotomum | reverse complement strand
CATACTCTATGCCTACATGATGTCACCATGTAGGGACCGGAGCACCGCTTGACCCTCGTCATCCGCGTGGCTAATACGATTTTCTATCAAGGTTATTGGTGAGTCCTCCATTCCGGGGACGTTGCTTATGATCTTTTGCTATGTATAAGACTTTTTTTTTTAGTTATGTTTTGTCTATGAGGGTGAGCCCAGTTGTTTGTCTTGGCCCCCGCTAAAGTACCTATGTTTAGAGGTGGTGTTGGACAAGTTGTGTATTATGTTTGAGCTTGATTCATCTATGGTATTTATGTATCATTTCATTTTTTTTTTCTTGCTCCCTTAGTCCCGATTTCCCCCTTGATTATGCTTATCGCTTATGGTCATTTTAATTGCTTCCGCGACCAATGATGTGTAAGATACGCTATGAGGCTTGTTTGGGGTTCCTTCGGGTTCCCCATTCGCCGGTCACGTCTAGGCCCTAGGCTTGGGTCGTGACATTGTCGGTTAAAAAAACTCCCATCAGTACTTTGTATTTTTATATACATCAGTTTATTTGTATTTTTACATACATCTTAAAGTTATTTGTATCTTTGCATACACACAGAATTGACATCATGCTTTAAACAACTTTTCTTTATATTGAAATGAGTTCAGTTATGTTGAGTTGAGTTGAGCCAGGTAAGTTCTTCATTTCCTTTCAAATTCTTTTCAAGCCTATATTGTGTTTAGGATTTCAACTCGCATACTCGTACAATCAATATACTGGTGCTAGTTGACCTGCATCGTATTATGATGCAGACGCAAGTAACTTGGATCAGTATCCAACGCATCGTTGATCCAGTGAGCAGTTCAGAGTCTGTTGGTGAGCCTCTTTGCATTCCGAAGGATCCCTTTTGTTTACTTTCAATATTAGATAGTTCATTAGGATGTCGTGGGACTGTCCCGACATCTATCTCAGTTGTTTTAGAGGCTTCATATATAGTCAATCAAATGTTAGTTCATTCGTCATTATTTTGTTATTGACTTATGTTCATATTTGAGTTGCCATTTTGGCTAAGTTAAATGTTTATTTTCAAAACATTATGAGTTTAGTTTGAGACAATTAAGTTGTTTAGCATTTGAATTCCTTTCTTATTGCATATAGTCTTCCACTGAGTAAGTAAGCCAGGCCAAGGGTTCACTTGGGGCCAGCAATGGTTCTCGAGTGCCGGCCACGTCCAGGGTGTAGGCTCGGGGCGTGACAAAAATCTTAAGTTTTAAATTCATCCGCTTCATAATTATTAAGGGTAACATGGTAAACTTACTATGTCAATTATTATTTTCTTAATAAGTGTGCAAATTCAAAAGTGGACAAGTAATTAGGGACAGGGGGAGTAAAAAATGTTATTTCTTGATTTGTCAAATGAACAAGTAATTAGGGACAACTAAAAAGGAAAAGTGAACAAACAATTAGGGACAGATGGAGTATAATTCAAAAGTGGACAAGTAAAAAGAGACATCAAATTAGGAAAAATTGGACAAGTATATAGGGACAGAATAAGTAAAATGGAAAAAAAAAATATAAGAATAATACTTAATATGGATTTATATTAATCGTCACGATATAAATGAAACACCAAAATAAGTAATCGTGTAAGAAAGGTAGTACAACTATCTAATTATTCAATTTCTCAATTATTACAACAATCTCCACGTCAAATACAATAACAAAAATATATCTAGTGAAATCTTATAAGCAGAGTTTGAAGAGGGTAGAGTGTATGCATGTCTTATCACTACCTCATGGAGGTAAAGACGTTGTTTTTGTACAAGAATTTCTAATATATATATAAATAAAAAATAGTAACGAAAACGTAACAACTAACAAGAGAGGCAATATAAAGCCTAAAAGAAAGAATACAAACGACAAAAAGAAAATGTAGTAGTCAAAACCTAGTAAATAGATAATAATAGATATAAAAAAAATTTAGAACTACAAGAATACGACTATTCCAAGACAATTTTTTGTTTTAGTGACCTTATAGTCGAGCGGGTCCTAATATTTAT
>NC_064283.1:11391838-11454763 GCF_019186545.1 Solanum stenotomum | reverse complement strand
CAATGGGGGTCGTTCCATCAATTCGAACGATCCTATATAATTTCTATTTTCTAGTTGGGTCGTGACATCATTCCGACCCTACCCATATAATTTTATTTCTTAGATTGTGACCACTTTTATCCATCAAATCTAATACTCCGGCATATGAGCATGTTCCGGCCAGTTTTTTGGTGACTTTCTTGTTAAATATTGACACGTCTATTGATTCCAACATGATCCATACACTTTATACTAGATTTTGAGCACTTTCGGCGACCGTTGCATTGTGAAGAAGTCTATATGGAGCAACCACCTAATTTTGTTGCTCAGGGAGAGTTTAGTAGCCTTGTATGTTAATTACGTAAGTCACTCTATGGTCTGAAACAGTCTTTGCAAGTTTGGTTTGGGAAGTTCAACACTGTAATTTTATCACTCTCTGTTTTATCAGCATTATGCATCAAATTCAGTATTTCATGAGAAGACCAAGCCCATTGAGATTGATTGTCAAATTTGTGAAGTCGAGTGATCAACTTGCAGATATCTCACCAAGCCCCTCATCGGTCCTCGTGTTAATTACATTTGCAACAAGCTAGGTACATGAATTGTATGCACTAGGTTGAGGGGGAGTGTTAGAATATGAATAGGTTTATACAATCCTATTAGAATAGGAATAGGTTTATACAATCCTATTAGAACAGGAATAAGTTTATATAATCCTATTAGAACAGGAATAGGAATAGAAATAGAAATAGGAATACTAAATAGTATCCTACTTGGTAAAGGATTGTATTCTAGGGTTTATAAATAGGGTCTCAATGAAATAATGTAAACAACAACAATTAAATAATATTCTTCTCATATATTTCTCACAATTTGATGCTCATAAGTCATACCATTTTACAGAAGGCTAGCTATCCTCAAAAATATTATAAGCAAATAGTTTTTTTAGGCAGTCCAAGAAGAACAGAAGACCATCATTGAACTTCCACTTCAAGATCACCATTACATCAATATTTCCCCAAGTATTTTTACAGTCATACCAATATTCCATTTGCATATATTGGTCCTTTCATATATCTTTGGAAGCGCTCATAATCAAGTAAGAGTTTTTTTAATGGGCTGCAGAACGAAAAATAATTCCCGTACAAAATTACATATGATTTATAGTACAATGTTCCATTTGCAACATAAAAGTTTGCATTACCAAGGTAATCTCTGAATAACTCACAGCTTGTTTTGGATGGTTGTTACATGTTGTACTATATTGTATTGTTAGTTTAGATACAATGTCTGTTTTGATTGTTACTTAAATTTTATTGTATCGTATCGTTAAATCCATCATAGGTAACGATGAAAAGTTTCCTTTTGTGAAACGATAGATTTGGTGTGATCACGTCGTTACCCTTTTTTCTCTCATTTTGTCTTTACTTATAATTTAATAATACTATTTTATCCTTTACCATACCTTTTTATAGTAGCTCTACCATATCCCCTACTTCTCTTGTAGGTTTATCCTTCAAATTGTTGATGTGTGATATATGTAATGATGGAAAACGATACAATCTATCCAAATGTTGTATTCATTAAAACTATGGAGTATAATACAATATGACACATTATGAAACAATACATAACAACCATCCAAACAAACAAGGTTTGATTTATGATAAACCTTGCATAGCCTAAATTGGTTTCCGGCATTAAATATTGTATTATTAATATTGCCATAACTTATATATGTGAATAGAATGTAGAACGAGAGTATGTGTATTACCAACACCTGTATAAGAAGTATCTAAAGGCAAAAATGTCCTAAATAGACAATTCCAGTATAATTGTATTATTATTCATCGTTGGAAAATCCCTGCATTATTCACCCCATAACAAGCTCTACATATTAATTGTCGCATTACGATCCTTGTATTGTAGTCCCTACATAACTAGTTCGTGAAACGGCCCTTAAATAGTAATTATGACATTTCCTTTGCCACCATTTCATATGACTTACAAGTTTATATAGAACATCCTAACATAAAAGCGTGTTTTTACTATGACATACAGCCATCGAGAACACAAGACAAAAAATATGGATTTTTTTTTTTGTTTTTTGCAAATAATAATACTCAATTCCCTTCGAGAACTGGAACCAACAATTTGCCACAATAAGTACTTGTAAATGATTGATAAGCACGACAATCCAGATGCTAGGATATACTCCATCAGAAAGATCATACTTTGAACAAAAATCTTTGGAATAGATGAAACAAAATATCACTATATCATCCTCTTAGAAGTAGCATCCTGCACCTGCAGCACTACTGGAGAATCCCACTTTCAATTTTTCTTTTTACTTGGGAATGTGTTTATAATAAAGTGCTCATCTTTTTTTTACCAAAAGTCACGAAGATTGATTTTCATCAAGTTCACATAAGGAAGACTTTCCCCTCCTCAACCATTCTCCTTGTTCACCTATTTCATTGTTAATGCGCTTTTATTAGATCTAAAAGAAAGTGATTCAGTGAGCCTATGGAGACGACACATACAAATTTGAAAAATTATAGAAAAAATCGAAACTTGCAGCTGCAAAATTAGACTATTGGTGTGTTGTCTTTAAAATATATAACAGATGTGGCAGTAGACAAATGACTATCTCTTATTCGCTATGCTAAGAAGCTGATATATGATATACCTAACCAATTGAATTAGCATTAAACCTTCATTCTCTGAGGGCTCGTTTGGTGTGAGGGATAAGCATAAATAGTCTTGGGATAAAATTTAGATGTCTTGTTTGGTTGACATGTTTGGGATAACTTATCCCATCATTTATAGCATAGTGATGGGATAAGGTATCCCATATACATGGTGGGATACGTTATCCCAGGATATAACTAACCCCAAGATAGTTAATCCTAGGATAACTAGTTCCCAACCAAACGACCCCTGAATGAATTCAGAGTCCCAGAATAAGCAATGCAAACAGGTATTTTTCCATATACCTTTATGCAAGTAATTCAATTGTCATCTTAAATTTAGACATAGGCCTAACTGCCGGAAAATATTAAAATGCATTACCTTCTCTTTCAACAGCTGTTCATTCTCCTCCTCTAATCTAACTGCTATTGACTCAAGTTCCACTTGATAGGCCTATATCCATAAACAAAAATCCAAATTCAGCTCGCACAATCAAAAAGCTAAATAGATGAAAAGACTAAGAGTGATCACTTCAATTAGCAAACAATACGCTTACCTGTTTCCGCTCTCTAGACCGGGCAGCTGACTCTCTGTTCTTAATCATCCTCCGCTGCCTCTGCAGAGCCGCCTTATCTAAAGGTTCCAAAATGGTTTTCCTCTTCCCTCTCCCACCTCCAATCACATCCATTCCATTTCCATATCCTTGCACGCTCTGCTGCGGCGTGGCCATGTATGGGGAATCAAATGCAAAAATTCCACCACTCAACCTCTCAGTTCCTAGTTCAACCTTCACCTCACCTTGCACTGTCCCCTGCCCAGCCAGTGCCTCCTCCTCAACTGCTCCAGCTTTCACCAGAAAATCCTCCAGCGTCATGATTTCATCCACTGCCTCCTCCTTACAGCCGGCAACTTCCGCTCTTCTCTGCTCCCTCTTCCCCTCCACAATTTCCCTCCACACATCATCCACCGTCCTCCTAACCAAAGGTACCCCACTCACCGTCGCTGTCTCGGAATCACTGATCGGCGTTATCGCTCCAACAGCATCAAGTAACGTAATATTCGCATTCAACAAAGTATTAGTCTCCGTCCCCTGACCTTCCCCATACACATTACGGAAAATTCCATCAACCGTCATGGAAGTCGCCTCCAAATTACTACTATTATTACTCCCGTTGTTCGAATACTGCTGATTGTGCAAATCATTCGGCATCGTAGAGGATGAAGACGACGAGGCAGCCGACGATTTCCTTCGATCGGAATTCCGCGAGGCCGATGAAGCCATCAGTTTCGTTGACGCCATTTTCCGGCGGGGCAAAATCGTAAATTTGTTCTGGTTGGATCAAATCCTCAAATGTGTATATACATAGAGGTTTGTGTAGGTGATGATTGTGTTGTGTAATGTGCGATGGGGAGAAGAGAAATGCCTAGGGTTTCGAGTAATTTGGGGGTTTTGGGGATTTGAGGGAGAAAAGTGGGATTTTCAAAAATGGAGTTCCAGAATTGGCAAGGACAGATAGAAGGAGAAGAAGAGGGTTCTGGCTTCCTTTTTTGCCTAAATTGGAAAAACGAGGCAACAATTTTTTTCATTCCCAAACGTCGTTTTGAATGTACATTCATGTCGTTTTGTCATTCTCAAAAAGTAAAGTAAGTTTAGTTATTGACAAATTTTCGACTTTAGTCCATGTGACACTTGTAAATTATAATGCTTATTTCTACATATGTATTTAAATTACATCAAGATTTTTGTTAACATTGACGAGTCATTAAATGATTTAAATAAATATCTTTTTTAAAACTTTAATTCTATATAAAAAAAATTATGTCAACAAATTTTATTTAAAAAATTAATATTTAATTAAGTTGAGTGACTTTCAAATATGATTCGGGAGATTGAAGTTAATGAAAGTCAAGTACATAAAAGAAATTATCATGATTGTGTGATTTGAAAATGAAAACTCTCGATCTTTCTTATGATTGGTGAGTGTTTTTACATGATCTTAATTCTAACATTTATGTTTAGGGGCGTACCTACGTGGTTGTCATAGCCTCATGCAGAGCAGACCCACATGGGTTCCAGGGGTTCACCCGAACCCTCTCGGCAAAAAATTACATTGTATATATAAGGTAATCTTCTGTATTTATGTAGATATATATATTTTGAACCCCTTTAATGACAAGGAGAAACTAATAGCCTAGTGGTAGGTCCCCTTGAAATTAACCTTTATGTCAAGGGTTCAAATCCTTGTGTTAACGTTTTATTATTTTCTTTTTTATTTTCAGTTCCATTTTTCACATTTTTTTAGTTTTTTATTTTATAAAAGATGCTAAAAGTGTGATTTTAAACCCAAAAAAAATCAAGGGCCCACCACTAAAACTATATACTACTACTTCCTTGAAATTTTGTTTTGTTGGCTTATATACACGTTTATACTTTTATTTTTCGAACCCCCTAAACGAAAATTCTAGATCCGCTATTGACCTCATGGGCCCTCTCGATAAAACATTAATTATATGTATAGAGAAGATTGTCTATATATTGGTACACATGCTGATTTTGAACTACCTAAATCAAAGAAGAGAGATAGCCTAGTGGTACTAGATTGCCCAACTTGGACCGCGAATAAAAAAGGGAAAGTATTAAATAATTTCATAAGTTGACATGTTATATCATCAACTTTTTCAGTGAAGGTTAGATTTTGAATTTAAAAAAGAAGTGCAAGAAATGCATATGCTAATGTGTTTTTTTTTTAATCAAAACAACAATAAGGTTATTTATTTAAGGGAAAAAGGACAAATATACCCCCGAACTTTGATAAATAGTACGTCTATACCCTCCATTATACTTTTCGTCCGTCTCAACCCTTGCCGTCCAATAATCGGTGCACATTTGCCCCTCCCACTAACGGCACCCTCTTTGTGTACACGTGGCGAAATCCTATGCCACTACCCGGTTGACCAACTTTTTTAACCCAAATTCTAAGAACCTGCCCCATAACCCAATAAACCCACCCAATTTGTGGGTAAAATATACCTTCTAAAATTTAAAATTTGGGTCTTTTCTTTAGATTTTAAACTCAATAATTAGTAAAATTTACACTCAATAATTAGTAAAATTTACCGAAAAAGACTCCAATTCATTAACATCTTCACTAACAAAAGCAACAAAAACAGGCATCAACTTTCGCATCTGGGCACCACAAGCAGCAGCAGCAGACATCCAACTTTAGCTTATGAATCCTCTAACCCTTTGACGGCATTTAAGGACGAGGCTGGACAAAATGATACACTGATGTGTGTTTCTAAGAAATCGCCGGCATTTGAGGCAGCAATTGCACCGATGAACTCTCTAAAATCTGATGAACTAGGTTAGGGTTTGTGAGATGAACGAAAAATGATTTAGGATTTGAGTCTTTTCTTTAGATTTTAGAGAGTATATTTTACCCACAAATCGAATGATTTATTGGGTTATGGGGTGGGTTCTTCAGATTTGGATTAAAAGAATTGGTCAACCGGGTAGTGGCTTAGGTTTTCGCCACGTGTACACAAAGAGGGTGCCATTAGTGGGAGGGGCAAATGTGCACCGATTATTGGACGGCAAGGGTTGAGACGGACGAAAAGTATAACGGAGGGTATAGACGTACTATTTATCAAAGTTCGGGGGTATATTTGTCCTTTTTCCCTTTATTTAAAAGAACGATTAAAAATAAGGAGAAGAATCTCCAAAATCAATTGTAGTGATCTTATTTTTTGATAATTTATATTACGTACCCCATATTTGGTAGTTAAGCAAACATGCAATGGTCAAGATATTTCCATCTTATTATAGATGAACTGATTGAACTAATTAATCGTTACTTTGAATTCCATTTGTTATCATTTTTTTCAAAGTTATTACAAAGTCGTTGTTTTCTTTTTCACGAATCGATATTATTACTTTTTCCTATTAACGTCCTGAAAGAAAAACAGAAAGGGTACGATTCCACTAATTAATATTATAATATATATATATATCCAGGCCAAACAGTAGTAGAATTATCTTTTAGATATAGTAATTGGGATCTAACTTTGTTTTGACCGCACATTCTTTTTATCCTTAGAGGTCAAAACCACTTCCACCCACTTTATATATTGCCTTTCAATTGTTTCTTTTCCAAGTTGTTATCATTGGGGCGAAGCTACTTTATCAGTTATACATTTAATCGAACTCAATAATTTTAAATCAAATTTCATCTTTATTTTTAAAACTCAAATCATGATTTTGTCCCTCTAGTTATCATTTATCATTTCATTAGGTAGGAGTTCTGAGCTTCTAGTTAGAAATTGTTGAGATCTACTCTACAGAAAATATAATTTTTTAACATATGTTATGGATATAGGCTAGCTTTAAATGTAGTATAAAGTCATATCGATCTATCTCTCATGACCTGCAGACGGTAATTTATCAATTTTAATTAGTTCATGTCTCATCTGTGACGCTTAACTTAAGGATATTTCTGTTTGAAATTCACTTATTAGATTTAAAAAGACTCATTTTCACACAAATACTACAATTGAAGATAATTTTTAAATATATATATAGCATCACCATAATATCTCACTTTTGTGCAAAATAAATAACCCTATAACAAGCTCCTAGAACTTATTTACTGAGAACATATACTCTTCATAGAGTAGATATTAAACAAGAACTCCATATAGTCAAATAGAAACAACTAGTCCTAATCATGAACAAGGTAGGGTTTCCATAAAATAATAAAATATGTACACTTGCATATAGTGAAGTGGCTTCCATATTACTATCCCCCATCCCCTATAGGCTATAGCTACAAAGCAACTACTACTACTATATAAGTATCTTGTAGCTAGTAGTCCACATGAAGAAGAGCAATGCATCTAGTCATGAAAACACAATAATAACTTCACTAATCAACTAATGCATCACATGGCTGGAGTCCAAATTAAATAATATTCCATGTCTCAAATTATGTGACACGTCTTGTTTTTCGAGAGTCAAACAATACAGTTTAGATTTTTTTTTTTTTTAATTTAAAGAATACAGTTTAGATTTGATCGAGAATTTACACATAAATCTTCAAATTTTTTTTGAAATAAAATTTATATATTTATAAACTACATAAAAAGTACTAGAAGTCACAATAATTTATCAAACTTCTTTTCTTCTTTCTTAGAGTCAGTTAATGTCATGTGACTTAGCTCAGTCCATTGCATGTGTACATGACTGGTGACAAAGTTACATAACACCAATTATATATATCCTCATAAGAACTTGGCATGTACATCATTTGGTAGCTTTAGTCTTTGCTTCTCCCAATTGCATCAAGTGTTTGTACCTGCAAAGTTGATAAATATACTCCCATAGGCCATAAGTTCATGAACTGTATGGAGTAGTACCATGCCATCCATCCGGTCATAATGTTTTTACTTTTTTATTTTAATTCAAAATGAATGGTATTTCACACCATCAAGAAAATACTATTTATGTCGTTCTTTTCCAAATTTATCCATAGGAAAAATTCTTTTGGTCAGAAAATTATGGTATTAACAAATTTACACACACTTTGATTAATTTTATAGAAAATCTTTTTACCTTTCATCAACATCAAGTTATTTTGTCCATCAAAGTTAAAATAGATAAGAAGACTGGAATTTGAACCTAACTCCTTAGGTCCTCACTCATTTCATTAAGCACTATAGCATGGGTGGATTTTTATGTAACCAAGAAGTCATATGTACTACTCCGTCATTACCTATTTTCTTAACCCTTGTTGACCCGATACATCCCTTAAGAAAATTTTAATTAAATGTATATCTTATTAAACTAATTTTATTGATAGATGCTTGAATACTAAACTAACTTTATTAGCGATAAATTTTTTTCTTTCAAAAATGAAGAGTTTTTCTTTGGTTTCCCAATCAGTGCCCAGAGCTCATATTGAAGCCTAGACCAAATCCGATCTCATGCACTGTAGGGTCTATTCGGGGGTGACGCTTCCAACAAAAAAAAATTTCATACCCAAGATTTAAATTCAAAACATCTAATTAAGGGTGAAACAATTTTACCACAAAGAGTTTTATTGAAAGGGTGTGATCAACTAAATTAAAAGTCAAAATGCAATAATTATGTTTATGAAATAAATGGTACTACTTACCACTTGCAGTCTATATAGTAGGGGAATTAATTGTCTACCAGTATTTTGCTTCAAATCCAGAAATGCTGTTAGCAACCACTGAGTTTTTGGGTTTGCCTACGTCTTCAAGGTCCACTTCTCTACTCCTTCCTATTTTGGCTTTTAGTATCATATAAAAAGTAACCACTATTTTAAGCCAAATATGCCATATTTAGAAACTTTATTTCTTCACTTCTTTTTTTATTTTGGCTTTTGTAGAAAAAAATAAACTAAATGCAACAATAATAAATAAGTAATTAATGACAATTGTCGTTTATTAAAAAAAAAAAGAATATACCATAGTGTTCTTCTAGGTAATCCTCACGTAGGCGTTTTGACGATGGACTAATGTTGTTCTTCTTCTCTACGCTATGCTATTTTCATTTCACGGTTAATATTTACAAAATTCGAACGATAATAAATTGGAATTAAAAAAATATTGTGTTTAAAATTATAAATACCTTATGATCGTAATAAGATGATGAACCATTCGAAATATTCGCTCCATCTTTGAAATCATCTTGAGGAGTTTTAAAAATTTTCAAATAAAAATTAATGATTGTTCGAGATCATATGAAAAAAATGTAAATAATTTCATCACCAAGTGATGGGAAATTAAAATGTTGTCTAATATTATGATTATGTACCTGTGTCTTCCACTAGTGTATTTAATCTCACCCATTCATCAACAATATCTTTCCATCTCCTACAAAATTACCCAAAAATTGGTTCTATATTTAATTTAAGTTAATTATACAGAAGAAAATAAAATTAGAAGTGTTAAGAAGAAGGAAAGAAACCTGATTAGTAGTTTAACAAGTCTTCTTACTTCATTTGATGAATGCTTTCGCAGTTTATTTACATGCCTTCCAATATCCGTTTTCTTAAAAATATAAAAAAAAATATATATATAAAAAATTAATTTTTTTTTAGTAAAATCATGATAGTTAATTAAATTACCTCAAGAACTTTGAAATTAATGTCCATTTCAGCAAGACTTTGAAGCTGATCAACCAAGCAATTGTCAGACTGAAAATTCCAAAAGGACTTTAATCTTAGCAAAAAGTAAATGAAGCTCGTCAAATTAGGTGTTACGCCTAAGTCACGCCCCAAAAACTAATGATGATTCCACATCGGGCCGGGCCAAGAACGTGGGCTCCTTGACAATTTTTTGAATTAGTTTTTGGGGGTGTGAGTAAGTCTCGAAACTTAATTTGACAAAACCCAAACACTAAAAAAGAAACCTGATTTGGGATTTCAAAATGGTTCTTGATTCTGAGGATTTTGTTGATCTCTACATCTTCTTCATTACTTTTTTCCTCTGTTTTTAACTTGTGATCATCATCAATATTTCTGTCAATGCTTTTTGTGATTTCATAATTTCCATCAGAATTAAAATTGTTAGAAAGCAGAGGAGCATAGAGTTTCTCAACAATGGCGTCTCTTCGACTGCGAAGCTCATTTCCATGATCAAGAATAGCTACAGAAATGGCTGTGTCAATTAAACTCCATAAGTCCACACTTGAATTCTTCAAGATTGAACGCAATTCATCCAATTCCATGTTGTTGTTGTTTTAATTATTATAAGAAAGAAGATGTGTTTACTACTAAGAAACAGAGCAGAAGGGAAAGAGAGAAAACAGAGTTTGGGACAGTGTGAAATGGGAACATATTAATGTGAATAAGTTTTAAAAGGCTTTTTGTAGCTTTGGAACACATTCTATGTTTTTGTTTTGTCATTAATCACTACTACAATATTTTCTTTGCTTAGTTTCTACTATACTAAGAGGTCTACACTATAAATAATAAATAATTATTGTATTCTTGTATCAAATCAATAAATGCATGATATGTGTTTTTTTTTATACATAATTTTTAAAAACTTAACTATAGTTAATTAACTTGTATTTTCACCAACACTTAATTATGATAGGTTCAACATAATTTGATGTAAATATTCAATGAGAATAAGTAATTCTCTACAAATATCAGATAGTATTTGTTATAATATGCACTATGTTTTATTTTCAAGATTATAAATCTCTCATTTTTATCAAAAGTTACTTATAAAATGTTGTATAACTTCAATCTATACTTATATATATACACACTATTGTTTTATTTTTTTAAAATAGCTACAGACAAATTATGTAGCTAAATCGAAAAATTTATTGTTGATCTTATATAGAGATGGATTAATGATGTATTATTGAAAAATTATGTTAGCTAAGAAATTTAATAATGAATTAATGACAAAGTTCATTGCTAATTTTAGTTTTTATAATGCACCAACAACTTTATTCTTCTGAATTATCGATAAGAGTTTATCATCACATTCCATTTGTTTCAGCAATATTTCCTAATGTCTTCTTGCCATGAACTTTTTAGTTTCGAAAATTAGAGAAGCAACTTGTCTACTGTGATAACTCTTCTCTTTTATAATAAGATCACATGGATGCAGGGGCGGATCTACGTGGAGTGTGCCGGGTGCTCGAGCACCCATTGACCCCGACAAATTTTTTGTATATTTATATAGAAAATTTGCAAAAATTAATATATAATAGATATTAGCACCCATTGAAATTTGAACAAAAGCACTGATGGGTGCTTTGGTTCAGGGCTAGATCTTAAAGTCATGTGTGCGGGGACTGCTAGGTTGAGGTATCGAATCTTGCCAGCAGCTCAAGTATTTTTCCTCATAAATTAAACATTTTTCTGACAATTAGATCTCAACCTTTTACGACATTCATAAATGTTTTTCCATAGTCTTTTTTTAGCTGAATTTGACCACACTGCATAATTTAGGTTGGAAGTTAGATCTCATTCTTGAAAATTAATTAATGAAGCCTTAGTAATCTTTAAAAACATATTCCTCGTTCACATCATGTATTTTTATTGTACATAAAATAAATTATTATTTATAATATCATAATAAAATACATTTCAAATTGATTCATGAGAAATTTTATTTGAATGTTTTAAAAAATACATTTGTAATTTCTCATGAATCAATTTGAATTGCATTATATTAGCCCAAATTTAAAATGAGATGAAATAAATAGATCAAATGAGTCCATATAATAAAATAAGCGGATTATTAACTTATACAAACACAAATGAATTAGACTGATCATAAATATTTGGATTGATTTTGCCCACCCCTACCAAAGAGTGATTTGCCTGACTCGTGAGTTAGCAGTAAGTGTTCAACATCTGATATAACATTTTAAAATTTTATTTGCAAATTATGTATCAATATGTATAGATACAAAACAAAAATATTTTTTAGTGATAATTAATTAGTGATAATAGCTTAATTACTGCTAATGTGTATTTTTAACGGCAATTAGCATTTCTTGATATTACATTTTCATGAATGGTTAGCTACTTTCCAGAAAAGTCCAAGCGTAAATCTCTTAATGTTATATATTCTCATCATTTGTGTGTTGAGATTTGTTATGTCTTTATTAATTTGCATCTTCAAGAGCTTAATATGAATGAGTTTGATAGCAATAAGCTTCGAGATCTCAGTTATCAACTTGATAATTTTATAGTTTATGCTTGTAATTCTGACTAGAGGTTCTTCAACGTGAAGGAAATTACCGACTTTGCTACAGTATTGGTGAAGTCAAATTTGCATCAAACTTGGCTACTTGTTTATTTGCTTATCAAGTTGACTCTCATTCTTCGTGTTGCTACTGTTTCTGTGGAACGAGCTTTTTTGTTCATGAAGTACATCAAAAATGAACTTCGTAATAGTATAGATGATGAATTTTGTAATGGTTGTGTAGTGCTCATTTCTTTAACATAAAATAAATGAGGGTGCTTGCAAGAGTGAATTGTTAGTTGTAATTGGTAAGAGAAGCTAGCAAAATTTGGACTTCATTTCTTAGTTTTTTAAGAAATGAAGACTTTTTAACTATAACGTTTAAAGAGTTGTACGCTTATATGGTTATACAATGTGATTTATAGTAACTTTATAATAAGGGAATTGAGCACCCACGAGCCTAAGATTCTGAATCCGCCACTGCATGGATGGTTAGTCCTACCTTTAAATAACTTACGAGTTTAAATCCACCCAACAAGGGTGCAATTTACTATCGATATCTCCCTTTTAGACATTAGTCTATGAGTTTGTTGAGGTGCTATGATTGTTCATAATCTGAAAATGTAAAAAATATGTATTGAATCGTCAAATGAGTCACGTTAAGAAAATTCAAAATTAGGTAATATGTATTGGGCCCTTTCATGTGCCCTCAAAAGGTACTATGTGGCGAGTTTAGGTATCAAACAAATTTAGAGTTCGGCTTCGATATAAGGAGTTTTTATGCGAAGAGAAGAATTGGATTGGATTGTTGGGTATCGAAATGGGTCAATTGGTGATTTTATGGTCTCAGCCAAAATTGGGCACAATCTTGGCTGAAAATTAGCTCAACTTTTGGATATAAATTGGGATACTTGCATAATTACCCGCAAAAATCAAATTAATTATCCTTGACTATTCTTTATTTTTATGTCCATTAAACGGAAATTTTACACAAATCTCATAGTGTTAAAAATTAATTACTTCATATTCCGATTCTTAATCAAATTACAAAAATCCCTTAAATTTGGTGGAATCCGGATACATCTCAAAACGTTCTTGACATATCGCGTTTCGGTTTCGGATACATTGATCAACATCCCGATACATTGCGTCTCGATTTCGAATAAATCACTCAACATCTCGATACATCGTGTAAAGTGATGTATTTGACCGATACAGGGCCGTAAAGTGATGCATCCAAGAGTAGGGAGACAATAGGGATTTTTGTAATTTTTTCAAATAGTAGAAAATTTTAGAGAACATGATAAAATAAGTTGTGTATTTAGGTATTTTTTCCTCACCCTTTCTCTACCATTGTATGTACATTTTAATGGATTCGCCTCCTTTCTGTTTTTGACATTAAAAATATAAAAAAGGAAAAATTACGCGGTTAAGCAAACTTATATTACTTAATTACTCATCATAGCTATAGTTTGCTATAATTACCACTCTCAACTAACATTAACCACTAATTATGAGGGTTGACTTTGAGTTTGTATAATTAGCCACGTTTGTAAGATTCGCCACATTTGTATAATTCGCAACTAACAACTCTTCGTTTGATTTGTATTTGTATACGATGGTTTGTATTTGTATATGACGATGATTTCCTTTGGTTTTCAGTTTTGTCATCATATATATTCAATCTTTTTGTGTATAACTTTTTAAAGTTTGTATAAACGTGTAGTTTTCGGATTTTGTATAATATAATTATATAATGTAATTTGTATAATATATTTTGTATAATTGTTTAAAGTTCATATGTTTATGTTTGTATCAATTCATTTTTTTCGAGTTTTATCATATTTGTATAATTCTAGACTTTATATTTACTCAATTATACAAAAACACGTGAATTATACAAATGTACCTGCGAATTATATAAATTATTTCCCTCTCTCTCTCGCTTCTCTCCTCCCTCTTCCAATCTCACTCACCTCTCCCAATCTCGCTCGCCTCTCTCTTCCCTCTCCCAATCTGGCTCACCAGATTATACAAATATATATGTATAATATACAATTATCTAACCGATATACATATACAATTCACCTCTCTCCCACTCTCATCCCTCTCTCTCTCGCCTCTCTCCTCCCTTTCCCAATCTCGCTCGCCACTCTGCTCCCTATAACATGTAGCTACGAATCGTAATTAACAAACTATAGCTATGGAGCATAATTAGGCTATTTTTGAGTGACTATATGCGAAAGTTCCTTTATAAAAATATCTATATATTTAAGTCTTAAAAGATGATTGCACGTAATTTTAAAGGGAGAAACATATAATATAAAGGAAAAATTGTACATAATGGCAAACCATTAATTCAAATTAAATGGTATAACCACACTTTGATTTAATTGTGCCCTATAGCAAATTGTTTGCCAGTCGCGTCTCTCCTTCAAACTCTCGCTCGCCACTCTCTCTCTCTCGCTCGCTCTCTCTGTCGCTCGCCTCTCTCGCTTTATACAACAGAAATATATAAATTGTGTTTCTGTTTGTATAAAGCGAGAGAAAATTGTATATACACATGCAAATACAGATATATTCGTCTTATACACTTATAATCATACAATAAAAATATTCCCCTGTCTAATTCTCTTTTGCCTTTCTCTCTTTTTCGTTTTATACAAACACAAATTATACAAATATAATGTATAATTTATGTTTGTATAAAGCGAAAGAGAGAGCGATTTTTGATATACAAATATTTTTGTCAACAATTTATACAAACGAGAGGCTAACAACAATTTATACAAATGGCCTGCCAACAAAATTATACAAATCTGAAGAGGAGCCAACGAATCATACAATTGCTTCTTTTTTGTATATATGTATAGCGAAATAGACATAGCTTTCAATTGTATATGTATAGCGAATTATACATATATATGTTTGCTATGAAGCACAATTATGCAAATTTTGCTATAACATACAAATATAATTTTTTTATTTGCTATATATATGTGAAAGTTGCTCTAATATAAAACATACGCATTTCGTTTCAAAATATATGATTGTCCCCTTTCCCTCTTTCAAATCAAACGATCTTTTTGTCTTTTTTCCTTTCAATGTAAAGATAATTACAACTTACAATATATGATATTTAATTTACGTGTGGTTACAAACATATGCAATTTACATTTTCTTTTCAAAAGGTAATATTTAATGGGAAAATTACCTTATTAGATGTATATTCATATCATATATATTAAATTCTTCGTATACTTTTAAATTATTATGTATCTTACCATTAATTAAGAGTTTTCTATCATATATTGAGAAAAATACGTCTACATACATGTCTTTTTGCTACTAAATACACTAAAATAGGGAGAGATGCGAGTGAGATTGAGAGGGAAGTGAGCGAGATGGGGAGGAAGATAGTTATGTATCCCAGTTTGGTAGATACATGTGAATCATACTAGATACACACTAGATATATGTATTTGTATGTATCTGGTGTGATTCACATGTATCTAAATACTAGATAGACGAGAGCGGCGAATGAGATGAGAGGAAGGCAAGCGAGATTTGTCTATCTATTCTACATACTTGTGAATCTAGATACAATGTATCTAGAACAAATTACATCTAATTTTGATTTATATATTCTGAGATAAATGTATATGGATGCAGAATCTGATAAGATTCATAATATTATAAATTAGAATATATCTAAATAATTAGCTCATAAACTAGTAAAATTTCTGTAAGTTATAATGCGGCCCTTTTAGCTTTTCACTCACTTTTGAACTGTAGTGTCGATGGAGAACAAAAACCCAACAAAAATCTTCAATAATTAGAAAATATTAATTATTAATTTGACCCTTTTTTATTTACCTTGCTACTTCAGATTTTTCTCTAGTTGTCATTTGTCAATTAACGTTTTTCTTATATGTAAAAAAATTGGAAAAATTACATAAATAACCATAAAACTTAAAATAATTACATGTTTATATTTCAATTCAAAGTAATTTAAGAAATACACATTCTTTAAAAAGAATTTTACTTCCCATACACCTATTCTTTAAGGCTGATAATTTTCGCTTAATTGATATGAAATCAATATCATATATTGTATTGGTATCACTAAGGCTGATAATTTTGTTTAACTGATACAAAATCAGTATATATATATTGTATTGGTATCATTAAGGTTTCTTATTCAGAAATTACTCATTACTCATTAGTCAATGATATTATAAGAGTATATGTATATTGTTGTTGTGGTATCATTAAGGTATTTTGTTCAGAAATTACTCATTAGTCAATGATACTATAGGAGTATTGTAACGACCGGGTTCCGTCGTTATAGAAAATCCAATGGGGAAAAATTTTGGGCCGAAAACTTTTTTGTAGTATCTTGAGATTTTCCAACCTAGTCCAAATTTGGACGAAATCAGAGTCATTAAGGTGTGGGGAAATCTGGTAACAATCGGGTGACTTATTTATGATTTTGATTACATGAGTAGTTAGATAAGTCGTTAAAGAATCCGTACGACTTTACGGAATTGAATTCGGGTGAGTAGAACTCCCGGAATCGATCTTAGCGTGAATGATATTTTTTTAGCGTCGTTGGTTAAAGGTGTGTTGTGAAATGGGGGTCTTGGAATTATTAAAATAGCTCACTGTTTCGTGCAAGCCTCTTTGGCAGTGGTTTTGGTCGCTCTGGCGGGGCCGCTGTAGCGGGGTGAGGGCCGGTGTGGCGAACCAGACACAACTTAAAGTCGTAAATAAACCCCAAGACGTCTTTATTCTGAACTTTTCGGTTTTTAGAGCTAAGGAACATCCCCCAAGAGATTCTTGACAGTTTTTCACCATTCTTGAGGTTAAAGGTAAGGTTTTAACTCCCTGAATCCATTTTTTGATCCGTACGTAGAATGTAATCTAATGAGTAAATCTCGATGGGGGAGAGTTTTGATCTATTATCTATGGTGGAAAAAGTCCTAATTTGGATACTTGGGATCATGAGTATGATCTAGGGTTGTTATAATTGTTAGTAATCTGAGTAATTAGTGATTGTTTATTGATTCTCGTATTATATTGATTGTTTGTAGACCAAGAACAAGCGTAACGAATCCGGAAATTAAAGGGAAGGATCAAGTTTCTTAGGGTTTCAAGCTAAGCTTGTTTCAAGGTAGGTGATGGTTGTGATTTTATGATTGTGTGATGTATGTTTATTCTTGCTTCACTATGATACATGTATGTATGCGAATGTTGCATTATTGATCACATTAATTAATTGTAAACGAGGATAGATGAATAATGAATGCTATGAATCATGACTTGATTGTATGATTATAAGAATGTACTTTGTGATTGTGATTGTGGCTTGTTGAATGGATCGGGTGTTGCGTTTTGACACACTAACTTGGATCGGTTGCCACGTTTCGACATAATTATGGGATCGGTTGCCACGTTATGACATAATCATTGGATCGGGTACCACATTCTGGTATGCTAACAGTTTGGGTTTGAGTTCCATGAGAGGACCAATGACTTGACATAACTGTATATCTTGGTAAATGTAAAATTGTTCATTGTTCGTAAAATTATGATGATATTGTATATGTTCGGTGTATGCATGTTATTGTATTGTTGTTTTGACTTATTTATGTTGCACTTAGTGGGATAGCCGCGTGATTCTACCAGTACACTGTGGTTGTGTACTGATACTGCACTTGCTCTTTCTTTGTTGAGTACAGGGAATCTTCAGGCTGCTATTGACAGACCTCACTTAGAAGATTAGTGATCGCTTAGAATTCAAGGGTGAGGCAGTGCTTCCGGGCTGCCATAAGTTCTCTTTCTGTCTATGTCCACCTTTCGGACTTAGACTTTCTAGTTAGTTATTAGTACATTAGTTTGAGGTTGTAACCCTTCTTGTTTAGATTTATGGATCTTGTTAGAGTTTTGGTACATTGACTTTCAGGTTCTAGGTGTTACTTCCGCATTTGTTTAGTTGTTAGACTATTGTTTTGGAGTTTATGGGAACTCTCTATTTCTTTCCTTAACATTTAACTTGCTTCTGTAACTTAAATGCCTTAATATTTTTTATTTAGTTGGTTAGCTAATTAGCATAAATGGTTCTCCCACCGGAGGGTTAGTGTGAGTGTCAATCACGATGGTCTGGATCGTGACAAGTATATATATATATTGATTTAGTATCAATTAAGCGAAATTATCAACCTTAATGATCCCAATACAATATATGATATTGATTTAATATCAGTTAAGCGAAATTAGTTGAGGGTATATAGTGTAATTATTTAGGGTATGAATGTAAAGGGGTATATGTTTGTAATTATTTTGCTTTTATAGGTATTTGCTTAATTTTCCATGTAAAATTCTAGTTTGTGTTTCAATTTCTAACAATTCCAAAGGATATTTTTGTAAGGAAAAAATTATGCTACATATCTTTACATATCCCGTTATCACTAAATCGTAGATCATTCATACAAATTAAATTCTCATCTTAATTTGTTACTTTAACTATAATAAATTAATATAATTTTATATAAACATCTCATAGAGATAATTTTTTATTGTAATATATGAAGTGTAAGGCTATTTATTTTAATTCATAATGATTATTGGCTATATCTAAAGAAAAAAGGGGAGGGGATTAGGACGCTGACATGGATGCCACGTAGGAAAAAACGTGGAATTATGTAAGCACAAATCCTAATTAAAGAAAGAAGACGTGTGAAAAATGTACACTTTGATAAATCAGGGGCGGATTTAGAGCGGTGAACGAGTTTTGGAAATTCAATATCTTTTGTATAGATCATGTATAAAGATTTGATTTCTCTTGAACATATATTTAATTAAAAAATAAGTAAAATCACTTAAAATTATAGAATTGAAATTTTGAATCTGTTTTGCGATAAGCACTAATAACTTCATCAGCTATGACAACCACATTGTACCTCCACTCAACTCCCACAATTAATTAATTAGTAGTATTTTTTTAGATCCTACTTGTCTTTATATGAGGAAGCCACGTGTATTATTATATATTGTTTGCGTAGAGGAAGATATATATATATATATATACACACGTAGACAGATGCATGGAATGTAAAGTTACGTTGGGGGAGTAATATCCTTGAAGCAGCGTAACTGTTTTCGTAACCATAACAGTATTTCCTTAAATTTCTCTAACATAATATTATGTCATATGTTTCATCCTTCTCCTACTTTGCTTGCAACTTTCTTCATTCATACTTGCCTATTAACCATGCATTTCTAGTACCTTTAAATTTTTATTTTTTTTTAAAAGTTACATATATCGTGTCATCAGATCAACAAAACTTAAAAAGAGATTAGGGGAAGGAGGGGCACATGCGAACCTAGGATTTGAAGACTTCGGATGCAGCAAATACGATCTCTAAGCAAAATTTAAAATAAACATAATGAATTAGCACTTTAGCTAGATTCAAATCCTAGTCTAACAGGTAGTTCCCATACCTTACGCCAACAACACAAGAACACCTCATATGTTTGAATGGGTGGATAGTTAATTATATCCTAGTTTCTGTCAGTTTCTCAAAATAGATATACATATATACACATGAATTTTTTCGAAGTTAACGGGTCCGCGTGTTCCCCCACTTAATAAGATAGGTCCGCCTCGGGGGAGGAGGTAAATAATTGCTCGTTAAGTTAAATTGCTAAAGTAATTTTTCTTGTCAAATTCAGGGGGAATTTTATGTACTTAGTGACTTTGCACAACCAGACACCGAAAATAAATATCGACAAGACATAAAAAAGGAGAAATATAAAGTACTGAGAAATGGAAGACGCAATAAACAAACCTTTATATACATGTACCTATATATGATTGTATGTATGTATACTTACAATGGTTCCAAAAATTTTGTTATGCATATATCAACTACAGAATAGATAGTTTTAACAATGTTCTCTGTTTCAATTTATGTAATGTTATTTGACTTGACTTGACATAACGTTTAATAATGTAAAAAAACTTTTGAAACTTGTGATCTAAAACAAGTTATATATAGATGTTTGAGTGACTATATATAAATTATCGTATTAAGGATAAATGAGCATTTTAAAATTAAATTATTACTAAATATAAAAATATTGTGTCAAGACGGAGAAAGTAGTACTTTTATTACATAATAAATCATGGCAATAAATTGGAAAAAGTCAAAAAAAGGCATATAACAACCACCAGATATGATCATATCATATATCATCATCTGAAGAAATTAAAGGTGTCACATATTAGCCTTAAAGCTAGCAAACGTAAGATATCATCCTTAATTAAATTAAAACTGTATGTCTTTCTTGCAAGTGGGGCTTTAAAAAGGGCACTGCTCATGACAATTAACTTTGGACTTGCCTAATTTTGTGTACCATCAATTCTCTTATTTTATAATATAAGGTTTTAGAAAAGAAAAATGACTTGATGAGTTGGTCTCACGATTTCTTTGATATCTTTCCATGTATTGAAGAAACTTGATAGATAGCTTGAGGATTTTTGAAGATGGTGGTAGGAGATGCAACGTGTGAAGCTTCCAAAGGTAATTAATTTACTAAATTCTTGTTGACGATTATTTACTTAATTTGTTGTTGTATATGTGGAAATTTTAGTATCCAACTTTCACCTTTTGAAGTAATGAAGGTTTTAGCAAGATTTCTATCGTATTAATAGAACTCTAAAAAGATACAATTAATCAGATGTCACATTAAAAACATATATGTTGTACACAAAACAAATGCATTCTAACATCACAAGTTAAGAATTATTTTTAGACTTTTATTATAGTTAAATCTTTTAAAAGCTATAATTTCCTATTTTCCTTCTATATGTCTCATCGTATTAATTAATTACGAATTTCATGAGTTAATTTTGCACAAGATTCACGATTCTTAGTAGTTCAGTTAGTTGATTATCTGAATTTTCTTGGTGAGCATTCAATTCTCCACCTTGTAATCCCCTCCCCATTTCCTCTTCCTTACCTCATTTTTACAAAAAAATCAAGTTTAACTTCTATATAGGCTAAAAGAAAAAAAAAATACAATATCAAGTCATTTAAACGATAACTATTGTGTATAATAAGTGGAACTAGTTAGATTTTAAAAAAATATAAAAAACAAACAACGTGTTATAACAAATTAAATTACGTTATTCAAATACGTGTAAATGCATCTACGTGAAAAATTTAAAACTGTTTTCTATTTATTACTTGTACTTCTCTTTTTTAAATATCTTGATCTTGAATAAAGTGAATTTATTTGATTTTCCAGATAAGAAGAAAATGACAAGAGACACACAAAGAAGCCTAAATGTAAATGAGGAATACCTTGGAGCATTAAGAACAAAATCATATGATGATTTCATTACAAAGGCTCAATTACTTGTAAATGAACCATCATCTCCTAATTCTCAATTATGTCACGTTAATACTTTCTCAAAAATCCTCCTTGATCCAAGCCAAGAAAAAATTACATCAATTCTTGAAACAACTATTTTTCAAGCCAAAAAATACAATCTCAAATCCCTTCTTACAAATTACTTTAATATAAGTGCGGATGCATCAAAATTCTGCAGTCAAATCCTTAAAAGCATTAGCCAAATTCAATCTCACTATGGTTTTATCGAACAAGTCCTTGACTCGGTCGATAATTGTTCCAATTTTGACCAATTTGGTTATCTAGTACTCGAGCTTCGAACTTTTATTATTCATAACAACCCCTTTTCTGACCTTAAAAAACAAGATTTTACGCAAATTAACGATGAATATTCATCAGTGTTACAATGTTTGAAGTCTAAGAAAAAACGGGTGGTTAGGAAAATCAAATTGATCAAATGTGTCAACAAGACTTCAGGGGTATGTGTGACAGTGGCTTGTGGACTAGTTGTTGTGGCAGCATTGGTACTAGCAGCACATACATTTGCAGCAATAGTCATGGGACCGGCGATTTTAACCCTACCTTTAAAGCCATTTAAGAAAAAATTTATGAGTTTTCCATTCTTCAAATGTGGATTTTTAAGAAAAGTTGGAGATCAACTTGACGTTGCAACGAAAGGTACGTATATTTTGAATAGAGATTTTGACATGATTTCTAGGCTTGTGGATAGACTCCATGATGAAATTGATCATAATAAGGAAATGATACAATTGTGTTTGGACAAAAGGGAAGATAGAGTTTCATTGGAAGTGTTGAAGGAGTTGAAGAAGAGTAATATTGGATTAAAGAAACAAGTGGAGGAACTTGAAGAACATGTTTATTTATGTCTTTTAACGATTAATCGTGCAAGAGCTTTGGTAATTAAGGAAATTGCAAAATCATGTAGGGATAAAAGTCAAGGTAGTAGCCAATAAAAAAGGCTTGTATATGATGATGATATTATTCTTTGATTAAATTTGTAAATATGAGTTATTCATGTATATAGCTTCTTGAATGAAAAAAAAAAGAGGAGAAAGAAGCAAATAATACAAATTACACTAGTTTAGGGTCTAATTACATGTCTTCTCTTAAATTTTTGAAATTACATTTCGTCAGTGGCGGACCTAGAATTTTGTCAAAGGGGTGTCAAAATATAAAGAAATAAAATCGTGTAGAAGCCAATGAGTGTCACTATGTAATATATATACATAAAAAAAATATTTTTATTATAGCTACACAATGTAAATTTCCTACGAAGCGGTGTCGGTCGACACCCCTTAACTACATGTGGCTCCGCCACTGCATTTTGTACCATATTTTGGTCATTATATGCATGTATCTGGCGCATAAAGATGAGTTACATGCGAAGCAAATACATCTATTTAAAATTGGAATGTAACTGAAACACACTAATCTAGCCAATTATATATCATATTTAAAATTAGAATGTAAGTGGAATGCACTAATCTAGGAGTAATCACACGTCTAACAATTGTTGGGTATATAGCAAGAGTTAATGGAAAATTGAGGGAAGATGAAAAGAGAGGAACTTGAAAAGTCAAGTTAGAAACTTAAAAAGTACTCTTATTCTTTAGTAAAAAGGCATTTGTCCCTTATCGGTGACAGAAAGAAAAATAGAAGAGTTTAAATAAAGAAACACTTCTATTAATTGTTAAAAGGGTTGGAAAGAGGGACCCCCCTCGCGCCGTCGTCGTTGCTCGCTCGACTTTGGCTTTGGCTTTGGAAAATGATCGAGAGATTATTTTTTTGGACAAAGTTTGTTTTAATTATTTAG
The DNA here is from genome assembly GCF_019186545.1 of Solanum stenotomum. Classification (NCBI taxonomy): domain Eukaryota; kingdom Viridiplantae; phylum Streptophyta; class Magnoliopsida; order Solanales; family Solanaceae; genus Solanum; species Solanum stenotomum. The sequence goes on along the minus strand of NC_064283.1, from coordinate 11,431,107 downwards.
TTAATTATTTATTTAATTAAATTAAATGGCCAAAACGTTTCAATTTATTAGTTAATTTTCCGACCCGACTCAGATCCGCGCGTGACCCGTTTTATTTAAACTTTTCCATTTTATTTAAATTTCCCTCAGTTGGAAATGACTGTTCTGAAAGGTTGCAACTTTCAGGAACAACCATGACCGTTTGAAAGGTTGCAAACTTTCATTAATGGTCGTGTGGATTCTGAAAGGTTGCAACCTTTCGGAATCAGTTCCTTTTGGCTATAAATATCACTGATTCTTCAGACTTTTTCCTTACAAATTTTTCTGATTTCTTCTTCTTCTTCTTCTGCACAAAGTTTCTTCGTGTACTTTACTGCTGTTGAGTGGTTCGCTGATGCCAGAGTTTTGGGTATCATTCTATCCTGGGAGGACATATTCCAAATCAAACCTCAGATAGTAGAGGGAAATAATTTTCTTAAGGGGACAATGTGCATTCAGTGGGCTTGATCTTTTCTGTTCTGTCTATTTCCAGATTCTGGTATGTTTTACAGATTTTAGTTGTTCTTAATTAATTTCTGTTCTGTTCTGTTCTTACTAGTTCATTAAAACTTTGGTTACTTCGTGTTTCTACAAAGTTTATTGGAATAGTAATTCTGTTTTAAACACAGATTGCTAACAATCATAAGAAAATTATTTTATTTGTTAATATGTGCTTCTGTTGGAGACAAAAATCTTTGTGGTTTTATACTCCTATTCTGTTTGCAATTTAAAGTTATTGCTTACTAAATCTGTATCGATTTTTGTTTATCAGAAATAGAAAACAACAATGTTACAGTGGTTGTTGCTGCACCAATCCGAACTGTTGTACCATCAGCAGAGAAATCGAGAAAATTCTCTAGCGCGAATTTCAAATGATGGTAGCAACGATTATTTTTCTGGCTTACCACTCTTGGTCTGCAGAAATTAACCGATGAAGAAACTCCAGTGTCTGCTGCTGATATGTCAGATAGAGAAAGGTTCATGATTATTGAAGCATGGACACATGCAGACTTCCTATGTAAGGGCTATATTTTGAGTGCTTTAGAGGATGACTTAGACAGTGTCTATAGTGCAATGACAACTTCGAAAGAATTGTGGAATGCACTTGAGAAGAAATATAAGACAGAAGATGCATGCTTGAAAAAGTTTGTGGTCGCAAAGATTTTAGACTATAAAATGTGAGATAGTAAAACTGTTGGATCATAAGTGCAGGAACTTCAACTGATTTTCCATGATCTGATTGTTGAGGATATGGTAGTAAATGAAACTTTTTAAGTGGCTGCAATGATCGAGAAGTTGCCTCCTTCGTGGAACGATTTCAAAAATTATCTAAAGCACAAACGTAAGGAAATGAAGCTTGAAGATCTTGTGATTTGGCACAAGATTGAGGAAGATAACAAGACCGCTGAAAAGAAGGCTTGTAAGAGTTCGACAATAATTGGAGTTAATATTGGAGAAAGAAGTCCAACGGACAGAAGTCAGAACAGGCCAAGAAGAAATTCAAGGGCAACTGTTACAACTGTGGTAAGGTTGGTCACAAGTCTTCTGACTATCGTGCTCCAAGAAAAAACAAAGACAAAGACCAATGCAAAAGTCAAGCAAACATCGTGGAAGAGATGGAAGATGCAGATGACCTCTGTGCAATGATCTCAGAGTGCAACTTAGTTGGAAATCCCAAGGAGTGGTTTCTCGACTCAGGTGCCACTCGACATATTTGCTCTGCGAAAGAAGCCTTTGCAATGTACACTCCTGCTGAGTTCAAGGAAGATTTGTTCATGGGAACACAACAACAATGAGGATTGCAGGCACTAGGAAAGTAATGTTGAAAATGACATCCGACAAGGTGTTGACTTTGAACAACGTTCTGCATGTTCCTACTATTAGAAAGAATTTAGTTTCTGTTGCATTGCTCGTTAAGAACGGGTTTAAATGTGTCCTAGTTAGTGATAAAGCTGTAATAAGTAAGAATGAGATGTTCTTAGGAAAAGATCATTAAGGGCCTCTTCAAATTGAATGTAATGATTGTTGACAGTATTAATAAGAATTCTGCTTTTGTTTACTTATTGGAGTCAAATGATTTATGGCATTCCCGTTTGGGACATGTAAATTACAAAGCCTTGCGAAAATTGGTTACTTTAGAAGTATTGCCTGATTTCAAATACGATAAATCGAAATGCAAAATTTGTGTAGAAAGTAAGTTTGTTAAACATCTTTATAAGTCTGTTGAAATAAATTCAAAGCCTTTAGACTTAATTCACATAGATATATGCGATATGAAGTCGACACCATCTCGTGGTGGAAAAAAGTATTTTATAACTTTTATTGACGATTGCACTCGATTTTGTTATGTATTTTTACTTAACAGTAAGGATGAAGGAATTGATGCATTTAAGCAATACAAAAATGAAGTAGAGAATCAATTGAATCTAAAGCTAAAAATGATTCTGAGTGATAGGGGGTGGAGAGTACGAATCTCTTTTTGTAGAGATATGTTTGGAATATGGTATGATTCATCAAACTACTTCACCCTATACACCACAGTCAAATGGTTTAGCGGAACGGAAAAACATAGCATTAAAGGAAATGATGAATGCCTTGATAATCAGCTTTGGTTCACCGCGAAACCCTTGGGGGAAGTCATCCTTACGGCTAATAAGATACTCAATAGGGTACCCCGTAGCAAAACACAATCAATTCCATATGAGTTGTGGAAAGGAAGGAAACCTAACTTGAAATATTTCAAAGTGTAGGGGTGTCTAGCTAAGGTAGAGATTCCTTTACCCAAGAGGGTGAAAATTGGATCAAAAACAGTGGACTATGTATACATTGGATATGTTGTGAACAGTAAGACATGTCGGTTTTTGGTTCACAAATCTGATAATCCTGAAATTCATGTTAATACGATAATTGATTCAGATAACGCTGAGTTCTTTGAACACATTTATCCGTATAAAACTTAATGTGAGTCGACAAGTGAAAGACCTAAACGACTACGGGAAGAATCAACGGAAAATACATTACCTAATGAGGATCCTAGGCGTTGTAATCGCCAACGGAAATCCACTTCTTTCGGACCAGATTTTGTGACATTCTTGCTTGAAAATGAGCCTCCAACATTTAAAGCAGCTATGCCTTCATCTGAGTTAATCTATTGGAAAGAAGCAGTCAATAGTGAGATCGAATCAATATTAAGTAATAATACCTGGGAATTGGCTGATCTTCCTCCAGGAAATAAACCTTTAGGATCAAAGTGAATCTTTTAAAGGAAAATGAAAGTCGATGAGACTATTGAAAAATATAAGGTTAGACTTATAGTCAAAGGATACAGACAAAAGAAAGGTCTGGACTATTTTGATACATACTCTCCAATAACAAGGATAACATCAATTAGGATGTTAATAGCACTAGCGGCAGTGCATGATCGTAAAATTCACCAAATTGATGTAAAGACAGCCTTCTTAAATGGAGAGTTGGAGGAAGAAATTTACATGGAACAACCTGAGGGTTTGTGGTTCCTGGTAAAGAAGAGAAAGTGTGCAGACTTGTAAAGTCGCTTTATGGGCTCAAGCAAGCACCCAAATAATGACATTTTAAATTTGACCAAATAATGTTGGCAAATGGATTTAAGATTAACGAATGTGATAAGTGTGTTTACATTAAAAACGTTCAGAATCATGAAATTGTTTGTTTGTATGTTGATGACATATTAATAATGAGTAAAGATATTGACGATGTAAATGCTACTAAGCGCATGTTGTCCAGCAAGTTCGATATGAAGGACTTAAGAGTTGCTGATTTGATCTTAGGGAACAGGATTCTCAAAACTCCTCAGGGACTAGCATTATATCAATCTCATTGTATTGAAATAATATTGGATAAGTTCAAGTACTTAAATTTCAATGTTGTCAAAACTCCAATTGATTTAAGCTTTACATTTCAAAAGAATGTAGGTGAAAGTGACTCTTAATTGGAATATGCCAGAGTATTGGAAAGTTTTATGTATATTATGAATTGTACGCGACCAGATATAACATGTGTTATTAGCAAACTGAGTCAGTTCACTAGTAATCTGAATCAAACTCACTGGATGGCAATGAAACGTGTGTTGGGGTATCTGAAACATACACAACACTATGCTTTGCATTATAATAAATATTTTGCTATGATTGAAGGATATAGTGATGCAAATTGGATCACCAGGTCAAATGAAGTAAAATTCACAAGTGGTTATGTGTTTTCACTTGGTGGAGGAGCAGTCTCTTGGAAATCGTCCAAACAGACATGTATCGCTTGCTCCACAAGTGAAGAAGCTGAATGGCTCCGAGATTTCTTAGAGGATATTTCATTTTGCCCCAAACCCGTGGGACCTATTTGCATACATTCATGTGATAGTCAAGCAGCAATAGGTAGGGCAGAGAGAGTCATGTACAACGGGAAGTCTCGTCGTATACGACGGAGACATAACATCGTAAGACAACTGTTCTCTAGTGAAATTATCATAATTGACTATGTGAAGTCAAGCGATAATGTGTCAGATCCACTAATGAAAGGCCTAGTGAGAGAGACAGTTGAAAGATCATCTAAGGGAATGGGTTTACGGCTTAGGACAAGTCATCATGGCGGTAACTCTATCTAGCAGACTAGAGATCCCAAGAGCTAGATTCAAGGAGAAAAACAAAGTTGTGACTGACAGTTCGACATTGCCAATCAACTCAATCCATTCTCATGATGAAGACAATGTTCAGGAACAAGGTTAAGACTTTAAGGCTTGTTAATGAGTTAATAAAGCTTAAAGTTTTTAATAATTTGCTAAGTTTGGCAGATTTAACCAAATAGTGCCTCTACGAGATGACACGGTTAGAAATCACCTATATGAGTGTGAAGTGCAAGCCGTTTCAAAGAGAATTTTATGTCAAAAGCCTATTCTCTATACATTCATGAAACTAGGAGGTTTTCATGGCTGAAACGAACACAACCGTAAGAACCATAAATGGTAAAAGATTAATTGTGTGACATATGGTTGTCTAGGTATACACTAAAGCTCGACGGTTCAAAGATATTGCATCTACCGATTGACCGAGTATATCCGACATATGCACTACGGAAAGTCCAAAGAGAAACCTACTTATCCAGATGCAATTGATTCTTTCTTGTAAAGTACACACCCGTCCGTGCATTCCTTATAACCATTCCCTATTCATGTGGGGATTGTTGGGTATATAACAAGAGTTAATGGGAAATAGAGGGAAGATGAAAAGAGAGGAACTTGAAAAGTCAAGTTGGGAACTTGAAAAGTCCTCTTATGCTTTAGTAAAAAAACATTTGTCCCTCATCAGTGGTGGAAAGAAAAATAGAAGAGTTTAAATAGAGAAACACTTCTATTAATTGTTAAAAGGGTTGGAAAGAGGGACCCACCTCGCGTCGTCGTCGCTCGGCTCGGCTTCGCGTGCGACCCATTTTATTTAAACTTTCCCGTTTTATTTAAATTTCCCTCCGTTGGAAATGACTGTTCTGAAAGGTTGCAATTTTCAGGAACAACCATGACCGTTTGAAAGGTTGCAAACTTTCATTAATGGTCGTGTGGATTCTGAAAGGTTGCAACCTTTCGAAATCACTTCCTTTTGGCTGTAAATACCACTGATTCTTCAAACTTTTTCCTTACAAATTTTTCTGATTTCTGCTTCTGCACAAAGTTTTTTTGTGTACTTTACTGTTGTTAAGTGGTTCGCTGACACCAGAGTTTTGGGTATCAATACACTGGTGATTGAGATCTTTCTATCCTGGGAGGACATATTCCAAATCAAACCTCGGATACTAGAGGGGAATAATTTCCTTAAGGGAACACTGTGCATTCAGTGGGCTTGATCTTTTCTGTTCTGTCTATTTCCAGATTCTGGTATGTTTTACAGATTTTAGTTGTTCTTAATTAATTTATGTTTTTCTGTTCTTACTGGTTCATTAAAACTTAGATTACTTCGTGTTTCTGCAAAGTTTATTGGAATCAGTAATTCTGTTTTAAACACAAATTACTAACAACAATTATGTTGTATCCTTAGTCCAAACAAACTTTAAATTTTCCAATAATTTTTCCATTACTTCGAGTATTAGGAAGGTTTCCAGGGCTTCTTCCTAATAATTCTTTGCTAATTACTAATTGTGTGTCGTTCTTTCTATTAATTGAAATTTGTTATATTTGAGAGTCACAATAACAACTATAACTGTATTATTAAGATATTCCAAAAATTGACAAATAGATAATAGTTATTTGATAAAATCAACAGATACGTGAGTCCAAATACACATCAGATACATGAATATACAATTTAAATAGCTATTCAAATACATGTCAAATACACCATAAGTACAGATCAGGTACATACTTAGATACATGACATATACATAGTAAAATCAGCAAATGCACAAACACAAATACATATAAGATATAACATGTATATCTCAAATATATTCTCAGATACATCATTGGTACAACTCATATACAAAGTGGATACACCACAAAATTCCAGATTATGTGAGTTAGTAAAAGAAGTTATGCCAAGCTTTCTTGATTGTTTATGTTACTTTCTTGAATAATCATTGTTTTTTGTTTTGTAGTGCTCTAATTTTATTCAAATATTGGTGAGTGACTGAACGGATTTAGGGCCCGTTTTGGCCATGCGATATGGTATCATGAGATGAAATTGAATGTTTGTTTGGACATGCGATATGAAATTTTTGTGTTGTATATTTTCTCATAAACATAAAAATCTCATAAGTTGTAAAACTATTAAAATAGCCCCAAATGTTTATTCAATCTTATCAAATAAATAAAAAATTATAAAATCGCATAATAAATTACTACTTAAGTGGAGAATTATTACAAAGTTATTTGTTCTCCACTTAAGTAACTGTTTCATCTAACTTTAATTTAATAAAAAAATTGAACAGAAATTGTAGTGTACTAGTCTTTAATATAATCCCCCACATAGTACAGACAATTTTCTCACGTTGAACTTGCATTTCTCGATCATGTGACCGAGAAAACGAATCAACATTGTTACTTTGAGCCATTTGTTGGTCAATATCCCCCGCAACTATATCTTCATGTTCATAGACCATAAATATTTCATCACTACTTTGGTATTCCTTCAAATAATTATGTAACACTGCACAAGCTATGACAATTTTCACTTGTGTATCAATATCATAATGGTTCGTGCCTTGTTTCAGTATTCTAAATCTATTTTTCCAAGCTCCAAAAGTTTGTTCAATCACATTGCGCAGAGATGAATGCCTATAATTAAATAGTTCTTTGGCATTTTGAGGCTCTCTTTCACTTCCTCGGTAATATTGCAAATGATAGCGTAGTCCTTTGTATGGAGCTAAAAATCCTTTTATGTTTCGGAAACCAGCATCAACAACATAATATTTATCTACCAAAAAATATTTTATAAAGAATTACTAAAAGCATATGTGACGTAAATGAGACAACTTTGTGTAAATAAATAATATTTATTCTAAGGATGTAATTTAAAGTTACCATGTGGCGGAAATGGAAATTGTGACGTTGGTTCAACAAGTGCATTCTCAAGTATTTTACTATCATGTGCAGTACCTTACCAGCATCAACAAAGGTAAATTGCATATCAAAATCACAAGCACATAAGACATTTTGTGATGTTCTTCCTTTGCGATTATGATATGCTCGTTGCACTGCTTTAGGAACCTCCCCTTCTATATATGTTCCATCAATCGCACCAACACAATCCTACCAAATAAAAAATACATCAATATTAGTTTAGTGAACATAAAATAAATTGAAAGCAGTATAGAATGCACTTCATAAAAATAATGTTTGTAAGAGTAATAAAAATAGTGCTTCCAAGACAATGCAAAGTCATAAAATAAATATTATCTCTTTAAACAAAGTTGATAGGAAATATGTAACTAAATACTAATAACTTACACATAAAATATAAATGTGCACTTATTAATGCCATAAAATAAATTTATTAATGTGATTGAAATTTTACCTTAAACCAAGGCCAAAATCGAGTATTATGTCGAATTTTGAAATGTACACCAGTCATATTTTTTGATTGTATAAATGTTGGTGCCATCTTGCTAATTGCCTCGACAACTATTTTAACATGCTGGTTAATTGTTTCAAGTGAATGTTGAAAAGTTTCACTTGTAGCGTTGACTATCATTTCGTGCAATGATGGTTAGAAAAATACCCAAAGCCTCCTCTATTTGAACCCACGTGGTCCGATGCTCAATTGGCAACAAGTTATTTTGTTTGATAAAATTAACAAGCTGACAAAATGTTTCGGTGAGAATAATAAATTTTAAAAAGTAATGATGTGATTATAAATTTTATTTACATATGAAACAAATGGTTAGTAGATATAAATGTGGGGTTGTTTTAACAAAATATAAACTCGTGGATCAATTATTGTATTAAAATATCTCAAATCATGATATGGAATCACCATATAATTTCATATCATGGTTTTTGGAGAATATGGTATCACCTCTCATGATATGGAATCATGAGATGGAATCAACGTAAAATTACATGTCCAAACGCTGATTCCATCTCACGATATCATATCGTGATATGATATCGCATGACTAAACGACTACTTAGGGGTGTGTTTTAAGTGTGTAGATACATATGGACTCTATCGTAGGCCATTTTGAAAGAGGAATGTGTCTCACTTCAAATTTGATAAAGTTATTAAATAGTGTTATGAAGGAAAAATGTTTTCCTGCAAAATAACTGGATTTCTGACTTATTTTTTCATATTTTGGTTGGTGAGCAGAAATGATTTCCGAAATTTTTTTTAGTGTTTCATTTGTGAATGAAAAACATTTTTAATCAAGTATCTTTTTTTACTAGTGAGTAAAAAGTAATTTTTGACCCGAAAACCAATCTCGACAATCAATCTAGGACATGACCTCTCAACAAGCGAACTAGGACATAACCCCGACGACACATCTGAAATTCGACCTAGGACCAAACCCCGATAATTGAGATTAGATATACGATTTAGGACCTGACCCCGACACCCGAACTTGAACATGACCCATCAATTTAGGTTTCGACTTCGACACTCGAATCAAGACCCGACTTACTTATCAACATCGGACCCGACAACCAACACTAGATGCGAGACCGAAGATTCAACTTTCAAATAAGAATTTCGATCCCAACTTTCGAACATGGACCCAATCACACACGACTCGTAGGGTAGGGAAGAAAAATAAAAATAAAAAATATATTTTTTTAAAAAACTTTTAATTATTTATTTTTGGGAGAGGGTGGTAGGTGTGGGTTTAAGAAAATGAAAATTTAATTATTTTTGTTAGAAAACAAACTTCTATTTTTTTTGTGGGAAGCGAGGGTAGGGATAGTCAGGGTTGAGCGGGGTAAAAAAATTGAAAAAAATCTAAAATTAAATTGTTTTTCAAAAAAATAATTTAAGTTGTTAATTTTTTTTTTTGTTGGGGGTAGGGACACAATAAATTGATTTTTTAAAAATAAAAATAAAAATTTTAATTTTTTTTGAATGGGGAGGGTCAGGGCACGGAGTGAGGTAAGAAAAAAAATTAATTTAAGAAAAATAAGTTGATTTGAAAAACATTTAATCCAATCAAATATGAGAATATTGAGAAACATTTCCTAAAATGAGAGATAAAATGAGTAAAGTAAAGAAGAAAGTAAAGATATTTGAAGAAAATAAGAAAGAAAAGTGAAAGGTAATTTTGTTTTTGGATGAAAATTTAGATGATTTTGAAGCCAAAAAGGCATTGTAATCTTTAATCCAATCGTGTCAATACAAGACAGAAAGGTGTAGTGACAAATAGCACCACTATATAGAATAAAATAATCAATTTTTAATATAATTAATTTTCCAAAGAGAGAGAAACACAATAATAATTGAAGATGTAGGACTATCTCCAATCCACCTCTATTTTACTCTCCATTCTTTATATTTGGAGAGTAAAAAAGAGAATGAACACTCCAACCCACCTCCAAATCACCCTCTATTCTTCAAATTTAGAGAGTTGAATAGTAGTTCTCCAAATTTGGAGAATTACTATTCACACTCTCTATTTCACTTTTTCATTATTTTATTATTATTTCTATTACATTCTAATTAACATATTATTTTACATATAATTCCATTAATTAAATATCTAATATTCATAATTCTTTTTTAAATGTAATATAATATTTTAAAAATATATTATTTAATATATACTATTTTAATTTCAAATTAATAGTATTTTAATTTTTTTTTCTAATTTTCGTGAATAAGAAAATTTTATTTTATTATTAATTTTCATTATAAAGAATACGCAAAATTAAAATGGCAAGATGAAAAAATTTAACGCAAAATTAAAATGGCAAGATGAAAAAATTTAATTTAAAAATACAATACATGATATGATAAACACAATAAAAATTTAAATACAAGATAACAATACAATATATAACATAATAATTTAAGTACAAGATAACAATACAATATAATACATAACATAATAATTTAAATACAAGATAAAATACAATACAATACATAACATAATAATTAATTGATCACAACAATAATTTAGAAATTCGGTAGGTCGTTTCCAGATTTAGCACTATTCGAAAAAAAATTAGGATATGATTCTGAGAATTGTTGTGATTGTGGTTGTGATTGCGGTTGTGACTGCGGTTGTGATTATCGATTTCTTTTTTCAAGTATTCGTTGTTGTTCTCGCTGCAGGTAATCACAAACATTTGGATCACTAATAGTTTCTAAAATTTTCATTAAAATTTTAGTTTCGTCTCTAAATTCCTTGGCTTTGATAGATCTATCTAGCCTTTCGCCTTCCTATTGTTTGGATGTAGCAGACTCTGATAACATCTTCCCAAGTCAATTATTTTCGATTTCGAAAAGTTTCATAACTGACGAAAGACCTTCATCTTTTGATCTCTTTAATTTTGATTTCTTCACCCCAATAGGTCGTTCAGATGAAGTGTAATGACCTGAAAAATTCTCATTTAAATTAAGTGAAAAAGATGATAAGTTAGGAGATGATACTATAGGTGATGTAGGATTAGGAACCTCGGACTCTGATGATTGCAAAGTAGAGCCTTGTCCTCGAACTTTTTGCAATCACGTTTTGCAATTATTGCAGGACCGTCACGTTTTTAGAGAAAGGAAGTGCTACATGATATAATGACTACATGTATTATACTGCACCAATTCAAGATGTCGTAGAGGCTCCAACTCCAACTATAGAAATGGTGGTAGATGAAATCTCCGGTTTTAACAATATTTAGCTATACATAAAAAAAGTAAGGACAAAAATGCTCATTTTGAACTCTGTAATGCATTAATAGAGCATTTATGGGAGCAACATAATAATTTTGAAAATTGAATGTTTATGTAATTGTATGTCACTTTTATTTGAATTTGTCCCCTAATTTATGTATTATATTATATTTTCTTGCAATTTATGTTATTTAAAAATTTAGAATAAAATATAATTTCATATCACATTAAAAATTATATAAAGTAATTATTTGGGAAAAAGAAATAAATGATTTATATTATGAAATAAGAAAATAAGAATGAAATAGAAATAATAATATAATATTAAGGAGAGAGAAAAATATTTCTTTTTAGAGAGTAAAATAGAGAATTGGGTTTAAGTTGATTGTCTGAAAAAAATAGAAAACTCTATATTTGGAGAGTAAAATAGAGGATTAGATTGGAAATGCACTAAGGACAAGAAAGGATCTGGCAGATTGTTAAAATAGTTTTAAAAAAAAAAGAAAAAAAAAGGAGGAAGACAAAGTTGAGTTCACTAACAAGTGTGCTTGGAACGAAGGAAAATAATAATTTTTAATAAATTAAAAAATATATTTATATATAATATAGTAAAATTTTATAAGGATGAGATGGAGAAGGAGTGGGAGTTCAAGCTCGTGGGTTGAGTTGCATGTGAGTAGTAACGAGATACTAATAAATTTGAATGTCATTTATATAATTTATTTTTCTGTTTCGATACCAATACTTTCCTCACTTTTAAGTAACTTACTGCCTCTATTTTATATTAATTGAATTTGTGGGCAATGCACTTTTATTTTAAAAAAATAATTCAAAAACATAATTTAAATCATATTTTTCATTATTATCGCAAGTTTAATTTCATTTTTGCGTAGGATAATTATGAAATTTTTTAAAACATCCATCTTCTAACTATAAACAATTCTATAATTTTGAACAATGAAAGAATACTAAAAAATCCAGTTAATATGAAACGGAGAAAGTATTTTGTAAGAAATATTTTGCAAAGAATACATCCTTTTTAAGTTTTGGATTGAACAGTAAAGAAGAGAAAAATTAGGACTATTTTCAAGAATAGTTTGTGTGATGAACATTCTTAATAAGTAAGTGTTCTTCCACAACTCAACAAAGGAGTGAAGCTTCTTTTTATCAACAACCACACACCATCTTTGTTTTTTTTTAGCTTCCAAAAAAACCAATAATTGATGATAGTAAGCTCAAACTTGGAAAGACTCTTTTCAATATATAAGACGAAAGAAGTAAAGTTGCTTTCTTGGTAGTTGAGTATTCAGTTTCATTAATTATTGAATCGCCAAAAGAATAAGCCTTTTTGGTATCTTCTGTTTTGTGGGGTTTCAACTTCTTAACTTATTTGTTGTTTGTAGTGTTCTCTATTGATAATAAATAGAATTAGGGTGTGTATTGTGTCAGTTTCCTGTAGATGTTGTTATCATTACTACTCTTTTTGAACTTTGTGCTGATTTTAAACAATGCGTGCCGTTGACTGTTTGGTTGTGTTTCTTTTTTTCTAGTAATTGGTTGTTGCAGAGGGTAGATTAGCTTTTCACATTGCTTGTGGTGTAGTTTGGAAAGTTTTAGCTTTAGATCAAGATTTGGTTTTTCATTGTGGGGTTGCTGAATGAAAGTGTTGTGCATTTTGGGGTTGCTGAAATTTTCCCATTTCTGAGCAGATTTTGATGCACAGGATTGTTTATGAATTCTGGAGTTGCTGAATTTTGCAAGTTGTCAGCAGATTTTTATGTTTGTTGCTGAATCTGGAGTTAAGTTGAATTTTAGTTCTCTTAACAGTTGTTTGCGAAGCTTGAAATTTTAGAACACTAGGTGTGTCAGTTTGGTGAATTTAAGTGGTTTTGGAGTTCATCAGATGAAATGGATAGTAATGGGCTTAATGGCAATCAGAGCACAAGGGATTCAGAAGTACCGAACAATGCTGATGAGCGGCGTGAAGCTACTTTTTCCGATGAATTAGATGACTGGAGAACAAGTTCTTCATCACTTAAGGACATTAGGTCTTCAGATGAGCATGCTGATGAGTGTTTGACTCCAGAAATGAAATATGAGAGAACACATCCATTACTACATCCTGATTCAAATAATCGGAGTTCTAGTCCTCCACCTCAAGCTCGGAGAGGTTAGTGCTTTTCATCTTCCTAAGCTTTTCTCTGTTGATAAATTAATGAATTTGAGAAAACCTGCAACAGATTCTTCCTTGTGCATTTAGTTTAGTCTTCTCTTAAACCAATAAATTTAGAATAGGAGTCATGATCTTGGCAAAATGTTATATTGACAAGGATGTAAATGATTGTTAGAGGGGAAACGAATGAGCGAGTGCCAAGTGACTGGGATAGTAGGACTTCAGAATGATCCTGTGTTTTTTTTTTAAAAAAAAAAAAAAAACTTTTTTGGTTTTTGTTTCATAATGCTGTTCACTGGGGTGTAATTTGTCTTTGTGGGACGAGTATACTAATAAGTATAATTCTTCTTTGATTGATAGTAAAACTATTTCTTGTGTTGTATCTTTATTCTGTTTGATAAAAAGTGAATCATGTTTGTGTATTTATTCTATTTTGGATGACAAAATGGTCTAGGAAACTATCTTATTTACAATGTTAAGCATCATTGTTGTCCTCTGGCTAACAGTTTGATGAATGGAACTATTATTTTCTGTCCCACCAAACGGGCTGGTTCCTTTCCTTTATTATGCTCTCTCATTACTTGTTGTCATCTATGAAATCAACCTAGAAGGAGTTCAAATAGTCCTATCTAGATCGACATGTAAGCTTAGTTGTGAATCTCAGACTATTAAGGCTTGTCCTATATTACTCAGCAAGTATTATAGAAAAGATGAGAGTAACTTTTCCTGTCATAGACCTAAATAAATAAATAAAAGTGTTCTGGCTCTAAGTTTAAGTATAGAACTGTGCCTCATCTTACAACTCTATTCTAAAAGGAGGGTTCATTGACATTTTTCATCTCAAGGTCGAAATTATGCCTGTTGTCATCCTTATCTGTCTCTGGAATTCCTTGAGCTAATTCATCTCTGTACAGCTATCTGTAGAAAGTCTTGCTTCCTTATAATCTACCATCTGCTTGTTGATTGTGGTTCAAGTTACTTTAAGGGTCACATATTCTATGAAGAGACTGAACTTTTTTTGGGGCTGCAGTGTCTTGCTCGAGTTTCATGAGGTAAATTATATTCACCTGCTTCTTTTGGTCCAAATGTCAAGAATTCTTTCCAGTGCTCTATATTTCCAAGTTTCACCACTACCCCTACAAAGGAGAATCAATACATCAACGAAATTAATGACAAACAAAACTAACATTGTTTGTGGAGGACAGGGGATAACGATGTCAAACCAAGTTACTAAAAGATGGAACCATGATTTAACACCAAACATGAAAAATATCAAATATCCAAAAGTCTCCAGAGTACTTACTTTAACAGCTCTGTCTCCATACAAGAGAGAAAAATGCTTGTGCTCACGATTTCTTCTGTGCTTCCCTCAAAGCTAAGGTACATTATAGACTTCCTCCTATGTCACTTCTCACATCATCTCCACTTTCCTCCCTCCAAAGCAAAAGCTATCTCCTGTATCACATTTAGGATATTCTGCCAGTATGCTGTGTTGCTGACAATGATTTCATGTCTAGAGTGGCAAAATACTCATGAATTAAACTTGGGAACCTCTTAGCGTTGTCTTTCTGAAAATTTAGTAGTAAGAAAATATTGATTTGGTCTTCTATAAGCAATTGAAGGAAATCGTTGCTGCATATGATTCTTTGTTTTTTCTTTTCTTTTCTTTTCTCTTCTCTTTTCCGTACTTGCTTCAGAAGGGCTTAGACATTTATCTCTATGTTGATGGGATAAAGCTGACCGTTGTGGTTTACTGGATTAGATGTATTTCTTTCTCATACAAGACTTTTGCATTTTATTTTTTTGTTTAACTTGTAGGTTTGGAGCACTGCATTACTGCACCTGTGACTATTGGAGGAGGTCTTTTCCCTGAAGGCCAGGATATGGCATTTTCAAGATCTTTGACTGAGAGGAGGGTTAGTCCAAGACATAATCTAATATTGGATAGACTTTCTGAACGTGGAAAGGTAAATTTTGGACAATTTATTGATGTCTCCAGCTTTGAAGTGCCTATTATCTGACAACCAATTGTGTAGTGCTTTGCTGTGAGATTCTATTATAGTCAACATGGCGTAAGAGTTGAATAGAATTACTAGTCTTGATTATGATATGCATGTAAATGTGTCAAAAGTTGTTGCAACTTGTTAGAGTTTAATCTTTTGTCCTTGACACTAGTTTTGGCTTGAATTTGTTTTATTTGATTGTAAACTGGAAGCATGGAAAGATCCTTTAATGTTGGAGAGTGATAAGGAGTAGAAAAGCTGATATGGGAAGTGATAAGTGTATGAATAACGAGACTGCTTGTTATCTGAAGAAATATGATTTACCTAAACCAATAAAACTTAAAAGAATCCTAGAATGCTGAGCATTACGTTTACAAATGATGCTTAGACCATGTGAAGCTGGCAATTGTATTGACCAAGTACTTATTTAAACTTACTGATGCAAAATTTACTTTGACCATTTGGTTTTTGAGCTAGTTTCTTACTTTTAACTGATGGAGTTGATATGTATGTTGTAGGGCTCTGCTGAGTCAAGTTGCTATTTAATAAGTGGCTGAAAGAAAACCACCCTCTTTAATAAAGTCAATTTTTTCTGCACATAATCACATGTCTCCGTCCTGAATCACCGCTTCATACATTAGGTTGTCCATGCCTGTATATGTACAAGTAGCAGCTAATTAAACAGGCTAAGAATTCTTACTATCTGCCTATGTAAGTATGGACTATGGAGAACCAGGACTGCCCCTCTGCAGCGTCTGAAAGAACCACCATGAATTACTTACATGTGTTTTTTTACTTAATGCATCTGGAAAATGATATACCTTTTCATTTTCTTGCCGTTAAGTTGCTGACTCCTTGTTATTCACTTACCATTTCCTCATATTTCCTTCTGTTCTTAATGTCACCAGCAAAAGCTCAAGCTGATAAAGATTCAAGGGGATGGAACAGTAGAGGTCGACCTTACTACGAGTACGCCTGAAACTTCTGAATTGTTGGAGCTGCGATCTGTTGAAGAACCCACTCTTACTGTAGACAGGATTATCACAGATTTTAATAAGTCAGTTCCAAAGTTGAAAATCGTTGTGCTTATTGTTGGAACCAGGGGAGATGTTCAACCATTTTTGGCAATGGCCAAGAGACTTCAGGCATGTTGGGAGTTCTAAATCACCATGTTTATAGCTGTACTGGTCATATATGTTCTGTATCGTTTTCTTCTTAACCATCTGTGCTTGCCTTTATGATTATATCATTGCATTCTATGTTTTTCAAGCATCCTTTACAGAATAACCCAAATTTCGGCTTTGAATGACACTTTGTTGGAGAGGTCTGTTAGATGGACTTCTAAGTTCTATTTTACTAGACTTAGTTTCTCCACTTTTCAAGTCTTCTTAGTCACCAACTTTTAAAATTGATTGTTGAGTTGCTGTAAAAAGATTAGATTGTGCCCCTTGGACCTGGGTAAACCAATTGAGATTTCATTTGAGAATATGTTGACAGAGAGAATTTTTAGAGGTGAAATTGGACCTATATGGTTGAAGCAAGTATTAAAAACAAAGGTCACTTGGACCTTGCAATTACTTTGCGCAAGGAAAATTTTGTCTGCTTGAGAGCTGATGTCTTTTGTTGCTTGACTGGTAAAACATTCTAAATATGCTCTTTCCAGTGTGGGTACCATTGGATTAATTTCTTTTCCTGTCTCAGGTTGGTTTAGCTTTATTTCTTGCTGTTTGCCTCTTCTGGTGCACAATTATTTATTTGCTTATTATTTAATATTCTCATCATTTTTGTGGCCAATATTGGACTTTCATGTGAAATAATTGATTATATTTCGACTATAGATTTTGTGTTTCCATATTTCTTGTAGTAGTTTATGTATGTTTTTTTATCTTCCACTCACTGTCTAGAGAATTTTGTTGATGTTTGTGCACCTTAATATCTTTGTATTTTGGTTGAGAAATTGTTCATTTGTAGAGTAAATCGTTTGTTCCTTTTCTAATCAGTTTTATGCATTGACAGGCGTTTGGTCATCATGTCAGGCTGGCAACTCATTCTAACTTCCGCGATTTTGTCAAATCAGGAGGCATAGACTTCTACCCATTGGGTGGTGATCCTCGGGTATTGACAGGATGTAAGAGGTCTTTGGCATGGTTATTTGTTTTTCTCATTCTTGTTTTTGTCTATGTTATGTGTACTCTGCTATGGGTATGTGTTAGGCCTTTCTGCCTGGGTGGGGAAGTATCCGGTATGAGTAAACATAGTTTTCTGCAATTTTGGGCACACGCCCCTCCCCCCCTTCCTGCACGCCCAAGACTAGATGAAGCATGGATATCATAACATAGTGCCCTACATTAGGTAACACAACAATGGTGATGGGTGTGGCTCTAATTAGTGTTATCAAAAGCAGAAAGCGCAAACAATCTCTAAGATCTGTTGGGGATTTAAGTGCAACTATAGTGTGGGCTTTAATGAAAAAAGGAGCAAAGGGAGAAAAAAATACAAATCTGTGTAATAATTATAAGCATGAATGTGTGACAAATATATGAAGAAAGAAATTGAAAAAAATAATATGATAAAGTAAAATATCAATTTTTTAGTGCCGCCTCTTCTAAAGAGGCTCATTGGCAAGAAAAAGTATGTCGTATTGCCTTGACGAGGACACAAAATTGCACATTAAACAAGGCGAAACGCTTTTGAGCCTCGCGTCAGGGTGCCTTTGACAACGCTGGCACTAATACCAAGCTAAGAAGATGGGCTTAGGCCTAACTCAATCTCAAAAGTTGGTTCATGCGGTAAGGGTTGCCCAAATCACTAGGAGACTATAGCCACACTTTCAACCAATGATGAACACTAACATAATCCTATGAGCAATTGTGGTTATATCAAGCTTCTGTTTTTTTCCTTTTAGTTACTTAATGCACAGTTTGAAAATTTCTCTTAAAATTTTAGGAACTTTTCAACATACTTAACAGTCAAATTTGTACTGGAATCTAGTATGAAATAAGTGTCTCATTCACATACCTGTACAAGTAGTAATATGGAATTCCTGTTTGCTGATAAAATAACTTAATATGGACTAAGTTTGTATGTTCTGTGGAATTGCAGATATGGCTAGGAACAAAGGTCTCATTCCTTCGGGACCACGAGAGATATCTGTACAACGAAAGCAGCTAAAGGCTATAATTGAATCTCTTCTTCCGGCTTGCACTGAGCCAGATATTGAAACTGGTGAACCTTTCAGAGCACAAGCGATTATTGCAAATCCTCCTGCTTATGGTGAGTTCGGAAGGAATCTCTGTACTCACCACTCATTTCACCTTTTTGATATCTGGACATCTAATTCATGTTTCGTCCATGATTTATCACATGGAGTTGTAATATCATTTCTTGTTCTCCAAAAGATACATTTCTGTCTTCTCTTGTTTTTTCGGGGGTGGGGGTGGGGTGGGTGGCGGGTGGCGGGTGGTGGTGGTCATATTTTGCCATCATAGAGAACATATGTTTGATTAAATTAGAAAGATATATTGTGAGATACTATAAGTAGAGGAGCTACTATATTCTGAGATGGTCTGTTAGTCGCATTGTGGAATTTATCTTAGAAAGGATTAACATGAAGTCAACAAATATCAATTAAATGAACATATTAGTGTGTATGAAGTGAGGGATGGGTCACTGTAAGCTCCGGACACAAGAATCTCAAAGATAACCTTGAATCATACTCAGGTTAGAATCGTTTGAAATGTCTTTGGCCAAATAACTCTGTTTACTTACTACGAGTTTAATCTCATTTGACACTTCTAATGTGGAGACCAGAAGCTATCTAGATTTGACCTTGGGAGGAGTTCAGTCTGAAAAGTTACTCCTCCGCCTTAGCTGAGTTTGACTGTTCGTATGTTACATATTTAATCTCACACTGTCTTCACAGTGCTCCTCTGCTTCTTTTCAATTAGAGTAGACCTATGTCGTTATTGGCCTTTACAGAAATCCACCTGATTGTATTTTCTGTATCAAATTCACGAGCTGTGTTAAATTGCTTCGAACAAGTAAAAGCCCTTCCAAACTAAAAAACTTATTTTGGGAGAAGTCATTAGCTGAATCTATGGAGGTGTGTATTCTGCACAGCTTTGGCAAGTTGCATATCGGTTTGGGTTTAGTAATTACAGCACAAGCAGATTCCATTTTTTGGAAATCATTGAAAACAAAGAGCTTAGATGGAAGAAGACCTAATCTTGAGCTTGTGCTCTGTAAATAAATGTCGAATAAAATAAACTGCTTTATATGGTTTTCCTCAATGGTCCCCAAAACAATATTCATTTTTATGCTTTCCTGGACTTTATAGACTCGTTGTATCATAGATAATTCTAGTCCATCATTGTACAGATATCAGCAACCTCTTGCTGCTATTTTGGTTAATAACATTTATCAGGATTAGTCAACAGGATGCGATTTAGTCCAAGTCAACTTATAAGTATTGTTTTATTTTTTTGGACAGGACATGCACACGTTGCTGAAGCTCTTGGGGTACCCCTCCATATCTTCTTCACAATGCCCTGGACGTAAGCTCTGATTGACACTTAACTTTATTATATTGGAAATTTCGTATTAACAATTGGACAAGTGGATGCACCTGCAATTGCTGTCTTTGTCAATATGTGACCTTGTAATGTCCATTCCTCTTATAAATCATTGATGAAACAAAATACCGCTATCTGATTTCTCTTTTTTTCTACAAAAGTTTCCTCTTTGAGAAAAGCCAATTTGTAATAGGTGATTGTTCTTCTTTATGTGAATGCTTTTTAGATTTGATGTTGAATAGACCATTATAAGGTGGCGTTTGAGACCTTACTCGGCCTTGTGGTTAAGATCAAGTGTAGTTTCTGTTCTCACCAGCTTAATATCTGATACATGGACCACTGACCCACATGATATCAACCATATGGCATTTTATTCAAAAAATTGAGAAACAGTTTTTGCAAAATTCTTCTAGTTACAAGAACCACACGAAAGAAAAGTATGAGTTTTGCTACTTTATTTTGATGGAGTTTTTGTTGAAACACAACTTTCGAAAAGACTCAAACTTTTCTTTGGTGGAGCTGCATCTAACACAATTTTTGCTGTAACTTGAAAAACTTTTTGCAGAAACTGCTATTCAATATTTCAAATCGAACACCTTAGTCTGTGACATACAAAGATTAGATGCAAGTGCTCAATTTCTGGAGTAGTTGGTTCTTCTGAATTAGGAAGTTTTATAGATCAATTGGAAGAACTATTATGCACATAGAATATAATGTGAGTCAGTTGCTGAGTTCAATGTCATTCTTCATTAAATTCTCCCATTTAATATTTTCAACAAGGTACCTTCTCACACACTTTGTTAATAGACAGGCCAACTTATGAATTTCCTCATCCGTTGGCTCGTGTACCTCAACCTGCTGCGTATTGGGTATGTTATCAGTTTCTTCTTTTGAAAAATATTTTTCCAGTAATGCTTCTGATTCCTGTTTAAACTCTATTTTGTCTTCTGCACATTTCAGCTTTCCTACATAGTCGTGGATTTACTGATCTGGTGGGGCATAAGAGGTTTGATCAACGAGTTTAGGAAAAAGAAGCTAAACCTTCCTCCTATCGCCTACTTCAGTACATACCACGGATCACTTTCTCACTTCCCAACTGGCTACATGTGGAGTCCACATGTTGTGCCAAAGCCTAAAGGTATATGTCAGCTCCTAAATGGTATTTGGATGCTTGTTTTCGTCATATTGGTCATTTCCACTTCTCTTGTTGAAGCAAAACTAATGACTTATAAATGTCAAAATGAACGGATCAGTTTCTTGTGGAGTATTTCTGTGCTAGTCTCTCTTTCTTCATTCCCATTAATCCCCTTCCCCGTCCCTGAATTCATGTAAAGATCTTTTCTTCTTTTTCTAGCTCTACTTCACCCATTGGCTTAGTAATAATGTGTGCTCATACCATCAGTCCACTTGATTTATCATAAAAAATATTGAAGCAATTTCATTTTTTGCAGATTGGGGCTCTTTGGTTGATATTGTTGGCTATTGTTTCTTAAACCTTGGGAGTAACTACCAACCTCCTGAAGAATTTATCAAGTGGATCCAAAATGGGCCTAAACCTGTATATATTGGGTTTGGGAGCATGGTAAGGTTTTCTAATATGAACTCCCAGAAGTCTTAGAAGTATTAGATGATCCTTTATCCCACTCAGACACTCTTGCAAGATATATCCAGTCTGATGTCTTTTATAATTTTGAAGCAACTTATGACTAGGTTTATTACTGTAGGTGGAATTCTTAGTTTTCTACTGGCAGTCTAGTGACAGTATCCGTTTGTGAATGATTTAATTCGTACTTGATAAACTTGCAATAGTGGATGTAAACCAGCTTCTATCAATCTAACTGCATTTTCGTCTCACACAACTTAAATTGTTAAATAGATCTGTAAGGTGGCTGTGCTTCGTGTCAATTAAGATCTTAGCAATCTGATCAATTATTATCACTTTGGTCTCTTACTTCACTTTTGTTTTTGAAGATATCCAACTTGTTCATTCCTTTTCTTCTTTTTTTAGCCTCTTGAAGATACCATTAAAACTACAGATATAATTTTGGAGGCACTAAGGAATACTGGGCAGAGGGGAATTCTAGACCGAGGTTGGGGAGATCTTGGTACTCGTAAGTTCTCTCATCCTTTGCATTTTTTTGTTCATCTTATTACTTTCTGCATGTTTCTGACTGACCATAAAATTGATCATTTGTATGTTGCAAAATAAAGTTAAATTTTTTGAAAAAAGAAAAAGATATAGGCACCAACTCTCCTAATTTATTGCATATAGCATATTGAAGCTCTAGTGCTCTACTGTGCGTTCACTAGAAGGGTTAAGACCTGGATGAACCTCAAAAGAAGAACCTTGGAGGGGATGGTCTATTAAATAAAATTCTCTATTAAGTTATTTAACTGGCACAATAAGTCTCCCCCTTTGGCCTTCCCCTAACCCCGAACATACAACCGAAAAACCAGTTCCAAGGCCAATAACTTGCTTGAGAAAATATGAGGCCTATGATGGTGGTATGGAGTTGGGGTCACAACAACATAAACATTAAGTGGATAGATCAAGAGAACAGTTTATTTGTCATTATATTACTGGATGGACACCACATACACAAGTGCAATTCTGTAGTATTGGTAAATAATGTGGATATTTCCGTTCATTTGTGATTGGATTGCATGTGAGAATATTCTAACACCAAGAAACATCTTTTCTTGTTTTTTTTTCTCCTCTTATTCTGTTCCAGTTCAAGATATTCCTGAAGATGTTTTTCTTGTTGCTGAGTACCCTCATGATTGGCTTTTTCCTCAATGCGCAGCTGTTGTGAGTATCATTGCTTTACAATTTACTCATGTTATATATTTTTTGAATGCTTTTCTGGATAGCAGACTGGGAGATGGGATTGGTTCTGATAAACTGATGGTCAATGGTTGGTTGTTAGGGATTTTACAGACTCTAGTATAACTGACCTTCTAAACTCCAGTCTTGTCGATATCTGGAAATTGAAAAATATTATTTTCTGATGTGCTCATGGGAAATACCTGCTTGCAGGTTCATCATGGTGGAGCTGGAACCACAGCCGTGGGACTACGTGCTGGGGTAATGTTATTTCTCAATCTCATATCAGTAGTATTATTCTAAATGTGTAGGGCATACACGTCAATCAGATTTTCCCCTTTGAGTTATATAGAAAGCTCAGATGGTCTTATGCAATGTTTTAATCCAGTGTCCAACAACTATAATACCATTCTTCGGTGATCAATTCTTCTGGGGCGATAGAATTCATCAAAAGGGACTGGGACCTGCTCCAATTCCTATTGACCAGCTTAGTGTACAAGGACTCTCTGATGCTATAACATTTATGCTCCAACCTGATGTAAGTGTCTATATATGCATCTCCCTACCTAATGACATCGGTCACTGCAGAACACAAACGTGTTTTGGAAATGCTCGTGCTGATGGGAAATTAACTTATACAGGTGAAATCACGAGTAATGGAACTAGCTGTATTATTAGAGAACGAAGATGGTGTTGCAGGTGCAGTTGATGCTTTCCACCAGCATTTGCCTTCAGAAATGCCATTGCCAACCCCGTCTTATCATGAGGATATCGATGGTCCAAATCCGTTACAGTGGCTTTTCACAAGGATTGGAAGAATCTGTTGCCTGCCTTGTGGTTCTTAGCTCAGATACTGCATTCATAGTTGTTTCATATTTTATTTATTAATTGGTTCATCACATCATTCTTTTTTGGCGAAATGGTCTGGTGGACCCTTATACTTGTATCAGTTTGTATTCTGAACCCTTCTACTTACACTTTTGTCATCTGGACCCTTAAACTCAATAAAACACAATTTAACAAATCCCTCTGACCATTGACCAAGCTTATGTGTATTTAAGATGGCTGAGTTGACGAAAGTGTGTGACTTCACGCATCTTAAGACGAGTGAACAACTTTTTTAAGTTAAGAAAATATTAAAATTATAAAAGAAATATATTTTTTAAGAAAACAATTAATTAAAAAGTTATTTCTTCTTCCAAGCTTAATTGCTTATCTTCATCGCCGTCTGAGCAGTAACCTCAAAGGAGCAACAGCTATGGCGAGAATAAAGGTTCATGAGTTGAGGAACAAGTTGAAGACAAACCTTTTGGCTCAGTTGAAGGATCTGAAGGCGGAGCTTGCTCTTCTCCATGTTGCAAAGGTCACCGGTGGTGCTCCTAACAAGCTATCCAAAATCAATGTGGTAAGGTTGTCAATTGCACAGGTTTTGATTGTCATCTCACAAAGGCAAAAGTCAGCTCTTAGAGAAGTTTACAAGAACAAGAAGTACTTGCCTCTTACAAAAAGTTTGGCCAGATCTGGTTGTGCAGTGGCCAGATCTAATTGTGCGGTGGCTTAGGTTGTTGTTACTATGGAGGTTGGAGGAGGAAAGAAAAATAGTGATGGTATGCGACCGAGATGAAGACGGGTGAGGGAGAAAGTTGCACAAGTGAGATTCTTGATGAATTCTTGAGAGTCTCCATTGATGTTGGAGTTTTTGGAGGTAAAAATTTGCAGAGGCAAGAGGTTTGCTTCAGTCCATGTATGGAGGTGTAACGAGCAGGTTTGTCCATTTATCCACAATTCTCGAATTCTTGGTGTTTTACCGCAACAAAGGCCGTATTTTTGCTTTTACTCTTACATGTAAGCTCAAAACAGTAAAAGGGAATAAACCCAACAAGGAAAAGAGACCAATTTCAGTTCCAGGTTCTGATGGTGTGGCGCCACCAGTTGTTGAATTGGAAGAAGGGTCTGTAGGAAATGGTGGAAGGAAGGTGGAGGAGACGAAGAATGGTGTTGTTGGTTTTGAGATTGTGAAGAAATTACCTAGAAAAGTTTTGGGGATTTTGTCCAATTTGTCTTTGGCTATTGCTGAGATGTTTGCTATTGCTGCCTTAATGGCCTCAGGAACTTTCATTGACCAAGGCGAGGCTCCAGATTACTACTTAAGGGAGAAAGTATATGTGATTCGCCGGCAAAAATGGCGACGCCGGTGGCTTTCTTTTGGTAGTGAAATAGTGAAAATAGGGAGAATTAGAAATGCCAATAATAAATTAAAATGTTATTATTTTATATTTTATTAAATAATTTTGGTTAATAATTTTTAAAAATAGTTATGAAATAATTATGATGTGGCATTAGTATATGTGACGTGGATATGACATGCCAATTATATAAAGGAGAGTGAGCTACACACATGGTTGGAGGGGCATAAAAGTCTCATTTTATTTGAGTTTAAGGGTCCAGATGACAAATGTGTAAGTAAAAGGATTCATAATACAAACTGATACAAGTATAAGGGTCCACCAGACCATTTCGCCTTTTTTTTCTTGGCTTGTAAAATAATAAAGCAGGTTACATGGCAAAACTTTATAGACATTTATTACTACTTTTTTCATAGTGATTCTTGTAATAACATCATGCTCTTGTTCATTTTAGTGTACAATGGAGGGATAGAGTCACAGAGGTGGTTATTTTGACTTAAACTTTGTACTTACGTTATTATCCGTACTTCTATCTAAATACTTATTTTAAGAATCACTTTCCATCCATCACTTGTTACTCTCCTTAATTACATAAAATCACATAGAAATTAATAACTATGTTCATTAGTAAACAAATAAAGTTCAAGCAAAAAATGCGTGAATTTTAGGTGAAATGATTGAAGTATAGACAAAACTGACTGAATTCAGTCATATATGATTGTGATTTAGGCAAAAGAACTTTACTCAATATGTACTTTAATGTCAGATAAAAATGAATGAACTTCAACCATATGAAATTTCAAAAAAAAATTGAAACTATTTGGAAGTAGGTAGATTTGAATTTTTTTTATTACTACGAACACTATATTCATTGAAGCATACAGTACGATATAATACAATACATTATAAAACAATACGTAACAAACCATCCAAACAGATCATTAGAGTTTAGAGACATCTTTTTTCTCTTTTCTATTTTTTCGATTATTCAGCAAAATACTAAGATATTTTATCCCATCATTTATTTACTAACTCGATGACAATCTTTTAGTATACTTTTTTTTTTCTGTATATTTTGATGTGTTTCCATCTTGATTCCATGTCATAATTAATAGGAAAAATCATCCCATATACACATTTAAGAGTAAATATTACGAGTTTTAAATCTACTTTTAAAAATTGCTTGATTATAACAGAATATTTACTGGTTATGACATATCAGTTAAAATTATTTTTATTTTAAATTTAAATTATATTTATTTAATAAATCATTAATATATTTATAGGTTTTTAATATTAATTAATAATAGGTAATTAATTTGATTTTTACTTCCTTTTTTAAAAAGAAAATGTCAGTTACCCAAATTTAGGGATTTACTCAATATCTTTTCCTTGTTTATCGTTACGCGTACACCCCACCCCACCCCCACACGTTTCTTCACTCACACACGCCTCAACCCACCACCCACTATCATTCTCTCTCCATTGTTTCTCATCTTCTCCAAAATCAAACCGCCAAAACCCACCAACAATCCAAAATCAAACCGATTAATCATGTCTAAGAAATCGATGGAAACTCCAAGAAAGAGCCTCAGATTTGATGAAACCTTAATCGATGATGCTCATGCTCTATCCTTTTAACATACTGTCTGAAAATGGCGTGATCAGCGAAAGTGAAGTTACGGGGATAGTTGCTAGCAAATATGGTGGACCTCGGATAGCAAAATAACACGTTCCGGATACAACCGATTATCCTACACCAACATCACTGATTAAAAAGTCAAAATAGTTGATTGGATAATTTTTTCTGTTTAACTTTTGGATAATATTTTCATGTTTAACTTTTGGATAATTCTTTACTGTTTAAGTATTTGATGATATATACTACAATATGTTATCAAAACAATTGATTGCACCTTTTTGTTCTTGTTTGAGTGTTATAAAATAGTTAACACTGTGCACATAGTGTCTGGTATGATTTTTTTTTATATAATGTTTGGGTATCATAAGTTCAGGACAAAATACTATACATAATTCATACAGTTCGGATACACTATCTTTTAAGCAGTAATGTGTATACTGAATGTATGAAACATGTATGA
The DNA here is from genome assembly GCF_019186545.1 of Solanum stenotomum. Taxonomy (NCBI): domain Eukaryota; kingdom Viridiplantae; phylum Streptophyta; class Magnoliopsida; order Solanales; family Solanaceae; genus Solanum; species Solanum stenotomum. The sequence goes on along the minus strand of NC_064283.1, from coordinate 11,403,903 downwards.
AATACCAGTTATATCAATATGATTATGAATTTACTATTAAAAACGCGAATTGTGTTTTCATTGTTTTCTTATTTTAGTTTGAATTTAACATAATTATTATATGTATGACCACATCTTAAATTAGTCACTAATATATACAATATCTTAAATATGAGACAATTTTAAATATAAACAATTCGACAGATTTGGTATTATTGAATAGTGTATAAATAAAAAATTCTTACAATATGCATTATGTATGATTAATCAATGATCACTTGATCAGTGTATGCGTCTGTCTTATTTTCTCATGAATTAAATATGCTTAATATATGTATGACCAACTATAAAACAAGTGTTTGAATTAACTACATAATTAATTTTTTATAACTAGTCCAAATATATACAATACATTTAAATCTGGAACAAATTTTAGAAACAACTGTATGAAATTTGTGTACTTAATGAATGAATCTTGAATAAATTGAAACACATATAAAAAAACAGTGATTAAACCATAAAAATAGTGTTTGAATTAATTACATAATTAACTTTTTATAAGTATTACTAATATTTACAATACATTTATCACCCCTAAAATTAGTGTTTGAATTACATAAATATGCTTAATATATGTATGCCCAACCATAAAAATAGTGTTTGAATTAACTACATAATTAACTTTTTATAAGTAGTTCTAATATATACAATACATTAAATCTGGAACAAATTTTAGAAACAACTGTATGAAATTTGTGTACTTAATAAATGAATCTTGAATAAATTGAAACACAAATAAAAAAACAATGGATTAAACCATAAAATAGTGTTTGAATTAATTACATGAGTAACTTTTTATAAGTATTACTAATATATACAATACATTTAATTAGGAACAATTTTTATTAACAACTTTATGAATTTTGTGTATTGAATGAAAGAATCTTGTATAAATTGAAACACATATAAAAAAACTAAATTTATAAGAGTATGCATTCTGTATGATCACCGAATGAATAAACTAAGTTATGCACAATGGATATTTAGTAAAGAAATCCAAATTAACTTTCTTTTTATCTAAGAAAACACGCACACCAATATCATTGTGTATTCTAACAGGTGGACATCGATCATCTACTAAAATTTTTATCTCTAAATCATTTATATTAGTATCTATCATAAGCTGCGATGTTATCACGCTTACTAGACCACTATAAAGACTAGAAGAATCATATAAAACCCCTTCAATTTGAAAATTCACATAATGCCCTGTTTCATTAAAAAAAAAAAAAGGTATCAGATTATAAACAAACAATTCGAAATACAAATATCATTCAGACAGACATAATATTACAAAACAATTTTTATATTTAATTAAACAAACAATTCTTACAAATATCATTCAAATAGTACATTCCAAGCACTTTCATACTACTATAATACATAAATCATACAACAAATACTTATTTAATAACAAAAAACTTTATACACAAATGTCTACATAAAATTTCACCTTCAATACAACATTAAAAAAACTTTTCATACATTTCGTCAGACACGACTACAAACGAAATTCATACTTTCTTAATATACATTTCATACACATGTCGCAAAGACAACTTATATCATGCCAACATTCAAACACACTTAATACACATTTCATACAACAATTACTCACTTATTACAAATACATTTTTTTAATCGTACCAGATAATTAATTTCTAACTCACTAATTTCTTCAGCGATGACAACATCTAATATGATCCAGTAAAATTTAGAATTTAATACCAACTAAAACCACTTGTCATACAATTTGTCAAAAAATTCAAATAATTTTGTTTACATATAACTTAACACATTTTTCTTACAGATTTCTTTCCAAAAATTCTATTAAATTCATTCGCAAATATACAATCACTTTATAATTTAAGAAAAAAGACACAAAACAATCACAAAAACTTAAAATCACTAATATTATACATTTTCAGTTAAACAAAACAATTTTTCGTTTCAACTCAACTTAAAAACAAACAATAAACAATACTAAATACTTACCCGAATGATCCCATCTTTCACCGTGTTTAATTAAAATTGATACGCAATTGTCCATATCAATGAAATCATTTTTTTTCAATGAAAAAAATATTCAACTATTCGTTCCTGAGATTTTTTTTTTTTGGATGCAGAATGAAGAGAGAGAAACTTTGATGAAAAGAAGGAAATGATCTGATTAGATTTAATTTTAACGGAATTGAGTTAATTAAGGATAAAATATAATGTTAATTTGTTTGGATTCCTTATTTAGTGCTAATCATTAATTATCTATAATAATTTCAAATTAAATAACAGCCCACAAATTCAGTCTTTTAATTTATTGTTTTTTAATTCCGTTTTTTAAAAAACAATTTTGTTTGTTTGTTTATTTATTTATTTTACAGTTTTTTTCCCAATTAATAAAACATTTCTCTTTTTGGTGAATTTGTTAAAATCTGAAATTTTAAATGCTATAACTTGAAACTGAAACTCTATTGCTATAGCTCGAAATAATACTATAATATATGTTATATATGAAATTTTCACTAATTAATATTGTCAGGTGCAGCATAAACTCCACATTTGAAATATGTCTCCAGGGCATTTATCTTTGGTCTCAAATACTTGTTTTCCATCAATAAAAACTGTAACTTTGGCTCCATCGTCTACGTCATGAATCAAATTAACCTGGTCGTATAGACCAGTAGCAAAAATATGTCCATTATAATAACTCATCATAAATTCTTAATATTATTGTTGTGTTACCATGTGAGGCTTCATGAATTTGTACAATTGTTGCTCCTGATGTCCCATTTGGCACAACCCTCAAATTGCCTAATCAAGTCCCTTCATAATTCAATTTGGATCGATTTTTGTCTAGATTATATATAAATATTTTTAAAATAATAATATACTATAAATATAAATACATGAATCCGAATTTCATTCGGTGCGAGGCTGAGTAAGGCTATTAGGATCATGAGGCTTGTCAACCGCATAAATTAAACCCACAGTCGATGAATTCCATTTTCGAAACTATAACATTTTTCAAGTGGAATATCATATGGTTCCTGAATTTCAAATTTTTCATCTGTTAGTGCAACTTCTATAAACCCATCTGTTGGTTCACCAAAACTCACTAAAAATAACTTGACAATACTACTCAACATTATTAAAAAGATCAAATTCATTTTTCTTTTGTTTTCCTTCGTTTATATTTACTAAGGGCCCGTTTGGCCATGCGATATGATATCATGATATGAAATCATGAGATGAAATTGAAGTTTTGTTTGGACATGTCATATGGAATTTTTGTGTTGTATATTTTCTCATAAACATAAAAATCTCATAAGTTGTAAAACTATTAAAATAACCCCAATTGTTTATTCAATCTTATCAAATAAACAAAAATTTATAAAATCGCATAATAAATATATTACAAAGCTATTTGTTCTCCACTTAAGTAATTGTTTCATCTAACTTTAATTTAATAAAAAAAATTGAACATAAATTGTAGTGTACTAGTCTTTAATATAATCCTCCCACATAGTACGGACAATTTCATCACGCTGAACTTGCATTTCTCGATCATGTGACCGAGAAGACGAACCAACATTGTTACTTTGAGCCATTTATTGGTCAATATCATCCGCAACTATATTTTCATGCTCATAGACCATAAATATTTCATCACTTTAACAATCGGTTGGTGTGAGTTAAAGTGACTATATGTTGGTGAGAATAATAAATTTTATGTCGGTGAGAATAATCAATTTTAAAAAGTAATGATGTGATTATAAATTTTATTTACTTATGAAATAAATGGTTAGTAGATATAAATGTGGGGTTGTTTTAACAAAATATAAACTCGTGGATCAATTTTTGTATTAAAATATCTGAAATCATGATATGGAATTACCATATAATTCCATATCATGATTTTTGGAGAATATGGAATCACATCTCATGATATGAAATCATGAGATGGAATCAGCGTAAAATCGCATGTCCAAACGTTGATTCCATCTCACGATACCATATCGTGATATGGTATCGCATGGCCAAACGCCTACTAAGTATCTTACTTTTGACGTTATGTATCAACGAAAAACAATACAAGCTATTCAAATGTTATATATATATATATATATATATATATATATATATATATATATATTGCTTTTCCACTCGATATCCGATACCCATATTGGAGTCCGACTAATTCCGGATTGGTAAAGAGCTCCCAAACAAGCGACTATGTATCAAGTTAAGGATGAAAAAATAATTACCACTCCATCACAACCCTTGTTGGTCCAAATGTTATATTCAATAAAACTATATAGTACGATAGATTGGTACCCAATATTCTTGAAATTTTGGATATGCCTCTATTGATAATGTGTCATAAATAAAGTCTATATATTAAAAAATACATAGAAATTGATAATATAATAGACAAATATTATGAGAGGTCTTATTCATAGTGAATTCAGTAATCGAAAGTTCTGTAATGTCAGTCATTTTAACTATTTTTCATTTTGAATGGATTGTAGTCATTTTTTCACGTTTTGAATGAATTGTTTCTTTTATTTTTGTGTATGATTAATAACCGAAAAACCGAACCAAACCAAACTGAAATGGATAACAACCAAACCGATAAATATATATTATATTTAATTTGGTTTGATTTTGACAATTTTAAAATCGATTAAATTGGTTTGACCTAAATCAACTTGTGAACACTCCCACTCCCAACCATGTTAATTTTATTTTTCATCTTTTTTTATATTTTTTTTATTTTTTATAATAGAAAAAATAGTTTGTTTCTTTTTATAGCTCTCATTTACATCCACAATACACTTCTTTCGTACATTAAACTAAAAATCAATTTAACCAACTTTCGAAACTTAATTAGATTATATTAATTCGATATTTTAAAATAAAATTTTAAATATTTAAAAACTATACTAAAAGTATTATAAATTACTTATTTTTTTGTTATATCAAATACTTTTTAAACATTAGTTAAAATTTATTTTGTTGGACTCTAAAATAATATGACTACTAAAAAGGAACAGATATAATTCACCTACCTATTTTGGTTTTCATGTTAATACATATACTCCACGACCACCAAAAATACACTCTGATTTTTTATTTTTTTTTGAGATCTTTAATTTAATAATGCACGAATAAAAGAAAAAGGAAAAGGAAATTGAGAAAGCTTCAAACTTGTTCCGGTCAGCGAGAATCCTAGTACTTCACTAGCACCGACCGACCAAAAAGATAAAATGAAGCGGTCGCCGGCGATCTTGAAAAACCGGCGAGGAGGTGGTTTGGGATTTGCTGCAATTGCTTACATCGGAGTAGACTATCTCCGGTTTATTTCTCCGGCATGGCATGACCGGTTACAGCCGGCGCTATGGACCATATTGGCGATCGCTGCTATTATTCGGGTTCCATTTTACAAATACTGGTCATCAGAGCTCCGTTCAGCTATACCATTTATTTTCGCAATGCTTTTTTTGCTCTCTGCTCTTCTTTTTGAAGCCATTTCTGTCCGCTCTGTCACTGCCGTTCTTGGTCTTGAATGGAACAGGTATGTATATGCTTAAAGTAGTGTTCTTTTTTTATTCATAATTTTATGGATTTGTTTCAATATTTGGCAGTTTTGGCAAATTTGTGTATATTGGGTAAATGGGTTTCAGATTTGGATGGGAGAACTGACTTGGGGTTGAGTGCATTTTTGAGCTTGTTAATGGTAAGTTTGAGTTTGTATTGTGAAAAATGGAAATGGTTATTTCTTGTTTGCATCCCAAATGTGATCTAATTTGGGTTTTTTCTCAATTGCTCTATAGATTTTGTTACATTGTAAAATCTAAGCAGAGTTCTTCACATACAAGATGCAGAAATTGGATGAACTATTAGAGAGAATTTGGAGCTACATCATTTTTACTCTGAATGATAAGAAATTGTGTATTAAGTTAGCTTCCAAATCACACAGACATACTTTTGAATTTTTATATTGAAGATTGCAAATATCCATTTATGGGAAAAAGACAAGGTTTGGATTTCTATACTGGGAATATTAAGCTGATAGATCAGACCAAAAAAATTTGTATAGGTCAATCTCATCTATCCTGTAGACAGAATTAAGAGTGATGCATTTCTATTTGCTTCGGTTTGCTTAAGTTATGTTGCTCCGACTCTCCAAAATGCTGCCGCACCCATGACTGATCTTCCATAAATGCACTATGTTTGGAGGATCCAACATGCATCCGGACAACATTTTTGAAGAGTTCGAGCTACATAGTGCAGTACATTGGTATGGGTAGTCCTTTGTTAGATTTCAAAAGTAATGAAAATCTTAAGTGGATTAGTTTGTGCTCTTGGTATGTCTTGTGTCTGTGAATAATGGTATTTTGCGTATAATTCTTTCTTGTGATTAATTAAATTATGTACGTGATGATCATCATTAACTAAATCCTCACATTCTTCTGCCAAGTGATCCAAATAAGACTGGAATCATGGCACTGTTGCTTTTTAGATACATCTTTTGGAAATGACAAAGCATACGTTGTTTGAGTTTGTACCATATCACCAGATTGTTAGAATTTGGGAATGGGCGACTTTTTTGGATTTTTTAAATTGGGGACTTCTCTGACTGAATTCAAGATGAGTAGACGGAGCTTGGAAACTAATAGAGGAAGTGGAGGAAAACCGGGAAGGTATAAGGCTTAGGAAATCGAGGATGGGAACCTCTGTGAGAAATTTGATAAAGAGGAGAGGGAGCTTGGAAACTAAGGAAGCAAAGAGAAAACTGGGTAAGGATGAAGATGTCAGGTGATAAAAAAAGGGATCTTTTTGAGCTTTTTCCAAAGCTTCTATACTGAGACACTTCAAGCAAAATAAAAACAGATAGCTAGTAACGTCATAATCAAAAGAGAGAACTAATTGTGCTGTATTTAAAATCATAAATGAACCTATGTTGCATGTCTTGGTTAGCTTGGATTGGTTAGGTGTGATCTTTCTTGGGATTCTAGATATGCTAATGTCATCTAGATGTGTAAGGATACATGGTCTAGATTCTAGTGAGATACAATACGACAATGTTTCTTAATAGCAGAATTTCACAAGATGCTGAATTGATAGTTCTAAAATGCTGTCTAAGGCAAGTAACATAAAGGAAAATCTGGCTTGCATCATCACAATTAACAAACTTTGCCTCCAGTATCACCACTAGTAGAAGTTTAACAGTTTGACATTGATTTCCTTTTCTGTTCTTGTTTTTGAGAAATATGTCTATCGTTGAAGCACAATGTGAAGTGGTGAAAGGTTTCTTGAAACATGGATAAATTTCATTTTTTTCAACAAGTCTTACGGATATATGTAGACACGATCAGAATGCCCTGAAGTGGTTATGTTATCAATCATGGCATGCAACCTTGTTTTGCCTCCTAGAAGATTGAAAGTTTAGAAGAGAGGATGCATACTTGGTCCCAATTTATAATGTTTGGCTTGTGTCCAGAAAAGAAAATTAACAATTGTATCTCAATTGTATCTTTTTCCTTTTGTAAGCAAAAATAGCAATTATAACTTTGCTTCATTATATTTGATCTCTCTTTCTTAAATGACCATCTATAGTCTTTACAAGTTCTTCTCTTTGCAAATTATTGACAGTGATGCATCACCTCTTCCTGATGTTGGTCAGTGGTTGGTGCTGTCGTTGAATGAGAAACTACCTCAAACAGTGGTTAATATATTGAGAGCTCGTATAATTGGATTACATCATTTTCTGATGTTGTTTATCATGCTTGCTTTCTCTGTACTCTTTGAATCGGTTGAAGCTCCTGGTCTTGGGCTTGGTGCAAGATTCATGTTCACAATGGGAATCGGAAGGCTACTTCGGGCCATAACTTTTATCTCCACAATTCTACCATCTGCTCGACCATGGTGTGCATCTGCTAGATTCCTTGTTCCTCAGCACCCTCATCCTTGGGCTCAGAAATATTATGTACCATATGCCACAGATTCAAATGCCATACGGAACGTCATAAACTGGGACACAGCATATGGTATTTCTCCCTTCTGATCCTCTCTTCTGTCCTGAAATTTTTACTTGGTTCTTCTTTACTAACTGCCAGTCAGATTGATCCAAAATTGAAAAAGCTCTATACATTTGTTCAATAAGAAATGCTGCCTGCGATCACGAAAGCTCATAAAGCCACTTTCTTTTAGCTCTTTGATGCTGTTGGTTGAATTCTAGTACATAGTATTGATCTTTCATTTCTATGTTTACTTTCGCTTTCAGCTGATCCTGGGGAATACGATCCGGAGTTTCGACCAGATTGGGGTTCAATGAGCTTTCTGATTGATTTCCTTCGGCCTACAGCTCCTGAGGGATCATCTGCTTGGTATCATCTGCTAAAGAAAGCGTCAGGGGGTTGCAATGACCTTATATATAGTGGCCACATGCTTGTTGCCGTGCTGACAGCTATGGCATGGACGGTATATATATGCGTCTGTCATTCCCTAAATTTGAAGTCTAAATTCCTGTGTCCAACCAATCTCATCTGGCTTAAAACTTGATAAACACATGCAGGAAGCCTATGGTGGCTATAGCTCAGCACTCATCTGGATTTTTGTGATTCATAGTGCTCAAAGAGAAATACGAGAACGCCATCATTACAGTGTAGATGTCGTTGTGGCCATCTATGTGGGAATAATGCTCTGGAAGATGACAGGTCTTTTCTGGCCAATGAAGGATCAGTCAAAGGCTACGAGGCTTCGTAGGCTCGAGAAGATTCAGGGTAGGCTAATGCGAGCAGCAAAGGACGATGATATAGAGGAAATACGTGAACTTCTTAAGGAGGTGGAAGTGAGCAGCCATGTTAGGGAAAACTCCAGTAGCAAAGCAATGTGGCTCTTTTCAGGTGGAACCATTATCTTTACTCTTAGTATGGTTCTTCTTGCCTTCACATTGACCAGCGACGGATGAGACAGCCAACTTTCAACTCCCACAAAATGCTCTACCACAGGCAAGATGATTACGAGACACAGAATTTGTAACATTAGGCTAGGCCTAGGCCGGAATAGGCATTCAACTGGAGTTTTTGTTGTTTGTATGTAATGGTTTGGCTTCAATTTTTTTCTCTCCTGGTGGAGTGGTATTAATAGAGATAGTATCTGCTCATTTACTGTTAGATATGAAGAGAAAATTGACTTTTTATTGGATGCCTTTTGTTTACTAAAATTGTTTACTTGAGGGCCCTTTTATGCTTTTGACCCCTGTGATATAGTAAAAAACTTCCCTTTTACGTATAATTTTGATGGACTCGCTTTACCCCTTTTTGAGTGACTGCAGGGTGCGGGGGTTTTGATGGAGAGAGCCGAGGATTTTTCAGAAACAACCTCTCTACCCTACAAACATAGAGGGTAAGGTTTGCAACCCTATCTTCGGATCCCAAAATCTCATTTGTGTGAGATCATACCGGGTATATTGTTATTGTAGAAACAATTTAAATGTGTTTGGTCCAAAATGTCGAATTAGTTGCAGTGTAGTACTCTATATTACAACTTAATCATCACAAATAAATCCATTTACAGAATTACTGTTTCTATTAAATTTGACTTTTGCTTAAATCTCACGTGTTGCCAATTCAGCTTTTGCACTTAATCTATTAATCGCATCTTTTTATATTATTTATTAGAAGATCAAGTTTGTACGTTAATACAGAAAACTATTTACAAATGGAGAGATCCAGTCACTTTTGTCTTCTTCGTATTAATTGGATCTGCTCATGAACAATAGATGGGGAAAATTAGCTAAGTAGTCAATATTCCTAACATAATTATTAAAAATATCTATAGTTTAAAATAATTGTTAAAAATGTCAAAATGTCAATATGTTAGAAAATAAAGTGTATCCTGATATAATTCATTTAGGGGAACTTTCACATATAGCCACTCAAAAATAGTCTAATTACTCTCCATAGCTATAGTTGGATAATTACAATTTGTAGCTACATGTTATATGGAGGAGAGAGGCGAGCAAGACTAGGAGAGAGAGGAGAGAGGCGAGAGAGAGGAGGCAAAGAGTGGAGAAAGGTGAATTGTATATGTATATATGTTAGATAATTGTATATTATACATATATATTTGTATATATGGCAAGAGAGATTGGGAGAGGGAGGAGAGAGGCGAGAGAGAGAGGGGGAGAGAGGTGAATTGTATATGTATATATGTTAGATAATTGTATATTATACATATGCAATTGTATTTATAGCAAGCGAGATTGGGAGAGGGAGGAGAGAGGCGAGCGAGATTGGAAGAGAGAGGAGAGACGCGAGCGAGAGAGGGCAGAGAGTGGGAGAGAGGTGAATTGTATATGTATATAGGTTAGATAATTGTATATTATACATATGTATTTGTATATTCTGACGAATTATACATATACAAACATGACTAATTATACAAACTCGAAGTCAGCCCGCGTAATTAATGTATAATGTTAGTCGTGAGTGGTAATTATAGCAAACTATAGCTATGATGAGTAATTAAGTAGTATAAGTTTGCTTAACCGCGTAATTTTCCCATTCATTTACCTTCCTTTTATTTCTCAACTTGGGCCCACGTTTGACTTAATTTAACTTCATTATCGTTGACAAAGAAGAAGAAAAAAAGGGAAAATTGTATATAATAAGCAAACTATTAATTCAAATTAAATGCTATAAATATAGTTTGATTTAATTGTACCTCATAGCAAACTGTTGTTATTTCACCTCTCTCCTAGTGAATCTCTCTCGCCACTCTCGTTCTCTCCCTTGCCTCTCTCGTTTTTTATACAAACGNGCAATTATGCAAACTTTGTTAAAGCATACAAATATGAATTTTGTGTTTGCTATATGTGAAAGTTGCTAAAAAAAAACTGCATTGCCCACTTTTCTCTCTCTCAATTTTTTACCCACATTCTCTCCTTTCTCTCACGATTTTTACCCATATTCTCTCATCTCAATTAACTTAAACCTTTCCTTGTTAAATTGAAATTCCTCCATTTTTCTAAGAAATCTTAGTAATCATTCAAAAGATTTTCAACCTTTGATACAGATAAATACATTGTCATGAAGTATTTTATTTTTGTATTCTACTGTTCTATGTTTTCGTTTGAAGTTTTTTAGATTTTTGTGTGTTCTTGTGTTTTTCAATCTCCCTATTTTCAGTTAGGATTTCAAATAAGGGGAAAACACAAAAATTGCAATCTAATGTCTGATTCAAAGAGGACTATAAGAAGTATCACATATAATCATCAACTTTTTGGAGGATTTTAAGTCTTTGATTTATGCATTACTCAAGGATTATTCGAAAATGTAGGTTGTGCGACTAAAATGGGTCAAGAGAGGAGATCTAAGTTTCTTCATGATTCTACCCGCATTCAAGTTCAAGATAACAATGTCAGCAGGTAAAAACACTACTAATAAAAAAAAAAAAATTGGCTACAGAAGATTTCGAAAAACTTGTTCAAGACCAATATGAGGAAGAACAATTTTCTATTAGTTTGTTTTGTATTTATAGTTTTTTTTAGAATTTGGTATTCTTTCTCAATTTGTATTCAAATCAGTATGTATGCTATCAATATTTGTATTCATTCAAAATCTCATGTTGCATAGTTTATGAATCTTGTAGTTGTTCCTAATTTATATTCATCCCAAAAATATGACAACTAGTTATGTATTTTATTTATAGGAAGAACAACTTTCTATTAGTTTATTTTGTTTTTATAGTTTTTTCTTCAAAATTTTGTATCCTTTCTCAATTCATATTCAAACCAATATGTATGCTATTAATATTTGTGTTCATTCAAAATCTCATGTTGCATAGTTTATGAATCTTTATTTGTTCCTAATTTATATTCATCTAAAAGGTAAGCCAACTAGTTATGTATTTTATTTAAGAATGCTTGCAACAAATATTCTCGTATTCTTTTTCAATTTTATATTTCATTCTCACTTTTCCATCATATTATTTTTGTATTTTATACATCATTATACAAAATA
>NC_064283.1:11371680-11391158 GCF_019186545.1 Solanum stenotomum | reverse complement strand
TTATGTTGGGATTAGTTATGATGGGATAAGTTGTGTTGGGATTATTTTTTATTGAGTGTTTGGTTTGTTGTATTCAAAATAATAAATTTTAAGAACAATTTATTTGTTTACAAAAATGCCCTTCATTAATGTAAAAAGTGATATAACAAAAGGGTTGAAAGAGACATTTTTGTCATTTACCTATTTTATCCCGGGATAAGTTATCCCGGGATTACTATACCACCCCAAGAGAGGGATAACTTATCCCGGTATTAATTATTAATCCCGGGATAAGTTATCCCAAACTTGCCAACCAAACAACAAAATAAGCGGTACTATAATTTAATCCCGGGACTATTTGGTATTATCCCTCACACCAAACGACCCCTTAATAAATATTGAAAGTGTGGCTAAAGGGTCCTATTAAATGCTAAAATATTATCGTTTTGAAAATTTTCCCAAATATTTAACACTTAATTCCTTCAAATTTGAACGGGTTAATGACTCATTCATTTGAAAATTTAGGTGGTTCCATATGTAATCCAAATTTATCCATGATTTTTTTTATCATAATACTTTTTTAAAAAACAAAACGTTTGATATATCATAAATAATCATAATAAAGAAAAAAAAAATAGATTTACTAGGTAATTAAACAAATTGTAAGAAAACAAACAAAGAAACTAAAACTTGGTAAGAGTTGATTGGATTAGATTATGACTCATTGTTTAATTATGAATCAAAGCTTGTCAATTTATTACTATTAGCTATTTTAATCCGTCCAAATTCAGTTTAACTCGACGTATGAACAACAATTGTATCCAAGGGAGTATTGTCACTAATAATGGATTAAAGTAGCGTGTAACAAAAGCAAAGAAGCCGTGCAAGAGATACTTTTGCAATTAGAAGTCATAAACAAAACTTCAAAGGTACGATTATTATTTATTAAACCAAATTAGTTGCCTTACTGTACAACCCACCGCACCTAATCCAAACTTTTTTCTTATTTCTTCAATCTTCTTCACACTCCCTCAAACGCATAATCTTTCAACTTTCTCGCGTTTTTTTCCTTCCAAAAATGGCATTTTCTATAGCTGCTGCCGGAGCCGGAGCTTTGGCTGCTCCATCGGCGGATTGCTGTTCTTCTACCAAGTTTTCGTACTTGGCTTCTTTGCAATTTCCCAGAGAGCTTCGTCGTGTTCAAATTGGGAACTACGGGTTGAAGTCAAAGAAAGGGTCTTCACGTCTTGTTCCTCTGGTATTTCATTTCTTTTAGCTCATATTCGAAAAGGGTGTTTTCTTTTTGGCTTCTTAAATTATTTTTGTTTAATGTTGTATGTAAATTTTCTTTGATTTTATCGTGTGGACAGATTTTTTCAGGCTTGTAGAGTTTGATTTCTTAGAATTTTGAGTATTAAGATGGATTTACTTTGTGCTTGTTGTGAATTACCCTTTCATTTGACAAAAAAATTGCTTCACTGGCATCTGTATTGGGGGTTTTATATGCTACATTTCTGTTTTTAATGGCTAGTAAATGTTAAATGTAACTATCAGTTTGTATATGGAGTCGAGGCCTTGAGGTACTAAACATATCTGTCGTTTGTCTTTTTGCTGTTTCATTTATTGTTTCTCTGGTTGGACTCTGTCTTTCTTTGTTTTTCGATTGGGGGTGGAGGTGGAAGAGTTTTATGTTGGTGAAGAACAGAAGAGGGTGAAATTGTAATAGTTTTAGTATAGATGTGATCTGTTGTTTATTCTTCTCTTTGAGTTCTTATTTGCACTTAATATCAAACTATTAGATTAAGAAATCAAGATTATTTTTTACTTGAATTTGTGTACAATCTGTGAGGATCCCTGCAGTATTAGCAAATAAGGGCAGATATTGCAGACATTCCTCCGTCTATTTCATTATTCAGCTCAGGCTTCTGTTATTTAAGAGTAGATAGACTAAACATGGCATAATAAAAAAATTCTCTCATGTGAAGTTTTGTATATGCTTAAGCCTGAATGACATGAAAACCAAGTCATTTTCTGTATCATCAAATGTTATAGCTCACGGTAGCTCTCTCTATTAAATTCTCAATGAACCTGACATCTGGTAGGAGTCTGTTAATTTGGGCCATAATCCCCCCACGCTTCACGGGCATTGAAAGTGTGCTTTATGTCTGCATATCCTCGTAACTTGATATGTTTAGGTGATGGGCGTTACACTGGCTTGGAACACTGAAATGAGTATAATCGTCACTTCTGCTTATTGACAAGTCCTCAAAATATCATTGTCTTGTTAAGTATAAGGAAGAAATAACTAATTGATAAGCTAGTGCAAAGGGGAAAATATTAATTACACCGTTTTCTAAAGGTGAACTTTGAATTTTCGAAAGAAATGAAAGTAGAATCAGATTCACTGTATATTTGTAGAAGTGTGTCAGATATTTTAGGATCCGCCAAAATAGATGTTGTATAGATCAGGAAAGGGTGAAATGAACTATTTTCTTTTTTGTTGGATACAAATTAGTATACTTATTTGTGTGGAAAGTGAGAGAAGTGAGCCACTCTTTTGTTTCATACAAATGTTAAGAGAGAATACTATCTGACCAAGTAAATAACAAATTACAGTAGATGTAAACTGTCAGAGAACAAAATATAAATTTTTTATTCACTTGCTATAATCTGATGCAAGGTCGTCGTTCGTCATTAACAATATGCTCTTGGAGGACTGCAGACTTCTGTGTTTCTATTTATTCAGTGCCTTCTTGTTGAATGCTTCATTTTCTGTTACAACTAGATGTCTATTTGTTTAGGAATGTAATCAGCCCGAGCTGCTGAATTGCATTATCTTGATTAAATCAATTTTTGATTTTATCCCTCACTGACATCATTATCTCAAATCTGCTGACCTTTGCCCGTTATGTACTCTTTGAAACTATTGCATTTTATGTTTTTGCTGTTAAAAAATATGATGGTAATTGCTTAGATTGATTGAATTATATCTGTATAATTAGGTTGAAGCAAAGAAGCAAACATTTTCTTCCTTTGAAGATCTGTTGGAGAACTCTGAGAAACCATTATTGGTTGACTTCTATGCTACCTGGTACGCTGAACTCTCCTTGGCAGCCTTCAACCTTTCTTTGCATCAAAAGTAAAAGAACATGAATGCTTACAGTATTGCTAAGTGGATATAGCTATTTGTCTCAATCTTAAGTTCTGTGAAGTCACTACTGTTTCTATTGACATAATAATGAGAGGATTTTCCATATTACTTGCATTTCTCAATAATACGATGCACATCCAAATCATGTAAGAATTAATCTAAAATCTGGATTGCAGGTGTGGTCCTTGCCAGTTCATGGTTCCTATTCTAAACGAAGTTGGTGAATCAATGAAAGATAAAATTCAAGTAGTGAAAATTGATACAGAGAAGTACCCAGCCCTCGCAGATAAGTACAAAATACAGGCACTGCCAACCTTCATATTGTTCAAGGATGGAGACGTTTGTGATCGCTTTGTAAGTGGAATGGACCTTATTATTTTACTTGTTTTCATGTTGGTTTTTCGATAGTATTCATGTCAAAGCTACCAGAACATCTTTTTGAATGATTTTGGTAGAGTAACTAGTAGGGAAAAGCTTTTAAAGTTACCAAGTAGATAAATTTCCTCTTTCTGACTCAAGTTATTATTACTTGTGAGTTTTGAGCATATTATGCCTCTTTCCCTCTTGCACTCGTACACCCAAAGCCAAAAGAAGTAGAAAAAAGAAATGATCAAATAGCTGATTGAAAACAATCAAGAAACAAAAAACTGCACTGGGTGGGGACCTTTGAAAGTGTATATAGCTTTTAAGATTTTATTTGAGCGAGAAAAATGCTAGTCGGTTCAATTTCTACTCTTGAGGTAAAGGTAAGGTCTGCATCCTCCCCAGACCTCACTTTGAGGGACTATACTGGATATATGAGTGAGAAAATTGCAAGTCAAGCACATCAGCAACAAGACCTGAGTAGTGAAAAAGTGAACACATGAAAAAATCAAAGGGGGTCCAACATCTACTAATATACATAAAAAATAATATAAACAGTGTAACTTTTTGTCCTAGCTCTGCCCCTGAACTTGAGGGTTTGGTGGATTTTCTTTTTGTTGAAATTTTTCTATTTGATTTAGTATTTAGCTCGAGTGTATCTTGTATAAGTAACTGTTTTAATGTCTTGTTTCAGGAGGGCGCACTCAATGCTCCTCAATTGATGCAACGCATAGAATCTGCACTGGAAGTAAAGCAGTAGTCTTGGCGTGCTGCCTTTCTAGTGCTCGGATCATCCTTTTGAAGTTATTTGTGTTTAAATTTCAAAGATGGTGTTCTGTGGAAGCCTTCAGTTTCTCACTCCATGTATTTGCAAAGAAAATTGATTAGATACAGGTGTACAATGGTTAATCAATTTGGCCTAACTGCTGTATTTTTTTCTCCCTTAAAATATGATTAAACTTTATTTTTTCACAGAATGGCAAACTTTGATCAACTGATGTTCAATGTATTAATCATTCACCAGATATAAGCATTACTTGCTTCATTTGGAAGAGTTTTTAGAAACCAACAGACTAATAATGATGGCANTCAACTGATGTTCAATGTATTAATCATTCACCAGATATAAGCATTTGCATTGTATTTACTTGCTTCATTTGGAAGAGTTTTTAGAAACCAAAAGACTAATAATGATGGCATCTGAATTAAGTAGCAGACTTTTCTTTCTGAAAACCAAACCAATATGAAAATGTCTGAAAACAAATGGTGATTTAAGAATTCGAACTCTCACTAAAATCTTAAAGTTCAGATAATCAATCACTTTAACTACTAAGATTTCCGGAGCTGGAAAGTATATTTGCTCATTTACCCTTTTACCATTCAACACCCACAGAAAGGAAAAGAAATAGCAGGTGAAAAATGGAGATGAGAGCAAAAGAAGCCATTCCAATAGGCCAAGACCTCACTCCTCCAATCCCACCGCTTTCTCTTTGCCTCCACCATTCTACACTCCTCTCTCACTGCTCTTCTTGCTTTTCTCCTCTCCCTCCTCCTCCTCCTTCCCTTCACTATCCTCCCTTCTTCTCCCCTAAAAATCCCAACCCAAATCACTTCATTCGCTACTGTTCCCTTCAATGCTCTTCTCTCGACTCCCCTATTCACTTCTCCTCTTCAGAATTCCACTTCTTTCACCTCTTTCCTCAACCCCTTTACACCAATTTCCCTACCTCCTCCGACCTTCGTCTCTCCCTCCGCCTCCTCCACCGCTTCCAAACACTGAATCTCATCCAAGAATCAAATGGGTCTTTATTAAATTTGGAAAGAATCGGTGGGTTGGTGACGAATTTCAGGAAAGTAATGTTCTTGGAAGAACACTGCAATGATAATGATGATGATGATCTTTCTGGAAGAATTCGTCATGGGGCAAAGGCTTTGGCTGCTTCAAGAAGAATGCGTTTAGGTTTGGATACCAACAGGGAGTTATTGTATGAAGAGTATACTGTGGAAGCTGCCGTGCTCTGCTTAGTGCTGACTAATGCAGTGGAAGTGCATGATAAGGATGGGAGAAGTTTAGGGGTGGGTGTTTATGATGTACCGTTTTCATGGGTCAATCATAGCTGCTCTCCTAATGCTTCTTACAGGTTTTGTACAGCATCAGATTCTGGAGGAATATCGAAGTGTAGGATATGTCCAGCAGCTACAGAGACTGGTGCTGCTGGCATTGAAAGTGAATCAATTAGTAGTAATCCTGAACTTCAGAAATCCATGTCAGTGATTGGTAATGTTCTACTGCATTTAATTTCCAAAGTTATTATCTTTTTGATAATCTTGATAGAAAGCAAATGTGATTTAGTTTCTGCTTTTTCGATTCTTTGTTTGGCTATAGGTGGAAGTGAAACATGTGGTCCGAAGATTATCCTTAGAAGTATAAAGGGCATCAACAAAAGTGAAGAAGTGTTGATTACATACACTGACTTGTTACAGCCTCAGGTACACTTGTTCTCAATCTTTTGAAGGACACAGTGCAACTTCATATTACCGGGGACATCACTATAGATAGGAAAGAGTGGATGTCGCATATTAGGGTAGAAGGCTAGTAGGGGAGGGTGTCGTCTTTCCTTGCATAGGTTTAGTGCCTGTCATAGGACTAGTTGTACCCTTGTAGTTCTTGTCGTATGATGTTTATTGTATTTCGATTATCACATTATTTTGTTGTTGTTTCTGATTCTCTCTTGTATACTTAACACTGCTTTTCTTATTAACCACTATGCTTTCTCCATTGTTTTCATCTTCTTTTACTTGGTTTGATGCACTTGAGCTGAGGGTCTTTCGGAAACAGGCTCTCTACCTCCACGAGGTAGCGGTAAGGTCTGCGTACACTCTACCCTCCCCTGACCCCACTTTGTGGAATTTCACTGGGTATGTTGTTGTTGTTGTGTTTCTTATCAAATGTTTCTTGATGGAGAACCTTCTGAACTCAGGTATGAACTATGAATCAAGTGCCAGTTTAGATACTTTTTCTATGACAGAACAAAATGCTGGTTCCAATGCTTGTTTAGGCTATGGATAATATCACTGTAACATTATCAATTAGATTTATTTGAGTTGTTGCTTAGATTGTTTACCAAAATTGTTCTTCATTTTCAAATCCAGTATATAGGGATGATGACAGCTAACTTCTACAAGTTATTTTTAATGATGTCCTACGTTAACCATGTCAACTTTCAAAAGAAAAAAACAGTTTTAATAGTGACTTTAGTTGTCTTCCAGGTAATGAGGCAATCAGAGTTGTGGTCGAAGTACAGGTTCAGTTGCTGCTGTAAACGATGTAGAGCAATGCCTACAACTTATATGGATCATTGTCTGCAGGTAAAATCATATGGTTTGAGAACAGTGGTTAGAAGGGTATGCATAGGTGATGTATTGTCAAACCGTAATCGTAAAACCATCATTTTCGTTCACTGTAAGCTCCTACTTAAAATGTTTCCAGTTTCACCTCTTTGATTTTCCATACCTTATAAATTTATGTTTGGTAATTTCAGCATATTCCTGTTAATTCGAGTTGNAGTTGTCTTCCAGGTAATGAGGCAATCAGAGTTGTGGTCGAAGTACAGGTTCAGTTGCTGCTGTAAACGATGTAGAGCACTGCCTACGACTTATATGGATCATTGTCTGCAGGTAAAATCATATGGTTTGAGAACAGTGGTTAGAAGGGTATGCATAGGTGATGTATTGTCGAACCGTAATCGTAAAACCATCATTTTCGTTCAACTGTAAGCTCCTACTTAAAATGATTCCAGTTTCACCTCTTTGATTTTCCATACCTTATAAATTTATGTTTGGTAATTGCAGCATATTCCTGTTAATTCGAGTTGTAGTGGGTAATCTAGTAATTGGAGCATTTTTCTTTTATTATGATCTATTTTTTATGTAATTGACAACTAAATAGTTGTAATTTGGAGAGTTCCTTCATTCATTACTTTGATTTTGCTTCCATTGTTTTTTTTTTTTTTGATGAATACTTTGCTGCCATTGTTGTTTCAGCATATTTGTGTTTTAATTTCCTTAAATTTGATCTGACATCAAATTGTGATTGCATTCAGAATGCACTTAGACAGTAAAAGAATTAGCCCACAGTTGATAGACACGTATGAAAGTTTGATGATCATGCAGATGAGATGTGACTATAAATGTTGTTTCAAAGAAACTAAGGTGTTAAAACTTGGTAAGTGCTCACCAAGGCAAAAAGAACGGACTAAGAGGTGATTTCTGGTGCAACCCCATCACAACTAGAAGTGCTCCGAATCTCCTCCCACTGTCCTTACTCGGGTCTTGGCTCTATTGTATATGTCCTTAATCGACCTAGAGTATGCCACAGGAACACCTCTAGCCTCCAAGCATCTCCATAGAACCTCCCTCGGAACTTTGTCATATGCCTTTTCTATGTTAATGAAACATCATGTTTATCATCAATAGCAATAAGAAAATTAAAAATAGCCCAAAAACTTCCGGGCTGGTGTTTAACAATCTGCTAAGTAGTCTAGTTTATATATTTTCTCTTGTAATTTTCCATCATATTGTTCGTTTCTTCCTTTTATTTTTTTGGGAGTTTTTTTTCTTTTATCCCAAGTTCTGCTTTGAAGTTCAAACTAATCAAGCTAAGTTGAAGATCATTGTTCTTCTTGTTTTTCTCCTAATAATTATGGCGTATCTAAGCCTTTTGGATCATTAACATCTTTTGTGAATTTTCTTGTGTAGGAGATCTTAATTTTAAATCTCGATTGTTCAAATATGGCTTCTGGTGACAACTTTTATGAGGACCATGTAATGGAGAAGCTGATTGATTGCTTGAATGATGCTATAGATGACTTCCTGTCATTTAATAACCCCAAGAATTGTTGTGAAAAACTCGAGATCCTGCTTACTCAAGATCATGTTAACATTCTTCTAAAGCCTGACGGAGAAAAATTACATCAACTCTTCAGATTACATCCTCTTCACCATGTCTCTTTGCATGCCTACATGACACTTGCGTCTGCATATAAAGTCTCTGTAGGTGAACTGCTGGCCCTAGACCCCGAAGGTGATGAACATCAAACCAAAGCTTTTAATATGAGTAGAAAGAGTGCAGCATATTCCTTGTTGCTTGCAGGTGCCACTCAGCATTTATTAGAATCCGAGTCTTCTCTCATTGTGCCTGTATCAAATTTTTGGATGACTGCTGGTGAGACTTTACTAAGTTTTGTCAGACGTTCCGCATGGAACTTATTTTCAAGGGGATGGCACATTGAAGATTTTTCATTTTCGTCATGTCAAATTTGTGGCAAGTGCACATTGCTTGATAGGTTTAGAGATAAATTTACAGATTTTCATGATGAAAATGCAGAATTCGCTGACGTAACTAACCAATTTTTGAGTTGTGTTACCGATATAACACCAAAAATCTGGGGTTTTCTCATAGAGGAAGATGGTTACTTGAAAGTAGTTGAGGATCCCATTAACTTTAGATGGCTTGGTAGTAGGATGGCAACTCATGCTACAAGTCCTAATGCATCAGAGAAAACAGGTTCTGGATTGGAAGCAGAAGATAATCACAATGAGATACGGGTAAAATTGTTCCTGCTTGGTATTCACTGCTTAATCTATGGAGCATTTTTGTCAACTGTATGTTTTGGTCCTAATTCGCAACTGATGTCTAAAGTTGAAAGTCTTTTAAGTGTCAAAGGTACTCTGAATGGTTAAGCCATTATGGTTGCATACAAATCCCAATTGTGTGTCTAATAGTCTTTAAAGTTGTTGGCTACATGATAAATAGAATGAAAGCTAAACTCATTTTCTGGGCAGTCCATGTTACTTAGCTTTGCGTACTAGTACATTTTGGACTGGAATTAATGCAATGACACAATTCATTTTTGGCCATTGATTTAAGATGCCAGGGGTTCATTGTGTCATTCAAAAGGTTAAGTGGAATTTTTAATCTTTAATTAGATGAGAAGATTAGTCCCTGCTAGATAAATAAGTGATGAGTGTGATCACAAATTTTAATTCTATTTTTAGTAGTGGTTTAGTGAAGAAAGCAAATCCCCAATGCTTAAGCATGAAGCAAGTAAAGTCAAGAACTCACGTCTATGTAGGGTATGTTGGGTTAGGTCTAAGTATTAATTTTGATTAAAGAAGACGTATGTCATGTCAAAATATTAATTGTAGAGAGGGATAGAGAGGAAAAAATTGCTATAAAATCCTACTGTATAACTATGTTAGACAATTTTTTAAAAGTATGCTATGTTTCCTTAGTTTTTCTTAAATTTTCTCTTTTGTCATATATGTTAGACGTTAGTCATTAGAAAATGCACTTTTTTATTTCCTTTTTTCCCTTATTTTTTTTCTTTCTAAATTCCAGCTCTTCTTCTACACGTACACAAAAAAAAAAAAAGTTTGAAAATGAAATGCCGAACCACATGTTATCCGTTTTCTGATTTAGGTAAACGCAAGGAAATTTTCAAACTAAGATTTCACAGTTATAACATCCACCAGTCAAAACCTCACTTAGTTCGAAATAAACTATAAATAATTGATTGAAATTTCTAACGCTAGCTCACACAAGTAAGTAATTAATTAATAATATATACATCCAGATGAAATCAAACTATACTATATAAAAATATCATAATTGAAGGCTCCACCTAATATATAGAAATCCCTTTCACAACATTTTCTCATCACTCACGCTAGCTAATATTTCTGGACATTATCTATATAATTAACCAGCTATAAATAATGGATTAGAAAACAAAATATCAAAGCACAAATTATCTATTGACGTTTTAGCAACAATTAATTTTGAGAAGCAATATAATATGGCTGAAGAGAAACAGCATCACCATTTGTTCCACCACAGGAACAAGGAAGATGAGGGTGGACCAGTTGATTATGAAAAAGAAGTGAAGCACCACAGCCATCTCGAGTAGATTGGTGAACTTGGTGCTGTTGCTGCTGGTGCTTTCGCCTTGGTACGTAAGTAATAACATATAGTCTATAGTCGATATATATACTATGATATTTTTTTTATACACGTACATATGTTACAAGTCTTCTTTAATTTCTTACTCTGTTTGTGGTTGAATAAATATATATATAGCATGAGAAGCACAAGGCAAAGAAGAACCCAGAGAATGCACACAAACACAAGATAGAGGAAGACATAGCAGCAGTAGCTGCAGTTGGTGCTGGTGGATTTGCATTCCATGAACATCATCAGAAAAAAGATGCCAAGAAAGAGAAAAAGGAAGCTGAGGGAGGACACCACCATCACCACTACTAATTAAATTTAACTATCCTATGGACTCCATGTTTGTCTAATATAAATAAAAGATACTACTATGTGTTTTGTATCCAATTTTAATTTCTATCCAGAGTGTTTGATTTGGTGTTTCTATGTTAATCTCACCATGTAATACTTTGTCTATGGATTAACTTGCTTCTTGAGTGTTATTTCTTATATTTCGATTGGTGTATTGTTTTATTACGGTACTGTTTTTCTTAACATTTGTTGTTTTGTTATTATCTATTGATTCTTATACTTTCATTACTATTTGTTGTTATTTATTGAGTCAAGGTCTATCATATCAACATCTTTATCTCTGAAGTACGTGTATAATTAATCTGCATATATTCTATTCTCTCCAAATTTTATTTTGTTGGATTACATTAAATATATTATTACTATTATTCATTTGTCCAATATTTATAATGACGTCTTGGCTAATTCGAATTCATACCGCGTAAAATGGGCATCTTGAGTAGTTGAACTTGAGTTTGCTTGAGGACAAGCAAACATTTAAGTTGGGGGTGTTGATGAGTCCACAAATTAGACTCATCTAGGGATATATTTTAATATAAATTGTGCCCTCAAATGCTTATTTTATCTCAATATCTGATAAAAACACTTAAGTTTCATATATTTGAAGTTTTAGTGGAAGCATGGACACTTAGGCGCAAAAATGAACAAAAAGGCTGAAAAGAACGAAGAAGCTGAAGCCTGAGCATCATCGAGTCCACTTGGCGAGTCGCCGAAGGGTTTTACTTCGTCCTTTGTTCCAGTATGCGAAGCCCTGAGGGAGAAGGATAAAAAAGGCGATGAAAGAAGCAGTCGGCGTATCGCCGAATAGTTTGGCGAAGCAATACTATGTCGCCCAATGACACAGAGCATGACGATGCTGAAGGTTGGTGCAACATGGCGACGAACTACACCAAAGGGAAAATCGCCGAGTTGATCGGCGATCCGACTAATGACGCCAAATGATCCGCTGCAGCACAAATCTGTAATAACTATAAATACTAGTTAGAATTTTATTTTAAGAGTCGAACAGTTGTTATAATTTTCATATAGAATAGTACTTTTTGATATTTTTGCTCTAAGTTTGAGAGGGTTTTGGAGACTTGAAGAAGAAGAGGGTTTCATCTTCTAGATTTGGAGTTGGGTCTCTTGGATTTTTCATTCTTGGCCTGTAACAAGACTTAAATCTCCATACCCATTTGAATGCAAGCTCATTTAGGTATAATTTCTATCTCTTGATGTGTGGCTAAAAACCCAAATTTTTGGGGTGTGATTTAGCGAATATGGGTTAAATAGTTGTTGGGTCTTGCTTGCTGATAGATTAGATGTAGTTTAACGGTGATTTCGTCTAGTAGTTGTGGATGAATCTAACAAATTTGTAGTTGCAAATACAAGTTTATTTATGTGTTTTCGACTTTCTCGAGAGAGAGGTCGCGAAACCAAGACTACTAGATTGATGGCCTAAGGAGTGGGTCGACATGAGGTTCAGCCCGAGAGGGTGAGCCCTAGTCACATCTCCTAACACTCAGCTCGAGAGAGTGAGTGGGGGTAAGACGTAGGCTGGTCTTTATGCAACAAGTAGGTGTCCGAGAGGAACCCATTTGATACGGGGTAAGTTGATCGAGAGAGAACTTATTTCCACATAAAGCTTAGCCTAGTCACTATTACTCTATAAATTTTCTATTGAAAGCATGTACCCAATAATTTAGATTAACCCATATTCCGGTCACATCCCAAGAATCCCCCCCTTTCATTGCTTAGATTTCCTTGCTGATTTTACTAATTTTAGCTTACTTGTGACAAAACCTCAATTTGATATTTGACACTTTTGTGTCCTCCTTTTAATTTACAATGTTTTTACTCGTTAATAACTTTAGCTATGACTAGTTAGAACTAAATTTTATTTTTCTATAAATTCTCAAAACCACTCTCTTGGGACGATCCCAACCCTTGGTTGGGTTACTAAACTATTGTACGATTGTAGACACTTGCATTGGAAGTTGTGTCTTGATTACGCAAACATCAAATTTCTAACGTTCACATAAGTAATTAATTGATTTATAATATAATATACTTCCAGAAGAAGTCAAATTTAATTTTCTATAGCAAGATGATGAATTTTTTACCAATCTAAGCCATTATTTAAACCAATTCATCAAAATAATACGCTTTTAATTTTTTTTACAAAACTAGTATAAACGTATTTCTGAGTAACGTTTTAGGGTATTTTTATTTTAAAAATTCAACGGACAAAAACTGACGGAGCTGACGATATTAAATGAATAAACGTACTCCTGAGTAATGTTTTACACCTAAAACATTATTCACGAGTACGTTTATTGAGAAGCAAATCACGGGCCACTGAATTCAATCCTGCAAATGCAAATGGAGTGACCAGTTGTGTTCAGTTGCCATTTTACCTCTCTTTATTGTAGAATATTTATTGTACATGCATGGACGAGCAGTTGGAGTTGTCGCAGAGAGTTATCATAAATGTAAATGGAGACTTTTGTAAAGCAACAAGTTTTATTACTCATCGGAGAATTCACTGCGATTATTGATTTCATGTAACTATATTTATGGTATGAGATGAGTTTTATGTCGAGATTTATGGTATGAGATTTCATGAATGTGTATGAGATGAGATTTCATGATTTGTAGGGATTGCGTTTTCAGAATCAGGAGAAAGGACATCAAGACCAATTGGCCATTTGCATTTGCAAGATTGGATTCAGTGCCCGTGATTGAATTCTCAATAAACGTACTCGTGAGAAACGTTTTAGGTGTAAAACGTTACTCAGGAGTACTTTTATTCATTTAACGTCGTCAGCTCCGTCAGTTTTTGTCCGTTGAATTTTTAAAATAAAAATATCCTAAAACGTTAATCAGAAATACGTTTATACTAGTTTTGTAAAAAAAATAAAAACATATTATTTTGATGAATTGGAAAAAATTAAATTGAACGTGTGCCACCTAATTCATGGACGAATTTTCACATCCTTCATGCCAACTACGTAATATTTTTGGACATAACAATTCATTGGCCTATAAATAATGGACTAGCTAGAAAAAAACAAAATATCAAAGCACTAATTGTCTGCCTATCAACGTTTTATCAACAATTAATTTAGAGAAGCAATATAATATGGCTGAAGAGAAACAACATCACCGTTTGTTCCACCACAAGAACAAGGAGGAAGAAAGTGGTCCAGTTGATCATGAAAAAAAAGTGAAGCACCATAGCCATCTCCAGAAAATTGGTGAACTTGGTGCTGTTGCTGCCGGTGCTTACGCCTTGGTACGTAAATATATGTTCATCGACATACAATATTTCATTAACATGTCATAAGTTTTCTTTAATTTCTTAAATTATGTGTCCAGTTATTTAAAATAGGATATGTACGGGGTGTACTATTACATGTTATATGTGGGAATTGGGATACATATAGTTGGACTTATGATTTTGCTCCAAGTCTAAAGTGATCGATCATATAACTTTTCTAATGTTATATGTGGGAATTGGGATATATAGGTACTCTGCCTTTTGGTGGTTGCTTTACTGTGTCACTTTTGAATTATTGACACACTAACTATGCACTTTTGACTTTGCACCATAGTATTAGAGAAAATGAGGTCCTTATCAAAGAAAATATGATAAAGAAAGTGTATGCATCTTAATCATGATTAAGGTTGTCTTATTTTTGATTTCACATTAAACCAAACCTCAAAACCTTCTGAACTCTGAAGCAAAACCCTTGTTCACTTTTCTGGGCACTCCAATCCCTCGCTATCATGAACTTGGATGAACATGAAGAATTTAGGTGTGTCCTGTAAAAAAAAAACTATTATGACGATGATGATACGGATTGAGCTTAAATGAAGCAGTGATGATTCATGTAGTTATATTCATTGGTAGTTGTTGCTCGCCGTGCTCCTTGTCTTGCTTCACAATCTGATTGTGTTAGTTGGTAAAATGCCGAGTTTTTGTGATGCTCACCTAATGGCTTAGAATCTAGTATTACGCATGCTACTTCCCATCAGTAACAGGTATGGTGAAGTGGTTGAGATATGCATGAGCTGGCAAAAAGAATCATCAGCATTTGATGGAAGCGGCTTTGTAAATGAGATGAAGTTCACAATAATAGTTCTGTATATTCAAATTGTCATTTTCACTAATCGAGAGTCGAACCATGTAGCCAAAATGATCCTAATTTGTAATTCTAAATTTTACACTAGAGGCTTTAGGCCTAGAGATTCAACAGTGTCTAAGTAGGTGCTTCAGGTGTCGTTTGTAGAGTATATTAGAAAATATAATGTATGCATGCATTAGGTGCGTGTATTAGTAGTACCTTGTTTGATACACTTTTTCTTGTCATGTATAACTAATGTTTGCATTAATAGACTTTATGGCCTTTTAAAGTATTTTTTTTTTTTAAAAAGAAAATCTAATTTCAACATAATTTAATAACTTTTTTACTATTGTGGTGATAAATTTGATGAAAAAAATTCTTTGCCAACTATTCACAAAAATATTTTGACTCAAATAGTATAACTATTTAACATTATTTTTGACAAAAGAAGAAGAAGAGGAGGAGTTAATGATGTTTAGAAAAGATTCAACGGTATGTAATAAGCTCCTTTATATTAATTAGTGATTTTGCAATGCAAGATTCTCGTTATGAGGTACAAAAATCAATGCACTTATTTTTTTAAAAAAAAATTGAGTCAGGAGCGTTGTTGCTACCGTATTAGATATGTTTAGCTCATGTATTTGTATTGAATAATTCATTAAATATGTATAAATATATTATTGCGAATTGAGTAACTAAAATAAATTATGAGTTGAATGACAAATTTGTTTATGCTCAATAAAGCGAGAGGTAGACTTGCATTTATGGTAATGTGTTATACATCGATCGAACCAATGTTAACCTTGAAAAGAACTATGTATACATTTGTTATATTCCCAATTCTCAATATAATCTATTTAATGAGAGATATGTTAAATATATTATGGGTTATGAATTTGTAAGTTAAAATGATGCAAAATTGGTAAAAAATTTGTAAATTACTACGATTTTTTTTTCATAGGTTAATAAAGTAAAATGGATTTCCTACACATGAGTTTTTGAGAAGTCCATGGAATTAAAGGTGTGACTTTTTTTTCTTTGTACAAAAATAAAACAATTGGGGCGGAAAAAAATGGAAATGAGAAAGACCACCAAAAGATATGATGAAGTGGATATGTGACTCTCTTTTTTTAACCAAATGTCTCGTTTTTGAGTCGTTGATTTGGAAAAATCTTTGGTAGGGAGCGCTTTCCCAAATGAAACCTATATATGTGTTGTGAATCCGAAATAGTCACTCTAATACGGAAATCGAACACTGAATAAGAAAACGATTGTTATAAAAAAAAATAGGAGAAAGAAATTATAAAATGAAGAATTAAATTTTTACTAACAAAATAAAAATTCATATGATCAACCAACTGAGCTACTAAAATTTCGATCGAATTTAGATTCCATATAAAGCCCTTTTCTAGTACTTTAGAGAACTTTCACAAATACTCAATAGATAAGATCCACCGATGGAAGAATTCAATAAATAAATGAATTAGGATGTCATATAAAACAAGTATCTAAGAATTCTTACTCCTAAACATACTTAGCATCATTCTTTTGTCCCTATAAATAAATATCCCATCACCTTCCACTTTATTTTTCTGATAACCACAATAATATACTACTACTTACCAAAATATGAAGAATTTTTCTACAACTGCAGTCCTACTCTTCTTAGTGCTTCTTCTCTCAACAAATGGTATGCTATAGCTATAGCAATTTTATTAAAGTCAAATCTTTATTCGTTATAATGATAATAATATTTATCTGAAATTTTTATAATTATTATAATGAAATATTGTTATATATATGTATTGATGTTTTGATCTTATTAAGCTTTACCAATACTATTATATATAGTGAAAGTGTTCTTATATATATCTCATTTAACTTTATGCTTATTAAAGTGAAGTGTTGTTACGTGACTTTTTTTTTTTTTTTTAAATATATATATTTTCCACCCAAAATTTTGAAATTTCCAATTTACCGCTGAAACAATCTAAGTATATTTCACACTTTATTGAATTTGCCGCCTAAAAATTCAAAATTTCAATTTTCAATCCACAATTTAAATTTTCAAATTGCCGTCATAACTATCAATATATTTCATACTTTATTCCAATTCATGCCTAATTCAATTTTACACCCAAAATTTCAAAATTGCTTCTTCTCTCAACAAATGGTATGCTATAGCTATATCAATTTTATTAAAGTCAAATCTTTATTCGTTATAATGAAAATAATATTTATCTGAAAATTTTATAATTATTATAATGAAATATTGTTATATATATGTATTGATGTTTTGATCTTATCCAAGCTTTACCAATACTATTAGGGCCCGTTTGGCCATAGATTTTCCAAATAATATTTGGGGAAAAATTTGGCAAATAGTGTTTGTCTATACAATTTGCCATTATTTGGCAAATATCTCAAATTTCCAAATACTAGTTTTTTCTAGTATTTGGGAAAAATCTCATTATTTGGGATCTGTTCAAAATTGAAATTTTATACCAAACTTTTATCTTTTACAAAAACACCCTCTATAGTAGTTGTTTGCGTTGTATTACATAATTTTTTACGTAAACACCAAAGTAGTGATGAAATATTTAGTGAATATGAAAGTGATGATATGGTTGTTGATGAAAATGATGAACAATCGGCTCAGGGTAACAAAATCATGTGCTTTGTCTACTTTACGATGTATGGAATGATGCTTGTTGCACTCGCTCCAAACTACCACATTGCTCTAGTGTCATGGAACTACTTGTTATTTGTTGCAACGAAGATCCAATTGACTTGTAATACAAATTTATGGTTAATTTTGATAGTTTTTAAAACTTATGGGTATAAATCATATTTTTCTAAAAAAGTGAAATATATTTCCTAAATACTATGGCCAAACACATGGTAAAATTTCACCCAAATTTTCATCCAAATAATATTTGCCAAGAATATTTGGAAATCTATCGTCAAACGCTAGCTATATATAGTGGAAGTGTTCTTACATATATCACATTTAACTTTATGCTTATTAAAGTGAGAGAAAAGACGTAAATTCACCACTAAAGTTGTCTTGTATTTGCATAAAGATACCTTAACTTTGGAAGTGTCCTATCACCCCACAAAACTATTTAATATCTTTGTAAATGGGTCATTTTGACCCATTTCCTCGTCTTGGTTGTTACCACGCACATGAGGCGCGTGACCCAATCTTTTCACTGCCATTAACCAGTTTTAAAGTTCCATGCGTTGTTTTATTTCTTTATTATTAATTATTTAATTAATTTACATCATCTTTCCCATTATCTTCTTCACCCAAATTCAAAATCCAACTATCTTTTCTTCATCTTCTTCAACTTAGAAGATCATTTACTTCATCCATTTTTATCACTTTTTTTCTTGTCTCTTGCTTTTCTTTGTTTCTTTTTCTTCTTTTATCCTCTTTATTTTTTTAAAAAGAAAAAACAAATGTGAACTCAATTGATTAGAGAGTACTATGAAACTCCATTTTTTTTGTCTCACTACCTTGCTTTAGTAACTTGAGAGTTGAATTGATTTTTTTTAGTGATGTTTTAGTGGCAGAAATAGTGTTGTAACAGGGAGGCATCATGGAGGCTACGTTGAAGGCGACAATGGTTGCTACTTTTGGAGGATTTACAACAAAGAACAAAGGATTTGAGTTATGAAGATTTAAGAAGAAAGAGGGAAAAAATAAAAATGAAAATGAAACTAAAAATTAAAAGAATTTAATACGTGTCAAACAACAACTGGTGTGTGATTGCATCTATTTTCATGCAATTGAGGTTGGGTGAAAAGTGAGATATTTATAACACTCTTAAATTGTTCAATGGGGAAATAGGACACCACAAAGTTAAAGTGTCTTTTTGAAAATTCGAGACAACTTTAGTGGTGACTTTATGTCTTTTCTCTTAAAGTGAAGTGTTGTTAAGTTACTTTTTTTTTAAAAAATAAAAATATTTTCCACCCAATTTTTTGAAATTTCCAATTTATCGCCGAAACAATCTAAGTATTAGAGCCGTCAATATGGGCTAGGCCTGTTGGGCCAGCCTGGCTTAACCTGAGATTTAATAGGACTGAGCTAAGATTTTTGGAGCCCATTTAAGAAAAGGGCTTTTTAGCCCAACCTGAATAAGCCTGCTGATTTGTGGAGCTTGAGAAATATTGGTAGAGCCGGCTCGTGGGCCAAATAAAAATAATTAAAAAAATATAATATAATATTAAAATTTAAAATTAAAGAGAATCCAAACTCAAAATCTATTTAATATTTAACTAATTGAAACCGCATATAAATTGCAGATGAAAATGAAGATGTTAAGACAACCTTGCCACAAGCTGATTCAGATATGCTTGATGAAGATGATCATGAAGTGTTGGATACGTCATAGATTTCATGATGTGTTAGATACGCCATAAGTTTCATGATTTTTTTAAGGAGTTTATTTTTAACTTTTTTATGGTTGGAATATTGTCACATTTTTTGTGTTTTAATGTGACAAAACAATTA